>NW_005871152.1:2242046-2290988 GCF_000147115.1 Myotis lucifugus
TAAAAAAATCAATAATATATATATATATATATATATATATATATATATATATATATCACCTCTTTAAAAAAAAAAGTTACTGACTATTGGCAACTTACATGGTTCAACCTACCACTCTCAAGCGTGTCTGGGGATACCTTACAATAGTAAAATATATAAAACAGTTCATTTTTTAAAAAATGAAGACAAAAAGCACTTGGAAGAGCAGATATAGAAATGGTCCCAGGCACCTGGGAGGCATTAGTTACTGCCTTTGCACGTGATAGGGTGTCTTCGTGTTCCCGGCAGCCAAGAAAGGCAGGAAACCTACTGTGTGGTTAAAATTCTCCCTGTAATTGAAGGAAGCATATATTGTTCACCTGGAAAACTGAACTGTACTCCCAGTGACACAAAAGGAATTTATTATTTTAAATGATGCTCTTTATATGACTCACTCCATTACAGCAAACACCGTAATACTAAATCTTGACTCAACGGTGGCCTAATTTAATTCTGGAAGAGAATTTCAAGAAGCTGAAGGTCTGGAAAACTATAAGTCTCTCAGGCAGCCTTGGAAACTGCTTCAAGTGAGTTTTCAGGAGGTCTCAGCTCATAGTCAGATCCGATCCTAAGTTCTCTCGAAGTGCTGGTAATCTGTGTCATTAATTAAAGAGCGCTCCATGTTGCTCTTTAATTAAGTGCCAGCATGTTGTCAGAGTTAACTTTCTGAGGTGACTATTTATTTAGGAACCTGATTCTTGCCCAAGCAAAACATCATTTTCATGTTAGTTAGGTTTGCTCGGGGAACAAGGGCCAGAGAGGAATGTCACGCTCAGGCCTAAGGAGAGCTGGGATGTTGAATCCCGCGGGGTCATTCCGTGTGTCCAGCATTTCTGTGGCCTGGCCTGAGCCCTGGGAACATAGCTGCATCTCGCCCTCCTGGTTCCTTCTCACACCTATTGCCCTAAGCCTCTTCTCTCTACCTTTGCTTCTTTATATTTCTGTTGCTTCCATCCTCTCTCTCTGTGTGTCCCATTAGCATACCCTTCCGAGGGAGAGGATTTGATTGAATCGTAGCCATCCCATATGGAGCACCTTTATTAAGCAAATGAAGTGACCACACAGGCTACGGGTTAAAAGTAAGGGCAAAAAGCAGTTAGAAGAGCAGATATATAAATGGTCCCAGGCACGTGGGATTCATTAGTCACTGCCTTTGCACATGGTAGTGTGTCTGCTCCAGAGTCAGGCAGACAGAAAGGCCCCGAGTTCAAGCTCCAGCAACCCCACTTCCTACCCTGTGACATGTGGCCAGTTACGAAGCCTCCGTGATGTTGCAGGATGGTCATGAGACGCATGGTTAACGCTGGATGATTACTGAGAACTTTTTGCATCCTGCCAGGGTACCTCTGTGTGTATTCTTATAAAGATGCATTTGATAATATTCCTGCCAACCTGACAGAACAGTTGTGAAGCTTCAATAAAACAATCAAGTAAAGGCCTCAGCACAGTGTTTGACTCACAATAAGTGCTCATTAAATATGTAGCTTTTATTACTACATTCAGCTCCTGGCAATTCCTTTTGACTCGATTTCTGTTTTAATCCATTTTGGCCGGGTAACAGGGTCACATAACGTTAATCCTGGCAACGTAGGATGCAAGGAACCCCCTTTTCGCCTATATGATCCCACTTCTGCATGAAATGGGATGCACTTAGCACCATATGGTTTGGGCTGAAAATAATTAAAGGCGTTATTACAAACTGTCCTCTTTGACCAAAAAGGAAAGAACCACTAAAATAACAACCCAAGAGACTCCCAGGATTTATCCACTTTTCTTTCCCAATCATCTCCTGGATACACATCTTGATGCCACAGCAAGATTGGACGCTTGAGAATAGAAAACCATGTATTTTAATTTCTATTTCCCCAAATTCCAAGGCAAGTAAATAAAAGATTCTCAAAAAGCACTTGCGACCTGCCTTATTGAAGACAAACATTTGCTCGGTGGTAAATGGAAATAACCTGCTTTTCTTTCTTTCTTTCTCTTATAGTTTCCAAGGTCTAAAGCAGAAATTCTCTTGGAGTCCTTTGCAAAGGCTGTCCCTCCTTGCCCTCTGCGTCCCTCCTCATTCCATCTCTCACAGTAACTTTGTAGAGCTCTAGATTGCTTAGAAAACCAGAGAGGCCCGGGTCATTTCCATTTTTTGTGGGTCCTGCCTTATTCGTAAGATAATTAAAAGGTATACACAAATTAACAAAGGAAATCTAACAAAAATAATTTTAGTGGTCAGTTTACAGTATTTCTATAGTTTAAATTTTTTCTCAAAATAAAAGGAAAAGGACAGTAACAAACATGAATCACAGTGTAGTATAGTTGGTGCGGGCTGGCAATGAGATACATGTGTTTAAGTTGTATGATCCTCGACAACTTCTTTGAATAACACACATAAAGGGTGTCCCAAAAAATGTGTACACACTTTGAATAATTGTAAAGGCAGTGTTTATTAAAACACATTTCATTTTCATTTAACAGCTACCAGCTGGTAAAGTGTGCATACATTTTGGGGGACACCCTTTATGTGTGTTATTATTTGTAAACAATGTCTGACTCCCAGCCAAGTGTAAGAATTTCATCAGCTGCCATGTGAGTAGTGTCTCCTTGCAGATTCAGAATCTAAAGTTCCTTAGAAATCTTCTTGCCCAGCCCCATTCTCCCGCTCAGCTTTCTCCTCCCGCTCCCTTCCCCACTCTACCAACATCTGCTTGTAGTAGTCAATGAAAACGGGTCAACATTTTTTATAATCAGCACAGTGACCTAAAATTTCTAAAGCAAATCTACAATCTGGGCCCGCCTTGTATCCTAAAAATGTACTGTGCCGTGCAGAGGGCCTGGCTCCTACACCACAGGAGCGTGCCACAGGGTCCTTCATGCTCCGATAATAAATCAACCCATTTCAGCTCCTCCGCCAGAAATCTTGGACTCCCTTTCCTTCTACTCCTCCTTTCTCCCTCTCATTATCAACCCGACATCAAGTTTTATCTGTCCTTTCTTTAAAGTACTGATTTTTATCTTCTGGGTAACAGACCCTTGAAGAACTTTTTAAAATTGGGTTTTAGGCACTTTACAGTATAGTTGTTTTGTTGCTTTGTTATCTTGGGAAGGTTAAGTAACTTGCCTAAGTTTCGAAAGCTAGTGATAGAGATGGCGTTTGAGCCTGTCCGTGATCTTACAACACTCCGCCAGCCCCGGCTGCCCTGGCGCAGTTGGTTGGGCATCATACCCTGCTCCGGAAAGGTTGCCAGCTTGATTCCCAGTCAGGGCACATGCCCGGGTTTCGGGTTCGATCCCTGATAGGCAGGTGACCAATGTTACGTTCTCACTTGGATGTTTCTCTCCCTCTCCCTTCCTCTCTCTAAAAATAAATAACAACACTCTGCTATATTGCCTACACAGAGGTTAGTGAAACCTATGAAACTTACTGCCGGAGAAATATACATGAAGTTTAAATGTGAGGGCTCAAAAGGTGTATCCTTGTACCCCAAAATGGGTCCGTGGTCCACAGATGAAGAACTTTTGCTTTAAAGTATCTCCTGGTTCCACTTTTCCCCCCTCATCCCATTGCCCTCACCCATGCCCAGGTCCTTCACAACATTTGTCCTTTTCAGTCTATTCTGCGGCCAACAAAATCGTCCCAAATGCTGCTTCCATCATACCATGCCTCTGTTGAAACATCCACAGCAGTGGAGGAGATGAATCTTTGCGTCTTTGAACAATTTACATCACAATTCATAATTTTTCAGATGCTGTTTTATCCACTATCCTGTAAAACCCATGGAAGGCAGGGGTAATACCTTTTTTGTTTACCATAATACAGCAATCCTTAAGCACACAGTAAATATTTGTTACTGGACTGGATGTCTGAACACTCTCCTCCATGAAGAGCGGGAACATAAATTGCAGGGAAATTTGCCAGTGTATTTGTATGCATAGGAAAACTGCTGGGAGACATAAATAACGTTAATAGTAATGATATCTCTAAGAAGTGGGATTACAGAAGGCTTTTATTTTCTGGGTTCTCTAAACAAACGCCCAGCTCCAATGTTTCCCTGAATCTTGAACATATCTCTTCCTTCCTCCCCCCCCCCTCGCCCTCGGCTTGTCTTTTACAAGGTCCTTTGATGTCTGGTCCCATCTCACTAGATCTTTCTCATTGGGAAGATCCCCTCCAGTTAATTTATCAACCACCCATGGGAACAATGAGAGCCCATGACTTGTCCGGCACCATGGAGTGGGGAAGCAGACACACAAACAACTCATCCCATGGCAGTGTGGTTAGTGCTGTGTTGCAGACACACTCAGAGGCTGTGGTGGTACAGAGCAGGGAGGGCTGGCGTTTGCCCAGGTGCCCAAGGAGTAGGAGAAGGTTCTGGCAAAGGAAACCATAGTAGAGCTGGACCTTGAAGAGGGATTGAGCCAGGCAGAAAAGTAGAGGGGAAATATTCTAGGCAGAGTGAGCAGCCCATGCATAATGTCATGAGGCCTACAACTTCATAGGAAATACATGTGTGTGCTTCACAGGCGGTGAAATACCGTGTGCCTGGTTCCCAGGAGTCCCAGGCAGGACTGACTTCCAAACCCAGAATCTCAGCTCCGCTTCCTCCAGGAAGTCTTCCTGGATGCTCTCAGCACCCTGTGGGCTTTTCCTTTTTGTAGACCTTTTGCCCAATTTGGAGCTTGATTCAAAACTTCTTTTATTACTCTCTTAGATTTCCCCATCCGGTTTGCACAAGGAATGTGCCTTATGTTTGTTTCTCTAGTATCCATGTCAGACTAATTCATGTACTCTTGGATGCATAGTAAGTTCTTAAAACCCATTGCCGATTGACAGACAGGTAGTCCTTTAGTTTCCATGTTTTAGGTCCAAGGTTCTCTGAAGAGCTACACAAAAATGGTTATTCCTAAAGGCAACCGGCTGGAGCAGTTTGATGGGCCACTGGGATAAGTGCTGGTGTGCAATCACCCCGAACCATCTCTGGAATCTTGTCTCACAGACAAAAGGGCAGAAGAGAGTTTCTATAAAGAAGGCGGTGTGGCCTCCTCAGACCTTGCAGTGCTGAGTGAAGAGCTCGCAGTGTTTACTAAACTCCTGAGATCACTGAAGTCTGGAGTAATCTCCCATGCCTCATTAATCTCCAATGTTTGAAGTAGTCGCTAATGTGTAATAAATCTCCAGTCTCTGAAGGCTTAAGCCACACAGATGTGTTATTTCAGATGAATAATGACAGGCATGATCTTGCCATTCAGTCATTCAGCCCACACGTAGGGAGTACCTACCATGTTCAAAGCACTACACTGGCCTCTTTCCCTGCCCACCTCTAGGTCCTAACTGCTCTATGTCAGTGAAAAACTAACACTCAGAAAAAAACCTGGCAGTTCTGTGAATGCAAATTAGAGGATTATTTTCGTGATTAAATAAAGCAGAGGAACTTTACCCACTGGTGTAAGGATAAAGACTGGGAGACTCTTTCCTGTCTCCTTTCCTCCTTTCCTTTCACTCTCTCCTTCCCTCCCTCCTCCTCCTTCCTTACTTCCTCCCTCCCTCCTTCCTTATCTTTTTCCTTTCTTCCTTCCTTCTTTTTTTCCATCCTTGCTTCCTCCCTCCTTCTTTTCCTTCCTTCCATCAATAAATGTTATAGAGAACCTATAATGTATCAGATACTATACTTGGAACCAGAGAAATTATGATAAAGAAGAGACACAAAAGATACAAATTTCCAGTTATAAATAAATAACCATGGGAATGCAAAGTACAGCATGCTGACTGATTAATGATACTGTATTGCATCTTGGAAAAGAGAATAAATCTCAAAAGTTTTCATCACAAGAATAAAATTGTAACCATGTATGGTGACAAATGTTAACTAGACTTATGGTGATCATTTTGCAATATACATAAATATCAATTCATTATGTTGTACACATGAATCCAATATAATGTTATATGTAATTATATCTCAATAAAAAAGAGAGAGAGACATAGCCCTGGCTAGTGTGGCTCAGTTGACTGGGCAGCATCCCATGCACCTAAAGGTTGCTGTTTTGGTTCCTGGTCAGGGCACATGCCTGGGTTTCCAGCTCGATCTCCGGTAGGAGGCATGCAGGAGGCAGCCGATAGATGTATTGCTCTATTGCTCTCACATCAATGTTTCTCTCTCTCCCTCTCCCTTCCTCTCTGTCAAAAATAATCAATAAAAATGTTTTAGAAAAGAGACATGATTTCTGCCCATATGGAGCAGAAATAGCTTGTGCCTAGAAGGCAAAGTCATCTAGAGCTTTACATTTTACCATCCTTTACTAACTATTCATTTTATGCCAGGCATGAATATGATCAAGATACTTTGAGTGAGTTATATATGTTCATTACTTAAAAGTGTGTCTTTTACCTCTATGATGTCAAGTATTTAGAACAGAGGATTTGGATTGAAAAGGCTTGGGATGTACTTTGCCTTAAAGTAGGTATTTAAACTGAGAAAACCATTCTCTTCTTTATGCCTCAGTTTCTTTATTTATAAAATTGGGAGAGTGTTACATGTCTAATTCCTGGGAGTTTGGGAAGAGCCTATAAGGTAACTTTCTGTGCCTTTGTGTATGCCTTTCTCACTCCCTAAATTGTCTTTCCCATTTCCCCATCCTATTAGCCTTATAAACTCATATGTGTCTTTGAAACTCTGGCTAAGTAAGTATCACTTCATGTAAGAAGTCTCTCTATCCCTGTTGGTGATGAGAACTCTCTCCTTTCAGCCATCATTGTGCCCACCCAGGCTTTTATCCTTCAACTAGGGGCTCAGTGCACGAATTCATGCACCTTGGAAGGAACTGTGGGCCGCAAGGCTCCGGTGGGCACAGGGGCGGGTCTCAGCCCATCCTCCGCACCCCTGCCCGGCCCCTCCCACTGTGGTCCCAAGTCCCCTGTCTTCCAGCAGCCCTGCTCCCACATGCTGATAGTGCCGGCCCCACTTGCACCCACTGATGGTGTGAAGCGATTGGGGCCGGATCCAGCAGCAGGTGCGAGCGGCGGCTGCTGCCCTGATTGCCCCTCAGGAGCAGGGGCAGGTAAAGAAGCCCTCAGGGGCAATCGGGGCCAGCGCCGGGCATTGGCAGTGGGTGCGAGCTGTGGCTTTAGCGATGATAGCAGGTGTGAGCACCAGGTGGGACTGTGGCATGTGGGAGTAAAGAATTTTCAGTAACCACCAGAGGCTTTCCCCAATGACAGCGACCGGCGCCCTGCCTTGGTCTGGTGTCCCCACTCACCTGCTCCACCATCCCGCCGCAGCCAATGCCCACCATGTTCCGTGCTCTGCCACCTGCTGCCGACACCCGCCATGTTCTGTGTGTGCCCTCTGGTGGTCAGTGCACGTCACAGTGACCGGTTGTTTGGTTGTTCCCCCGTTTGGTCTATTTGCATATTAGGGTTTTATATGTATAGATAACCACATGATATCATTATGTGGAAAGGCAGAACCTATATCTTATTCACATGTCCTATACCTAGCATAGTACCTGGCCCATAACCAGTGCTCAAAATACCTGCAGAATAAATATATGTTGGGAAAATTTTTTCTTAAATTCCAAAGTATTAAACAAAAGTAAGATATTATGATCACCAGTATGCTTCTCATTCAAGTGGGGCTCAATTCAGTTTTACAAAATATAAATTTTATTTTGGCCTAATCCTCATATGTAACTGTGGGAGACATTATGCTGCTCACTAATATATCAATTCTCCTCTCCTTCTGGGCTTATAGGAGAATTGGGCTTTTTGAAGGTACACATGAACATGGGATTTGTGTTAGTCAATGAAAGTATGGCATGATCACTTCCATGTGGAAGCATTTTGTTGCCAGTGTCTTCCCTAAATTGACATTGAAGCAGCCCAGCATGGTAACCTTGCACCACATGGAGAACATATGTCTGCAGAGGCACACAGACCAAAAGGGGGCTTAGCATGACTCAGCAATAATGTGTATTCTAATAATCCTCTGAGATTTTACAATTTTTTTATTAACAGAGCATAATCCAACTTACCCAACTGATAAAATCAGCATCTAACTTCTGGAGGGAAAATATGTCAATTTTCTGAGAATATAAACATGAGTAGAGGCCTGGTGCACGAAATTTGAGCACGGGTAGGGTCCCTAGGCCTGGCCGATGATCAGGGTTGATCGGGGCCTTCCAGCTGCCAGCCAGGGCCTCCCTTCCCTGGCTGCCAGCTGCCTGCCAGGGCCTTCCTTCATTCCACGCCACCCCCTGGTGGTCAGAGCACATCATAGCGAGCGATCGAACTCCTGGTCTCCTGGTCGAACTCCTGAGGGGATATTTTTCATATTGGTCTCCTAGTCGAACTCCTGAGGGGATATTTTGCATATTAGCCATATATACATCCTTTATATATATATATATTGAGAGAGAGGCCTGATGCATGAAATTCATGCAAAAGTAGGCCTTCCTTCCCCTGGCTGCCGGCACCAGCTTCCCTCTGGCACCCAGGCTTCCCTCGCAGCCCCAGCTTCGTCCGGAAGGTTGTCCAGAGGACATCTGGTCTAATTAGTATATTACACTTATTATTATAGATAATAATCAAAATCAAAAGCATGAAGAAAAGACTTGTCTGAAAAGTATGTATCTGAGAGTCAAACCATAATACCAGGGATCTAGTTTGCTTTTTAGGGGTGTTAAACCTCTCTTAACTTGAGTCTCCTCAAAATCTAGAGAAATTTCTTTTGTAGTCAGCCCTGAAGTGGGGACCAAATCCCACACTTACACCAGAAGGAAACTGTATGCAATAAAATAGTTTTAAAATAAGGCATTTGGCATAACTTGTTTTAAAGAAATGTCCTTCGGACCGTCCATCAACATGGTCACTGCTAACATGGTCCATTCACTGTATGCCATGTACATATTACACAAACATATGCATACATACACACGTACATACACACAAAGTGCATGAAACATATACACACTTTAACAGCTGACAGCTCAATTTTGAAAATGAATTGTATTTTAATAAACACTGCCTTTATAATTATTCAAAGTATGTGTATACTTTTTTGGTGACACCCTATATTTATAGTTTAACCAAAAAAAACACTATAAAGTAAAATTGACATAGTCACTACTGAGGCCAAGAAATAGAACATTGCCAAGACTTGAGAAGTCGCCCTATGTATTTCTCTCTCTGGAGGAACCCACTGGCCTGGCTTTTGGAATAATCATTTTCTTATTTTCCTTGTAGTTTTACCACTGAGCCTGTTTTAAAATTTTTTATATCATATATTATGTACAATAAAACGCACCGTTTGAAAGCATGCAGTTGAGTGAGTTTTGCAAATGTTATCACCACCTGAGTCAAGAGATAGAATTTCCATCACCTCCCAAAGTTTCTTTGTGTCCCTCTGCTGTAAATACTCCAGCCCCAGCCCCAGGCTACCACTAATCTGCTTTCTATCACGATCCCTTAGTTTGGCCTTGGTAGACTTCTATATAAATGGAACCACCCAGTATATACTGGCTTCTTTCACTGAGCATGATTTATGTCTGATTTTGAACCGTATATAAACAGAGCCATAATGTATGTTATGATTCTTTTGTGTCTTGCATTTCTGTTCAACATTATGTTTGTAAAATTCATCCACAAACTTGCATGTACCTATAATTCATTCATTTTTATTGCTATATATAAACCATTGACTATAGCATAATTCATTTATCCATTCTGTTATTAATAGACAGTGGGCTGTTCTTTAGTTCCACTGCTGTCATGTATTGATTTTGTAATATTTTTTATATCCAACTAGCTTGCTAATCCTTCTTATTAATAATAACTCCTTGCCCTGGCTGGTGTGGCTCAGTTGGTTGGGGCATGTTCTCATACACCAAAGGATCATGGGTTCAATTCCAGGTCAGGGCACATACCTAGGTTTTGGTTCGATCCCTGGTCAGGTTGCATACAGGAGGCAACTTATCTATATTTCTCTCTCTCTTTCTCCCTCTCCCTTACTCTCTCTAAAATCAATGAAAACATATCCTCAGGTAAGGATTAAAAATACTACTACTACTTCTACTACTAACAACAACAACAATTTGTAGTTTCTTTTGGATATTCAGTGCATATATTCATATTACCTGTGAATAATGACAATTTTCAATCCTTAAAGTCTCTACAGTTTTATTCATTTTTTGTTTGTTTTACTGGTCTCACAAGGACCTGTAATACAAAATATTGATAGAAGCATCCCTGTACTATTCCTGATTTCAAGGAAAAGCTTTTTATTCATTAGGTATAATTATTAGGTATGATGTTCACTGAAGATTTTTGTGGCTATTCCTTATCAGAATACTCTTTACCAGAATGAATTTCTCTTTCAATCACAAAAGTTTTCGGAAGAGAAAGTAATAAGTTATGTAAATTTACTAACCGTTTCAATATGATTGGAAAAGAATTTTATCATATACTTCTTCTGTAACTATTGAGATGATCATATGAAGTGATATTCTATATTAGATTGGTATTCTATTATTAAACCAATCTTTCATTCTTGATATAAACCAATTTGGTAATAATATTTTATCCATTATATATTTTGTTTACATCCAACTTCATTAGTGGATTGGACTGTGATTCTCTTTTCTCATACTCTCCTTGTCAGGTTTTGGGTTAAAAGTTTTGCTAATCTCTTAAAACCATAGGGGAGTGTACCCTCTTTTAGAATTTCAATCTTGTGCAAGATTGGACTTATTTTTTTCCTTGACTGTTTGGTAGAGCTTATCAGTAAAGCCATCTGGGCCAGCAATTTTTTGGGGAGGAAAGTTTTTTTAAAAATATGCTTTTATTGATTTTAGAGAGAGAGGAAGGGAGAGCGATAGAAAGATAGAATCAGTGATGAAAGAGAAATATTGACTGGCTGCCTCCTGAACACTCCATACTGGGGCTTGAGTCCGCAACCTAGGCATGTGCCCTGACCGGGAATTGAACCAGGACCTCTCAATACTCAACCACTGAGACACACCACCTGGTCTGTGGGAAAGTTTTGATCACACATCTAAATTTAGGTTTTGACTTCTATTCTTTTTTTAGTAACTTGGTAACATTTTTTTCTATGAATTGCCCTGTTTTTCTAAATTTTAAAACTTTATTGGTATGAAGTTCTTCATAAAAATTCCTATATTAATATTTAATAGCTGTAGCATTCTGCAGTGTTCTATATAATTTGATTAAATCTAGTTAATCCATTACATTATACAAATCTTCTGTATTCTTGCTTTTTCTGCATGTCAGTTTATTTGTTTGCTTATTTAGCGAGATAAGTGGATTAAAATGGTCGACTCTGTAGTTTTGTGTATTCCCTCAGAATGCCCCAATTTGAGCTTTACATGTTTAGAGGTTATGTTTGTTGATCATATGCTTTTATAATTGCTAGATATTCTAAAGAACTGAATATAATTATCAATATATTTATCAAAATAAAGAAGTCACTCTTTATTTTAGCAGTTGTTTCACCATGAAGTTTATTTTTTTCTGATAATAATGTAGCTTGTACCAACCTTCATTGGTAGGTAATTTTGCAAGGTACATATTTTCCTAAATGTTTACCTTAGATTTTAGATGTGTCTCCTGAAAATAGTTGCTGGAATATCTTCGCCTTTTAATTGCATTCTTCTGTTCATTTATAATTAATATAACCACTGATATATTTGGATTTAAAAATATAATTTCTCATTTCTAATGCATATATCTTAGTCAATGTTTTTTTTCTTTCCTTCCTTTCTTACCTTTTGTTGATCAATGGAACACTTATTACTTCATTTTTCTCCTACTAATTTCCAGTTTATACAGTTTGTTTCTATTCTGTTCATGGTTAACCTAGAACTCTGTTCTCTAATGCAGTAGCTATTAATCACATATGGCTATTTATATTATAATTAATTAAAATTAAAAATTAGTACATTAGTTACAGTAGCTTCATTTCAAGTGCTCTAACATTATATGCATCTAGTAGTTACTATATTGAACAGTCTAATGGAACATTTTCATCATCTCAGAAAGTTCTATTGGGGAGAGTTGCCTTACAAACCACAGTATCCAACAATACACGTATTCATCAAAATCTAAAGTAAACCAGCACCTATATTTTCCTCTTAGATAGTTCAAGAAATTTAGAACATTATAACTCAATAGAACACATTCCAATTTGTGTATTGTGGTGGCTTCATATGTTAATTCATTTTAAAATCTCACCACGCTATATTATTATAGTTTTATACAGTTAATATTACTCATACTTTTTTCATTTCATTTATTCTTCATTCCTTCTATGGTAGTGATAAATTTTGTATTCATTTGCTTGCAAATATCTTTATTTGACCTTTATTCTTAAAAGATTTTTTTACTGGATGTAGCATTCTAGGTTGTCAGGCAGTTAATTAATAAAAAAATATTTTTCTAACTTTCTGTAATCCTTCTGGCATAGTTCATTAAAATTTGCATTTTGAAAATATCGTGACTTTACATACATATGTCCATCCCTAGGGTCTGAGTATTACCACAGCTTTATGTGTGGAAACAGCATAGCCACTCAAAGCCCCAACACGGGAGGAAGCTTGCCAGAAGAGGAAAGGGACCAAAGAGAGACAGCAATCTAATCTGCTCACAGTCAAAATATCTTATTTTTACGAACTTTACAAAAACATATGATCACAATGTCAAAGCATGAAACTGCCACTCAATATTTGAAAGAAAGCACACACACCCCTGAATTTATTGCCTACTATCTACTATACTTGGGCACAGCCTCTGCTTGTGGAGCAGACTGCTGAGCTACAGGGGGTTTTAGTAAGGGTGGAGTTCCAGCATTGGTGATCTTCAGGGACAAGAGGATTGACCTCATCTTTAGAAGCTGTTACTGGGTGATCCTCTTGTTGATTGGCTGACATTCAGAGGCATGTTCATTGGAGTGAGTCTATGATTGGCTAACTTTCAGGAGTGATTGGCTGACATTCTTTGGCTGACTTTCAAAAGGGTGCTTGTTGAGACAATTGAACAAGAGTTTAAAACCAGTTCTGATAGCTTCTTGCTACTCAGGCTACAGAACAACCAGGTTTCCCTTAGGAGTACGGACACCTTTCTTTATTCTCAATGTTAAACATTTCCCAGGCCCTCCCTGGGCCCTAGAAGACATTGATGTAAATGAGGAGCCTTAAAGTTTAAGTTTCATTAACTTCATGGTAAATCTACCTCTGAGGCCAGGATGACGACTATTTCACCTTTACCCTAAGAATGTAGCCCTTCAGGTCCCTGTTTATGGAGGGGGGCATTTTTTAGGTTCCCTAGTTCAAATACAAGACAATGAATTCTATCCCCATTGGAATGCAAGGCTAATAAAACCAGGGCCCATTTACAAAACAGTGCTACAACTGGACATTCACATTAAAAAAATGAATCTAGACACAGACCTTATACTCTTTACAAAAATTAACTCAGCATGGATCCCAGATAGACATTAATGTAAAATGAAAACTATAAAACTCCTGAAAGATAATGTAGAAGAAAACCTAGATGACCTTGGGTGTGATAATGCTGTTTTAGATAAAACACCCAAGACACAGTCCATTAAAGAAGTAATCGGTAAGCTGAGACTTTGCCAAAATTAAAAATTTCTGCTCTGTGAAAGGCAATATCAAAAATATTAGAAGACAAGCCACAGACTCAGAGAAAACATTTACAAAAGACACATCTGATAAAGGGCTGTTATCCAAACTATAAAGGAACTCTTAAAACTCAACAAGAAAATGACCAACCTATTTAAAAGTAGGCCAAACACCTTAATAGATACCTCAGCAAAGAAGATATACAGATTGCAAATAAGTGCGTGAAAAGGTGATCCATTTACGTCACATGTCTACTAGAATGACTGAAATCTGGAACACAGACAACACCACATGTTGGCAAGGGTGTGGAGCAACAGGAACTCTCATTCATTGCTGATAGAAATGCAAAATGGCACAGCCACTTTGGAAGACAGTTTAGAGATTTCTTACTAAACTAAACTTACTTGTATCATATGATTCAGCAATTATACTCCTAGAGTTTACCCAAATGAGTTGAAAACTCATGTCCAGACAAAAATAGCACATGGATGTTTATAGTAGCTTTATTCATAATTCCTGAAAGTTGGAAGTAACCAAATGTCCTTTAGTAGGTGAATGGATAAATAAACTTTGATACATGCAAACATGGAATATTATTCAGTACAAAAAAAACTATCAAGCCATGAAAAGACCAAGAGAAAACTTAAATTCATATTACTAAGTTAAAGAAGCCAATCTCAGAAGGCTACATACTATATGATTCCAACTACATGACATTCTAAAAAAGGCAAAAGGAGGTTTGCAGCTGTAAGTATAGAGGTTATTCTTGCATTATTAATTATTCATTATTGTTCTGTTTTCCACACAAATAACTGTAAACCTACTTTTGCCTGACCTGTATAGAAACAAAAAAATATCAGTGGTTGCCAGGGTTGGGGTGGCAAGGGGTTGAGGTGGTAGAAAAATGAATAGGCAGGGCACAGCGAATTTTTAGGGCAATGAAAATACAATTTGTGATATTATAATGATAAGTATATGTAATTATATATTTGTCCAAACCCATAAAATATGCAACTTAAGAGTCAAGTCTAAGGTAAACTATGGACTTCGGGTGATTATGTTGTATAAATGTAGGTTCATCCTTGAAAAATAAGAAGTATCATCTGATAAGTGATGCTGATAACAGGGAAGACTATGCATGTATGGGTGTAGGGGAAATATGAGAAATATCTGTACTTTCCAGTCAATTTTATTGTAAACTTAAAACTTCTCTAAAAAAATAAAATCTTAAAATTAAAAAAAGAGTTCTAGAAATGGATGTTTGTGATGATTCCTCAACAATATTAATGTACATATTAATACCCCTGAGATGTACATTTATTATTTTTTAATTGTTTTATTGCTTAAAGTATTACAAAGAGTATTACAGGTCTCCTTTTTTTCCACACCTGATAATCCCCTGGCCTCCCCTACCCCCCATGTCTTATGTCCATTGGTTATGCTTATATGCATGCATACAAGTCCTTCGGTTGATCTCTTACCCTCCGCTCCTGCCCCACAACCCACCACGGCCTTCCCGCTGTAGTTTGACTGTCTGTTTGAGGCTGCTCTGCCTCTGTATCTATTTTTGTTCATCAGTTTATAATGATCTTTATTATTCATAAATGAATGAGATCATGTGGTATTTTTCTTTCATTGACTGGCTTATTTCACTTAGCATAATGCTCTCCAGTTCCATCCATGCTGTTGCAAATGGTAAGAGTTCCTTCTTTTTTACAGCAGCATAGTATTCCATCGTGTAGAAGTACCACAGTTGTCTAATCCATTCATCTGCTGATGGGCACTTAGGCTGCTTCCAGATCTTAGCTATGGTGAATTGTGCTGCTATGAACATAGGGGTGCATATATCCTTTCTGACTGGTGTTTGTTTTCTTGGGATATATTCCTAGAAATGGGATCACGGAGTCAAATGGGAGATCCGTTTTTAGTTTTTTGAGGAAACTCCATACTGGCTTCCAGAGTGGCTGCACCAGTCTGCATTCCCACCAGCAGTGCACAAGTGCTCCTTTTTCTCCACATCCTCTCCAGCACTTGTCCTTTGTTGATTTGTTGATGATAGCCATTCTGACAGGTGTGAGATGGTACCTCATTGTTGTTTTGATTTGCATCTCTCGGATGATTAGTGCAGGTGGTTTTTAGAGGCCTCTGTAAGCTTGCTTTAATCATCCATTCTGGTGAAATGAGATGCATGTGGTTGTTGGAATACAGCCACCTCCTACTGGTTTCTAGATCTTCATCTGAAGGGAGGATGCTGGCTTGGGCACCACTTGATGCCACGGATGCAGTCTGAGGTCAAGCAGCCCTGGAGTCTCCCATTTCTGATCTTCACTGGATCTCCCCCATATACAGTCTCTTGTCACTGGATGCTGAGAGAATGATGGGCTCGTCAGAGTGGAAAGCCACTTCATTGATGGATCCAGCGTGGCTCGGAAGCTTATACAAAATCCTCCTGCTTGTTGTATCCCACACATACACAGACCTGTCGGCTGAGCCAGCTGCTATCTTGCTTCCATCAGGTGACCAAGAACATCTTAGAAGATTCTTTTCAAAGTTGTGCACATTTCCTTGAAATATCTTGACACATCTCTCTTTGGGAGCAAATGGCCGGACATCCCAAACCAGCACTGTATTGTCCATTGCATTGGACAGAAGATAAGAGCCCTCAGAACTTAAACTCAGGCCCGTCACTGAATCTGCATGGCCTCTCATGGTGTAGGTCAGCTTGTTTTGACGCAGGTCCCAGACCTTGATATCATTATCTATTCCACCGGAAATAATCTGATCGCTTGTGTCATTGAAGGTCACAGCTAACACCTGGTAGGTATTCTGAAATGTCTGGATAGCTGCTTTCTTCCGGATGTCCCAAAGCTTAACTGTACCATCATCACTGCCAGTGCAGACAGGCTGGGGGCCCCTCCTGGCCAGATAACAGGAATTCACAAAGGAAGTATGTCCTTTCAGCCTTTTCACCCTCTCACCTGTTTCACTATCCCACACTGCCACAGTTTTATCTGTGGATGCTGAGAAGAGCAGACTGCCATCCATGTTATAATACAGTTCCATCACTGCTCCACTGTGCCCCTTCAATGTTGCACAGTTATCACAGTCACCATAGACATTCCACAACAATATCAGTCGGTCGAATCCTGCAGATGGTAAGGTGGATCCATTGGGGTGAAACTTGCAGCAGTACACTTCCCCTTCATGTCCCGAGAGAAGCATGATTAGGGCTTGAAGGGAGGAACACCTTGGAGGCCCCGCTTGCAGCAGAGTTCCCGGCGCCACCAGCTGCTGTCCCGCTCCAGGGCCCGACCCTGCCGCTCCCAACATCAGCTCCTGCCGCTGCCTCTTGACTGGAACCAGCGGCAACTTCGGACCCTTGCGCTTCTGTTGTTCAATCATAGCAGTAGCCGCTCCCCTCTGCACTGCCACGGACCAACCGCCTAAGTTAGGCTCGCCATCACTGTCCTAGGGCAATGGAAAATGGAGCCTGCTCCTTTGAGTGAGTCCCTGAAGTGTGTCTCCAAGAAGAGTCTCTGAAGCCAGTCTCCTACCAGTTAAATGCTTAGTAATGTGAGCCTGGCCTATATATACCACTAGGAGGGTGAATCTCTTTAAGACCTCACCCACCCAAGCTCCTCCCTGGAGGTGGGACTTGTGGGCAAGGGTGGTAATAGGAGGATCTTTAGAAGTCTGGTTGATGGGATCTCCTCTTATTCCTGAAAGCTAGGAGGGACTAACCTTGTTAACATGCATAATCTAATTTGCACCTTTATAATCCTCCCTTGAATACCTCAACACCCTTTAATCCCATTTGGCTAAGTAGCAAACTAAAATGAAAAGTAAAATCTTGCCCTAGCTTAGCGGATAGAGCATCAGTCTGCAGACTGAAGGGATCCAGGTTTGATTCAGGTCAAGGGCACATACTCTGGTTGCAGACTCAATCACCAGTGCAGGAGGCAGCTGATCAATGATTCTGTCTCATGGATGTTTCTATCTCCCTCTTACTTCCTCTCTGAAATCAATACAAATATATTAAAATAATAATAAAGGTAAAATCTTTGCTTCCTTTCACTTGGGCCTGGCATAGTGGCTCCCGCAAAGAAGGGTGGAGAGAAGAAGGGCCTTTCTGCCATCAAGGAGATAGTGACCAGAGAACACACCATCAACATCACAAGCACATCTAAAGAGTGGGTGTCAATGGCCCCGGTGAGGTTGAGATGGCCCCGGTGAGGTTGAGACCCCTGAGCTGTACATTTAAAAATAGTTAAGATGATAAATTTTATATTGTATGAATTTTACCACAATTTAAAATAATCTATGAGGTGGGGGGCACTCCAACAACCTAGTTGACTATTACTAGAAATTAAAGTTGGTAACTCACATTTATATTAAATACCTGTGAAGCCATCCATCCAGTCCAGGACTTTTGTTTGCTGGGAGTTTTTACTGCTTCGATTTCATATTTAATTCCCACTCTGTGCCAAGAATGATGTCATGTCTTCACATTATTACTTCATACAATTAGTAATAATTTAAGTAAGAGCTACTTGTTTATTTGGCAAGCAGTCACTAGCACTTATTATGGACTTATTAGGTAGGCATTGTACTAGGTACCAGAGGCTCAACAGTAAAAATTATTAGCTCAGCTCATGCCTGCAAAGGGCTGACAGTCTAGTGTTCTAGTGAAGGATGCAGACCCTGTTACAGAACAAGATGGTAAGAACAGAAGAGGAACACCTACCCCCGGCTCCTACGTCCTAGGTTTCCTGCTAAATACTTACATATATGATCTCATTTAATTCCCCCAACAACTCTAGGAGCTAGGAATTATTATCCCCACTTTACAAACGATAACCTAAAATCTCAGAGTTAACTCACCTGAGATTGTACAACTGCTAAGTAGTAGAGCTGAAATTCAAAGACCAAGTCTGCTTCTCCAAAGCCCACATCCACTACACACATGGGCTCCCAAAACAGTTCTGTGGACCAAGCTTCCTCAAGGAAGAGATTTGCCACCAATGAAAAAATAAAACAGGAAGGACAATACAGCGAATTTTCTACTTAAAAACAAAACAGCCTAGCCCAATGTGGCTTAGTTGGTTGAGCGTTGTCCCATGAACCAGGAGATCATGGCTCGATTCCTGGTCAGGGTACATACCCGGGTTGCTGGCTCAGTCCTCAATGGGGGCATGCAGGAGGAGCCGATTGATGTTTCTCTCTCATCATCAATATTTCTCTCTCTTCCTCTGTTTGACATCAATAAAAACATATTTTAAAAAATAAAAACAAAACTGTATTCCATTAATAGGCTGTCTATTATATACTGCAATTTGCCCCCTTTTACAGTCTGGCACTAAATGATTTTTCTTTTATGAACTGATGTGGATAGTTGATGATATTTGTCTTTTTTAAGGATCCCAATATCTAAACCCTATTCCTATGATTGGAAAATTCTGCACTCTATAAATCTGCCTCCAACCCTGGAAGCTCCCTTTCCCACCTTTCAAGGACATGAGCCTCGAGCTACACTCTACTAACCGGAAGTGCACCCTAGATTTTGAATCAGAAACCAGCATTATGAAGAAGCAAGGACTGCCCAGAAGCCATTCTGGGGATGATGGTGGCCATGGCAATGGCTGTATCAGGTTCCCAATGCTACATGTCAGAGGAGCCATCAGTAGCAGTGTTGGGGATGTTAGAGTTAACCTAGTATAGTGACTAAACATAACTCTGTATTATTTAGTTGTTAATATGGCCAAAGTTACAAGACTGACCTATAACAAGTCTATCTTCTTAGCCAGCAAACCAGATTGCAAACCAGATTGACCATGTTTTTGTGCAATGGCTTCCTGTTGTGAAATATTTGATCCAGTTAACAGCTTCTCTTTCTAAAAGATTAAAACAGCATGTGATTAATTAACTAATTACTTTATTGATTCACTAGAGGCCATGCACAAAATTCATGCACAGGGCAGAGGGGTCCCCTCAGCCCAGCCTGCACCCTCTCCAATCCAGGACACCTCAGGGGATGTCTGACTACCGGTTTAGGCCTGATCCCCAGGACATCCCTCTCACAATCCAGGACTGCTGGCTCCTAACTGCTCACCTGCCTGCCTGCCTGATCACCCCTAATTGGCCCCCCTGCCAGCCTGATCACCCCTAACCTCCTCTGCCTGTTAACATGATCACCCCTAACTGCCCACCCTGCCAGCCTGGTCGCCCCCAAAAACCCCCCTCTGCCAGCCTGATTGCCCCTAACTGTCCCCCCTGCCAGCCTGGTTGACCCTTACTGCCCCCCTCTGCTGGCCTAGTTACCTCCAACTGCCCCCCCACCAGCCTAGTCACCCCTCACTGGCCCCCCTGCTGACCTAGTCACCCCTGCTGTTCAGTCATTTGGTCATCCCTCACTAACCTCCCTGACAGCCTGGTCACCCCACGCAGCCTGCTGCTCATTCGTTTGGTCATCCCTCACTAACCTCCCTGCTGGTCTGGTCGCCCCACTCAGCCTGTTCGGTCGTCTGTTCAGTTGTTTCGGATGTGACGGCCCCTGGCTCTTTATATATATATATAGATTATATTTACTGACTGAGCACAGCTATAGGTTTCCACCAAGCAAGATGCCTGGCATGCACAATAGATACAAAGCGTATGATCCCAATTATAAACCATCTTTCCAACTCCCTGCAACCACCATGAGTAACCAACCACTGTGACTTTTCATCTATGCTTCTGTAATTGCTCCCTAGTCTTTCTTTCTTTCTTTCTTTCTTTCTTTCTTTCTTTCTTTCTTTCTTTCTTTCTTTCTTTCTTTCTTTCTTTCTTCCTTCCTTCCTTCCTTCCTTCCTTCCTTCCTTTCTTTCTTTCTTTCTTTCTTTCTTTCTTTCTTTCTTTCTTTCTTTCACTCTTACTCTTCTGTATCTGGTTTCTATTGAAGAACTAGGGCATTCTCTTAAAACATTAAAACATTAATTTGGTCATATTACTGCTCTGCCACAAATTCTTCAAAACTTTTCCAATATCCTTAACTTTAAATCCAAATTTCTTAACACAACCTGGAAGCCCCTATATTTCTAACTTTATCCCACTCGTGCCCCACGCCATAGTGTCCCAGACATATTGTCCTCTCCATTTCTAAAATGCTCAGATCTCTTTCCTGACTCCAAGTCTTTATTCAAAAACGGCCTATGAACCAGGAGCTCAGGGTTCGAGTCCCAGTCAGGGCACATGCCCGGGGTTGCGGGTTCGATCCCCAGTCTGGGACGTAGGAGGCAGCCGATCAATGATTCTCATCATTGATGTTTCTATCTCTCTCTCTCTCCTTCTCCCTAACTCTCTTAAGTCAATAAAGATAATATTTTTTAAAAAGATTACAAATGGATCTCGAAACTAGAACCCCAGGGGAGATGCAGGCAAGAGGCAGAGAAAGGTGGACCCGGCTACCCGCGACCCCTCTCCTTTCCAGAGCCCCTCCCAGGCCGGCTCCCCCCCCCCCCCCCGCCCCTCCTGGCACCTCGCTCGCCTGGAGCGCTCCCCTCACCTTAGCCACGCGGACCAGGCACTTGGCCCCGTCCAGGTCGCCCTGGTGATTCTGGCCGATCTCGGCAATGATCTGGCCGATCCCCGGAATTATGGAACACGGGGGCTGGCCGCCCCCCCTCCAGCTCCAGTGGCATCGCTGCTGGTCCAGGGGCAACGGTTCTGGTCCACCCCCCAGGGCTTTAAAAAAATGAATCCTTCTGTGGGGAAATTTTTCCCCCTGGTTTTCCCTGGGGAATCCCCAAATTTGGTTCCCGGCTTTAAATTCAACTCCCCCGAGGGCCCTCTTCTGGGAGTGGACTTAAAAAAAACACAGAGTTTTCCCTTCCAAAAAAATTGGAAGTTAAGTCACAATCTTAATAAACTTTGGGGGTTTTAAAATAAAATTGTTTTTGGGGGTTTAGAGTGTATCCTCCACAACTAGTCTTCAGGCTTTAAGAAGGCAGGAACCATGCCTGTCATATTCACCTCCTAGCACATAGCAAAGCACCTTGTATAGGGTCCTCATACATTTATGGATGGATAAATGAATGAAAACATTTGTCTATGAATTCAAGGCTTATGCAACTGCATGTAAAATGGTGTTCTGGCTGGAAATCACAGAAAAGAGGGAACTCAGAGGAGACAGGAGAGCCAAGGAAAGGCTCCTGGGGGACCCAAGGATGGGTCAGATGTCAACAGAAGACCTGTGGGGAGAAGCTTCATTGCTCAAGGAAAGGGTGGGGCCAGGGGAAAGGTGGCCACTTAGCAGGAGACAGTGAAGGGTTACCCCTGGGTGTCACCTGGATCTGTGGCTCACTCCTGGACGTCAGTGAGTAGCTGGCTTCCAAATGCACAGGGCGGCTATAAAGCAATTTTCTAATCCATCTGAGTAAATACATGCATGCAGTGAAATTACTCAGGGACAGAGCCCCAGGTGTGTGGTGCAGGCACTGTGCCAGATACTGCAGGCTGGCTCCCTGGATCCCATGCCACCGCCTGACAGGGGTGGGCTTGCTGCCTATCTGGGCCTAGACAGTTCAGACTGCTCAGACTCCCTTCAGCTTGAATTCTGCACCTGATCTAGATTCTGTTGGGCAGACACCCCTGAGCCAGATTTAGGAGGAAGCAAACATCATACACGAGAGGCCCCACTTTTGCTGCAGCTTTCTGCAAGCACCGTCATCAAGATACTTTTTTTTTGACAGCTGTAGCAGAGGTTCCAGAGTCTGGTCACTGAGCTCTGGTCATTGAAATGTATGGCGCAGAGGATTCCTTTGGCTCATGCAGGTCATGGCCAAAGGGAAGTGGTTCCAGGATGAAAACTCCCGAAAAGCCTATGATTTGGGGTCCCTCTTAGCTAACATCAAGTTCAAAAGTCACCTTCAACTGCAAAGGCAATGTCAATTCGATTGCTTAAAATGCCCTTTAAACTTGATTTAAATTTAAAATCTTCTCCCTCCCCACAACGAAGCTGGGGCCTGCTATAGGCTGGCCACTTGCTGGCCAGACCTTGCATTAAAGGTATGGTCCTTCTTTCTCTCCCTGTTCTTCTTTATCCCGCTTGCTTTCCAGTTTATGACCCCTGTGGGAGCAGATGTCAAAGAGGTTGGAAACAAAAGGAGAGAGTTTTTATTTGACCAGTAGTGTGGTAAGATGACATCACACTTCTTGGGCCTGGCAGATATTTAAGGTTGACTTACTTCTGTCATCTTTCACCTGCAGTTTCTCTGTATTGAGCAAATGCATGCTTTTCATGCACTTCCTTCTTCTACAAGCTCTACAGAACGGGCGACCCACCTCAGCTTCATTTCTGCTCAAGTTTCATTGTTCCTCCCATGATCCCAATGGAAAAGATCTAAGAAAGTCTCCTATGGACTCTCAAATTCACACATAGAGCCCACACCGGGCCACAGGAAACATTTGCACACTTATTGTCACAAAAACTCTGTAAGTGCAGGTCCATTATAGTGTAGCAGCAACCCCCCTTCTCTCTGCCACCCAAACAGCTTGACAGCCCATCTCCAGACTCAAGATTTCCAGGACAAGAGCCAAACCACATCCACACCGATTCCCTAACTGCAGGGGAAACAGCAAGCGACCCATGTGATTCCCTGCAGCCCCTCTGACTCAGCTTGTTCTAAGAGTAGACACCCTGCCCCCTTAGGATGGGGGCTCAAGACTCACAGCACACCAGTGGCTCTTTCTTTAAAAATCCTTCACACCAAATCCTCTCTCCATCTCTACTCTCTCCCATTTCAAATCCTCCATAGGAGTGATTCATCTAATCAGTTCCCTGACAACTCTGCCATCTACCTTGAAATTTCTGCACAGTAATCTGTTTTACAACTCACTGATTATGTTGCTGCCCCAGATGATACATGCATTTCAGCATCTTTTTGCACCAGCATTCATCTCTCCCCACCTCTAAGAGGTGTTCCTAAGAGAACATTTCGGGGTGGGGAGCGGGTATCCATCCAAACTCTAGCTCCTTGTATGGATCCCAACTAGTATCACCCAATCGTAGTACTTTTATTCCTCTAATAAGTGATTAAATCAGGACTCAAAGCTTAAGTTAATCAGGAAAATATTCTCCTGGTCTGCTATTGGCTCAGGGTGAGCATCTGATCTAGTAAATGAGCTCAGTTGTATCAAAGGGCAATATGCTGCCTCTCTATTTCACCTACTTGGTATGGGACAAAATATGTGTCCTCCTGTTGCTGCTGGCAGCCTTCTTGTGGTCATGAGGAAAAACATCCTGAGGACAATACAAGCCATGGAGAAGGCAAAGCTGAGACCGGAGTCTTTATCATGCTGTGGCTAAGACTACTCTACCTTTAGACTTCTTGTTGTAAAAGAAAGTATATGTTTTTATTAAAACCAAGTTAAGTCAGAATTTCTGTTGTTAGTAAGCAAAAGGTAGTGATCCTCCATCGATTCCCCGGATCAGGTATGAGTGCTGAACCATTCACTGTGGGAGTGGAAACACTGAGCCATGGAAAGCATTAATAGTATAGGCCACTTGTTTCTTCCCTGGAACTGGGGTGATTTTCCAGGAGCCAAAGGACTCCCCCATATTTGGGGGTGGGGGAGGAATAGATAAAGGAATGGAGAAGAGATAAACACTCCATTAAGACAATAGCAAATGCTATTTTTAAAAAAATATATTTTATTGATTTTTTACAGAGAGGAAGGGAGAGGATAGAGAGTTAGGAACATCAATGAGAGAGAAACATTGATCAGCTGCCTCCTGCACACCCCCTACTGGGGATGTGCCCACAACCAAGGTACATGCCCCTGACTAGAATCGAACCTGGGCCCCTTCAGTCTGCAGGCTGATGCTCTATCCACTCAGCCAAACCGGCCAGGGCAGCAAATGCTTTTTAAGTAACTTTGGAAACCGTTCTCCTCTGTGGTTGCAGTTTGAATGTTCCAATTGCCTGGGCACTGTTAACAGCACCTGAGCAATTAACGTTATTTGAGATAATTGCTTCACATATACTGCAGAAGTTCACTACGCTTGATTATTTCCTTCCCAGTGACATTTTTACCTAAATTTTATTAATTTATGCGGCTAGCAGGTATTATGAAAAAACAACTACAAATGTATTTTATAGAAAGATACCACTAAATCAACACATGAACTTATGAATTTCATTTTTAATTAACTGTATTTGGGAAAGTTGCTGTTTCTAGCCAACAAGGTTCTTTAGTTATCCATTTTATTTTTATCCTATCCAAGTATTTAATTCTACCAGTTTGGTAAATTACCTCTGCAGTTTGTGTATTTTTGGGAGCTCAGACGCTCTTTGTGAGTGTTGCGATGTGTTCAATGTGAAGAGATATGGTCATGCTATAAGCAATACCTCTTGGCTTCTAGGTATCTATAACATCAATGATAAAAATAGACAGGAATGAGTCACTTAGGATGGCATCATCTGTATGATGGCTGGAGAAATGATCAATAACCTCTGAATGTCTCTTGCATCTTCCTCCTCCACCACTTTAGTTCAGACTTTCTTTATCTTGCTGGATTACTGCAAAGCCGTGGGAGGGAAATATTTTTAAGCTCCTGTCTTTCCCCTCTTCAGACCAGACTTCACACTGTCTCCAGATCACATCACTGTCTCACTCCAGAGCCGTAGGGACCCTTCACTGCTGGCCAAAATCAATGGCATTCAGTGCCCTGGTGTTCAAGGGCCTTCTATGTGACACTTCCAGCTTTTCTCCCTGCATGTACTCCATGGCTCCATCAACTAGCTTGTTTGCTCTTCCCCAAATATCCCTCATGCTCCCACTTCTCCGAGCTTTGGCTGCAATCTTTCTTCTATGATGACTGTTGCCTTAGTCTGTTCGGGCTGCTGCTATAACAAAAATACCACAGGCTGGGTAGTTGAAATCACAAACATTTACTTTTCATAGTTCTGGATTCTGAGAAGTTCAAGATCAAAGCTCCAGCAGTGCCGGGGTTCTTGTCCCAGCATCAAGAAGGGTTCAGGAATCTGGAGAAGGCTGTGCGTAGATGTTAAATAGGAATCCAGAGGCTAATAAAGAGTCCGGAGACGAGATATAATTTTGAAAGGCATTTTTGGGGGGTCAGAGGAGCTTAGCTAAAGGAGCTAAGTTCTAAGATCTTAGGTCTAAGGTCTTAGGTTTTCTTTGTCCCCGGGACCCCATGCTTTTTATTAACACAATTTGTCCTGAGGCAAGGCAGAGATATACACTTCAAAGGGTATACACAAGCATTGTTAGAATGGGGGAATTAGCCTATGGCTGTTCAGGTGTTTGGCCAGTAGGAGGCAATAACATGTAGATTAAGATGCCTTTTAGCTGCCTGGCAGCCAAGAAATCAATTTAATGTATCCTATTCAGGTTTGGGGACGTGCCTCCAGCCATTCCCAGATGCAGCCCTGCTGTCATGCTGGAATTGGTCTCCGACAACAGATTTGGCGTCTGGCAAGGGTTTACTTTCTGGCTCGTAGATGACTATGTTCTTGTTGTGCCCTCACATGGATAATGCTTGGACAGGGTTGCATGAGAGGGGAAGTCCCCCACTGCATGAACATGTCCAAAGGCTACAGTGTGGGGGCCCCATCCATTAGGGGAGAAACAAGGAAACTCAAAGGGGAGAGAAGGGTTGGAGAGGAAGCTTATGTGACTAGGTCATATGTCCCTGGGTCAGAGAGCTACCAAGGGCCACAGCAGCTCAGGGCCTTATAACCACAAACGCTATCTTATCAATGGCCTACATATGTGGGGTTAGGGGTCACAGGATACACACAGCAGGTAGGCTCTAAATGGATAAAAATATTCTTGTTTAGCTATTTTAAAAATAATTGAACGTGTAAAGTTTTGAGTTTGATTCTGGTAGGCTTTTGAACTAATAGATCTCAACCTTCAGTGCAATAATAAACTAGGGGGCAATACCCAGAGACCATCTTTGGCTCATTTATATAACATAGTAGGTGGTAACTAGCAGTCACAGCAACCATTTACAAATTGCATTAAGTATTAAACACTCATAACAGCCCTAACTGGTTTGGCTCAGTGGATAGAGCATCAGCCTGCAGACTGAAAGGTCCCAGGTTTGATTCCAGTCAAGGGCATGTACCTGGGTTGCGGGCACATCCCCAGTAGGAGGTGTGCAGGAGGCAGCTGATGGATGTTTCTAACTCTCTACCCCTCTCCTTTTCTCTCTGTAAAAAGTCAATCAAATATATTTTTTAAAATAAAATAAATAAACACTCATAACAGCAAATATCAACACATTATTTACAATTACAAACCAGGAAAGCTCAAATAAAGATGTATAAAGTCAGGCTAGATGCCCTACTGTGTGTGTGTGTGTGTGTGTGTGTGTGTTTTGTTTTTATTAATCCTCACCCGAGGAGTGAGGATTTTTTTCCCATTGATATTTATTTGTAGAGATAGTGGAAGGGAGGAAGGGGGAGAGAGAGAGAGGGAGATAGAGAGAGAGAGAGAGAGAGAGAGAGAGAGAGAGAGAGAGAGAGAGAAACACCAATGTGAGAGAGGCACATCGACCAGTTGCCTCCCGCACATGCCCTGACCAGGGCTGGGGATCTGACTTGCAACCCAGGTACATGCCCTTGACCAGAAATCAAACCCATGACCCTCCAGTATGCAGACCAATGCTCTAACCACCAGCCAGGGCACTTTTTAAATTTAGAGGTAAAATAATCACTCATTCTTCCCCTTCTTTCCCAAATTAATCCATGGGAACTCTAATCAGAGTTGATGTTCAAGCTGAATGTTATCCCGTATGATGGGAAACGGAAGCCCCCAATGCTCTGACCACACTCATGGTGCCCCTTGCATGGCTGCTGTGAAGGTTGTTTTCATGAAAGGACCTCCCTTCCAAATGGAAGAGATGTAAGTGGTGTATTAAATGTATTATTCTTCCATGGCATGCTATACCATTAGAGTTGTTTATGTAATCACAATTAAAGCATCCCACAATTTATATTATTCCCCCCCAGAGCACATCTTCTTTGTTTTAATATAGGAAGCACTTCTGTTATTGGTGCAAGTGGGGTTCTTGGGGTACTGCTGGAATAAGGATTTCCAGGGCCCCTCACAAGAGGATGAGACAGTGTAGAAAGATTTATTTCTATGGAATTACACCCCTGAGTTTCTAAGGCCCCAGTTCCCCTGGTCCCGCCAAGGAAGAAGCATGACTTCGGCTTCAGCAGAGCTAGAATCAGAGCCAGCATCCAGAGTTCCCTTTCCATGCCGGAGCAGAGTCCAGTCCAGCATCAGGCCGGCTTAGTTTGTGTCCCTGCTACAGTCCATCAGTCCATTGCATGTGGGGCCCATAGGGCCACATGGCTTGGAGGGGACACGGGTGAATGCAAGGAAGCCAAGAGAGAAAATTCCTTTGTTTGGGGGATATATATCCCCAAACTTTCACAGGCTTGCAATGGCCCCGCCTAGCCTGGCAAATAATCTCCATTCCTAGATTTGACTGACAGACAAGTACCTTCCCTATGTCACCCCAATTTCACTGCTCATGCATCTATCTCCCATCTATGGGACCCTTTCCCCCAGTGTTTTGCAGGGAATGAGCAGGTGATTCCCTGGGGAGTGTGAAATTGCAGCTTCCTGGTGAAGCTGCCCAAATGACATGCCTGTAATGTCTGGCTTCCCCCTTTGCTCCTTTCCTATTGTGACTAACTAGCTCATTACAGCAGTATTACTACTACTTGGATTCATTTCCTACAGCCCAGAGTTAATAAATACCCCCAATTATTTGTTCTTATGCAAGTCCAAAAGCACAGAACTTCTTTACAAAATGAGAGCTTAGCATATTACAAATTCACAAGTCCCTTAAGAAGTTTCTGGGACATAGGTCATAATATAAAATTTTAATGACTGCTTAATACACCCTGAGATGTTTCCTAAGTTAATTCTAATAGGCAGTTTTAATCATGTGACCCTTGATATCTATGTTTTTGTTCAACAAATATTTACTAAGTACCTGCTATGAGCTAGGCACTGGGCCAGAAAATGGTATGCCAGTGGACAAGTTCAATGTGATTCCTGCCCTGATGGTGTGGGGCTGATGCAGCCATCAAAAAGCTGCCCCAAATTGAAGATTTTCACAACGTAAGACAAATATAAGTAGTTTTACTATTTTATTTTCTCTGGTCTGGGCTCTCCTGAGGCTGATTGACTTCAGTTACGAATCCTCCTGGAGAAAAAGTGCTGTTTTAAGGGGAATTGACAGCTATGTAAGCATATCCCTGGTTGGAGGACTTGAGCTAAGCTCCAATTTGCTTCACCAAGGTTCTCAATCAGCCTCAAGGAGGCCGGTTCATGAAATCCCACATTCTGACTCATAAAAAATATTCATTTGATCTTGAAAACATTCTTCTCGATGCCATATGGCTAGAAAACAAATAAATCATTTGAACAAAATGTTTGCATCTGTGATTCCAAATTGCCACAAACTTGGTAGGTTGTCTGGGGCGAGAAACCTCTCGAGGGCTCATCTTATTTAGTGCCTGCAGGTTTTTGTTATTCTCTACGCTAAGAAAATGACAAGCAGCATATTAATTAAAGAACTGACGCCTTTCAATTTACTCTTTTCTCACTACTTGCAATATTCCTCTTTTTCCCCCAGCTCCCATCCCCACTCCTGCCATTACCAAAGAAGTGTAAAGGAAAGGTCTCAGTTTTTACATGAATAATTTTGGAGGTGAATACTGTCCTTTTCATCTACCACCTTACAGCAAAGTCAAACTGTGTGCCCTGTTATGCTAAATTTTGATCTTTTTCACACAAGAAAAAATCATTTTGATAAAGGTTAATGCCTCCTTAATATTTATACACTTGAATCATGTCGAAAGTGCGTTTTTGGAATTCTGAAGTCTTGAACTACTATCACAACATGCAAAGACTGTGTGACATCACTTGTAATTCATTAGCACACACTTGACGATGTATGAGCATCAAATGTGGAATGCTCTGTCAACTCCGGCAAGCCTGTGCGTTTCATGCTAGTCTATTCTCTAGCATGTCAAGGTTTTGACATGGATGCCCAGAGACAACGCCAAATGATTCTTGCAGATCAGGAATAAATTATACCTGCTCAGTATAATATATTACCCTGGGAGACATGCTTTCCTAGCGGCCATCCAGCATATGTTTGTCCAGTTTCAAGCCGATTTTGCATACACACTGCCTTAGTGTGAAGGAATTGTGACATGATTCTGGTAAATTGGGGACTGCCTCTGCAGAACTGCACCTGGCACCCGTCCTCCTTGCATAGTGAGTCTGCAGATAATTAACGTTTGTCCTTTGCTGATGCGAAAGCCTCTGGAATATTTGTTAATGACCTGATCTCCTGAGAATCTGAAAACCAGTCTCTGACGGACAGATATACAATTGTCTGAAACGGTAGTTGAATGGCTATATTTAGTTTCGCTATCACCTCACATACTTAACTTTTAGCTCTTAAAATTTTCTAAATCTCCAAAAATCCTTTTGACATCCTAGAATATTCGGTTCCCCTGAGTTTGAAAACTTTTGTAAGGACTATAGCAAAGGAGTTTATGTTTGAAAATGTTTATAGGGTGCTCTGGTTTGATTATTATTAAAGAGAAAGCTGAATCATCTGAATTTTAGAACTGACAAGTCTACTTCATATTTATTGTTAATCTCTGTGACCAAACTATTTAGAACTGTAAGACAATATTTTAGACCTACTGTGTAGTGTGTGCACATAAGTGTGTGTGTGTGTGTGTGTGTGTGTGTGCATATGCATACAGATCTTTCTGGAACACAGCAAATACACTGTTGGATGCTTGAATTCGGTCTGTCTCTGTGATTGCTGTTGCCTGTGCAAGTGAAGTAGCTCTTGCTTCCTCCCTTTTAGCAATGACAGACTGCCTTGCTCTTAGCCTCATCTCTTTCATGCTGCTTCCCTCCAGTAGTGTGTCAGGGATTACTAATCTCTTCCTAATACCCATCTTATCCCCTCTCTAGTAACACAATGCTGGGTCTTAGGTGGATACATTGCTGCCCACACATTGCTGCTCCAGTCTCCCTTGCAGGTAGGTGTGGGGAAATGACCCACATTTTAAACAATAAGACTTAAATGGACCCTGCTTGGACCCCTTCCATCAAACTGCTGCCTGGACCATCAACTCGATGGCTTGGTCTCCAGAAGCCATCGTGTGCAATATTGAGTGAGGCTCACACAGTGACCTAGAAAGAGCCTTGTATTCTGACCACTGAGGGACCTGACCGGTCCCAGGCTGCCTCTTTAGCTATTTTATGTAAGAAAGAAACAAGTCTCTATCCTGTTCAAGAATTGTGTTTCCTGTTGTTGTGTGTGCAGACAAACTAAATCTTAACAGATAAAAGTGTTCTGGCCATTTCTTTCACCTGCCCTTGATGCCATCTGTCCCCTGCTCTGAGTCCTGCCATCCCAACCTCTATCTCCCCAAAAAGTCTCCTCATTAGACTCAAACTTATATTCTACCCCCTTAGTAACTCAAATAGAAAGGAAGCATCTTGCCCATGGCTCTGGGAGTCAAAGCCCAGAGAATTGTCTGATTGGCTGACTTCGGTCATGTGCTTATCCCTGAAGTTGAGCTGGATTAGGGAGAAGGGTAATGTGGTTGGCCAGGCCCAGGTCATACCCAAGCACGTGACTAGAGCAGACTGGTTTCAGCCCCTACCTGAACTAATCACATGGAAGGAGTGTCCCTACAGGAAAGAGGGTTTCCAAAAGAAGGTGAAATATGTCAGGCAGGCAAAGACCGAAGATTTCTACCACAGACACGCTCTCTCCTTACAGCTTAGAGAGACCATTTCATTTGCCCAAGAGCACACAAGAGGAAAGTCATGGAGCTGGGGTTCAAATCCAGTTCTGTTTGACTCTAGGGTCTTGGTCCCCTAATCACTCTGTTCCATTATGTTCCTTTATAAAGTACTAAAATGTAAACACTAAACATGTCACATCACTATTAAGGGATTTTAACTATTTAATTGGTGATGAACCAGAAATAAACAAAAAATCATTTGCCCAAATTTGAGAGGTAAGGCTAAGGCTGTGATCTGAATTGCTACCCCATATCTTACTCAACCAAGTTACATCTCCTCACCAAAAAAGTATATAATTCCTTTTCATACCTTGTCCACAAACAAACAAGTAAAAGCATATGTGAGCCACTTCACGTCTTTAGGGATTTATTTGTTTCACTTTTCTTAAAGCTTTATTCTTGGCATAGATAGTTCCTACGGAGATATTTTCTAAATGATACTCAGCTTTTTAATACCTTTCCCTGACTTCACATAATCATAGCAACCTTAAACTACCCACATGGATTCGTATGTACACTGCACTTATCCTGGCACTGGTATTAACACTGGTCATGCTTTTTCTGGTTTCCCTAAGAGAATATAGGCCACCCTACCTACATACTTTCTATGTTTAAACACTCATCCATAGAAATCCTACAAGAGTAAAACATGTCACATCACTATTAAGGGATTTGAATGCAGGAAAGGATCTTAGAGATCATTAAACCCAATCATCTCATTTTACAGATGAGAGAGATGAGATTCAGAGTGGCTTCCTCAAAGTCATTCCACTGGCTTCGTGGAATTTGGGGCCCTCAGTTTTCTGATGCTTTGTCTAACATTGTACCATTACCCACATTGGCCCATATCCGATTTACCACACACCATTAGGTCTTCCTCTCCAGGATCTGAGATATAACCTCCTCTGAGACTTTGTGAGCCAGAAAGTTCAAGCTACAAACTTTTGCCCTTGCACACTCGCCATGTGATTAATATAAAGAGGAGGCAGAGACAATAAAATTCCAAGGAATATAAAAGTGCCATTGAAAAATGCCAGGAGATTTTAACAGCTGCTGTGCTTGAAAGATTTAAGTATGCTCCTTCCATCTTGTACAGAAACTGATTTTCATCATAGAACAAATAATAATCCCCACTGCTGTAGTAATAGAAATGGAAAAAGAGAATGAAAACTATGATAAAAGAGTGACAAAAAGTCCTTACAAATGACTGTTAAAAGTTGTCTAGCTAAGTTTGGTATTCTATTTTTCTGTCACAAAGCATTTCTTTTCTCTTCCTTTTAATAATCCCTTTTATGAAGCTATTCAAACCTCATTAAATTGTCATGTTGTCACAGTAGCCTCATCTTCAAATGTGAATTAACTATATGTTGACTTCAAGAAACATGATTTTCTTATAACAGTGTTATGCCAATATCTCTAGTGGAGTTATTTGTGCTACTCTGAAAACTCTGAAGTAATTAAATTCTATCAATCATAGTGCTATAAACTTTCAAAGTACATCTTCATGTTAGTGTTTAGAAACCTAAATAGTATTTTTCAACTGTGGCAATTTCACTGGAATAATAGAGCTCTATAGTGGTGATTTACAACCTTTAATTGAGGTGTTTCTCAGAATTAGTTATACAGGATACATGTTCCAATTGGGTACACCATAAAACAGACTCTGGATTTGTTTTCACTTAAATTCATAAACCCAGGGCCAGGCCTATAAGAGATTGAGTATTTCCTCTTAGGCCAAAACTGGCCAATAGTTCTCACCTAACGACCCAACTCTAATAAGCCTAGAAATAGATATTGGCAAGGATTATGAGTCTGTTTCTAGGCTATGGATGGAAATAGAGCTATTAACAATTAGTAATGTTTCCATTTTATTTTTATATATGTATACATGGTTAGAAAGTCAAATAGTCATAATTAGAAAGCCCAATAGAAAGGTTTATAATGAAAAGGTAGTTTCCTGATCTACTTCTCCCATTCCTGAATTTCATTTTTCTAAGTAATTTTTTTCAACTTACACTTTTTATTGAATTGATTGGGTTGACATTGGTTAATAAAATTATATAGGTTTCATGTGTACAGTTCTATAATACATCATCTGTATATTGCATTGTGTGTTCACCTCCCCAAGTCACGTCTCCTTCCATCACCATTTATCCCACCTATATCCTCTTCTACCTCCCCTCATCCCACTTTCCCTCTGGTGATTACAATACTGTTGTTGGTATCTATGAGTTTGGGTTTTTTGCTTATTCCCTTCACTGTTTTCACCCAGCCTCTTCAAGCCCCTTCCCCTCTAACAGCTGTCAGTCTGTTTTCTATATCGATGAGTCTGTTTCTATTTTGTTTGTTAGTTTATTTTGTTCATTAGATTCTGCATATAACTGAAATCATATAGCATTTGTTGGCTTTTTCATAGAACTAGAACAAATATTCCAAAAATTTATACGGAACCACAAAAGACCCAGAATAGCTACAGCAATCTTGAGAAAGAAGAACAAAGTTGGAGGCATCACAACATCTGATATCAAACTATATTACAAGGCCAAAGTAATAAAAACAGCATGGTACTGACATAAAAACAGATATATAGATCAATGGAATAGAATAGAGAGCCCAGAAATAAACCAACGCCTTTATAGTCAATTAAATTTGACAAAAGAGGCAAGAACATACAATGGGGTAAAAATAGTGTATTCAGGCCCTAACCGGTTTGGCTTAGTGGCTAGAGCATTGGCCTATGGACTGAAAGGTCCCAGTTCTATTCCAGTTAAGGGCATGTACCTTGGTTGCGGGCACATCCCCAGTAGGAGGTGTGCAGGAGGCAGCTCATTGATGTTTCTAGCTCTCTATCCCTCTCCCTTCCTCTCTGTAAAAAATCAATAAAATATATTTTAAAAAATAGTCTATTCAATAAATGTTTGGGAAATTATACAGATATGTGCAAAGAAAAGAAAAGAAACTAGACCTCCTTCTTACAACATACACAAGAATAAACTAGCAATGGATTAAAGATTCAATGTTAGACTCAAAAATCCTAAAAGAAAACATAAGCAGTAAAATCTCGGACATTTCTTGTAGCAATATTTTCCCCCTGACATATTTCCTAGGTTAAGGGAAACAAAAGAAAAAACAAACAAATGGGAGTACATCAATCTAAAACGTTTTGCACAGCAAAGAAAACCATCAGCAAAATGAATGGAAAAATATATTCACCAACAATACATCTCATGAGTTAATATCCAAAATTTATAAAGAGCATATACAACTCAACACCACAAAAACAAATAATCCAATTAAAAAATGGGCAAAGCACCTGAATAGATACTTTTCCAAAGATGACATACAGATGGCCAACAGACATATGAAAAGATGCTTACCATCACTAATCATCATGGAGATGCAAATTAAAATCACAATGACATATCACCTCACACCTGTCATATTGGCTATCATCAATAAATCAACAAATAATAGTGTTGGCAAGTGTGTGGAGTAAAGGGAACCCTCGTGCACTATTATTGGGAATGCAGGTTGGTGCAGCCACTGTGAAAAACAATATGCAGTTTCTTCAAAAAATTAAAAATGGACTCCTGTGACCCACCAGCGATTCACTTCAGAATATATCCAGAGAAACCCAAAACACTAATTCAAAAGAATATGTGCACCCCTATGTTCATTGCAGCATTATTTACAATAGCCAAGATGTAAAAGCAACCCAAGTGCCCATCAGAAGATGAGTGGATAAAAAAAACTGTGGTACATTTACACAATGGAATACTACTTGGCTATAAAAAGAAGGAAATCTTACCTTTGCATGAATTGACTTACTTCTTTGCTTTAACCCGTGTGAGTTTAGATATCAGCTTCCTCTGGACTGCAACAAGTTTCTAAGTGATTCTGACATAACTCATTGACTTGAATGAGCAATTTTAAAGTATATTCACAAAATAAAATAAGTCCACTAGTTCTTGATGCTCCAAAACGGGGTGTCTAATTCCTCTCTCCTGAGTGTGGGCTGAACTTAGGGACTCACCTCCAAGAATGGCATATGGCAGAATTGGCGATGTGTGACTTCTAAGACTAGAACATAAAAGGCATCGCAGCTCCTCCTTTGCTTCTCCCTCAGATGACTCCCTCTGGGAGGACCAGTGGTGTCACAAGGACACTCAAGCAGCCTCAAGGAAAGGCCCATGTGGCAAGGAGCTAAGGCTTCTTACCAACCACCAATGAGGACCTGTGGCCCTCTGCCAATATGCATGTGAGTGAACCATCTTAGCAGCGGACATTCAGCCCTAGTCAAGCCTTCCAATGACTGCAGCCCTGACTGATGTCTTGACCATAATCTCTATGAGAAATCTTGAGTCAGAACAGCCAGCTAAGTTGCTCTCTGATTCCTGGCCCACAGAAACTGTGATATAATAAATGGCGACTGCCAGATGCCATTTTGGAGTAATTTGCTACCAGCAGTAGATAACTGATACTTATTTTGGTACCTGCGAGTCAGGTGATGTCATAATAAATACCAAAAAATTGAGGGATTGCTTTGGGACTAGGTAGTGGGCAAAGGCTGTAAGGGCTTTGAGGAAGAGTGGTAGTAAAAGCCTAAAGAAACTGCTAATAGATGCCTGATGGCCGTAGAGAGGCTGTGGGTAAGGGCTTAAAGAAAAGTAAGGAAAAAGAATCCTTGTCCTGTAGTGGCAGAATCCTTGTTAGCCATACTGTGGTAATGGGGAAAGTAGAACATGAACCAGGTGATCTAGGGAAGGATATTTCCAGGTAAAATGCTGGAGGTGCAACCTGCTTTTTTCTTGCTGGTTATAAGAAAATGTGAGAGAAAATAGAAAAACGAAAGGAAGGATCGCTAAAACTGGTGGAGCCAGAACTTGATGGCTTTAAAAATTCCCAACCTTTCCAGGTGGCAAACAAAGCTAAAATTAAGAAGGTTAGATCTTTCCTAGCAAAGAACAAATCCAGGTCACTGCCAGGAAAATGTGGTCGAGGGGTGTGGCCAAGGAAGAACTTGTTTATGACCACAATAAGGGTCAGATCTTTCTGGACTTCAAAGAATGGTCTAGGCCAGTGATGGCGAACCTATGACACACATGTCAGAGGTGACACGTGAACTCATTTTTTTGGTTGATTTTTCTTTGTTAAATGGCATTTAAATATATAAAATAAATATCAAAAATATAAATCTTTGTTTTACTATGGTTGCAAATATCAAAAAATTTCTATATGTGACATGGCACCAAAGTTAGGGTTTTTCAAAATGCTGACACGCCGAGCTCAAAAGGTTCGCCATCACTGGAACTCTAGTCAAACAATAGAGCTTCGAAGAACCTTAAGGATATTGTCCTACAATAGTTCATTCAGCACAAGGCCAAGATAGAGAAGAACTTACCTTAAAGAGATTTGTGGGTGTGACTTTTGCCTAATGAAGTGAACTGCAATAAGATTATACATAACTAGAGGCCCGGTGCACGAATTTGTGCACCAGTGGGGTTCCTCGGCCTGGCCTGCAGGATTGGGCCAAAACCAGCTCTCCAACATCCCCCAAGGGGTCCCGGATTGTGAGAGGGCACAGGCCAGGCTGAGGGACCCCACCAGTGCACTACTGGGGCCGGGGAGAGATGTGGGAGGTTGGCCAGCTGAGAAGGGACCCCTGGAGGGCTCCAGGGCGTGTCTGGCCCGTCTTGCTCAGTCCCAATCAGCCAGACCCCAGCAGCAAGCTAACCTACCAGTTGGAACATCTGCCCCCTGGTGGTCAGTGCACATTCATAGCAAGTGGTTGAATGGCCTTAGTATATCATTAGCATATTACGCTTTGATTGGTTGAACAGAGGACTGGACACTTAGCATATTAGGCTTTTATTATATAGGATACTGAGAAAGTTTCTAAGAATAGTTATCATTAAAGAAATACCAGCAGCTAAGACCGAAGGAGACAGACAAAAAGACTAAAATTTTGCTGAGAAAACTACACAGATCCCAAAAAGTCTACCTTTTAAGGAAAAGGAAGGATTAATAAGAGGATGGAACCAAGAACCCAAAGGGTAGAGCCAAGAGCCATGGAAAATTATTCCTAGAAAGGAGTAGAACTGAGTTCAAAGCAAGAAAAAAAAATTTTTGTTAAATATTTTTATTGATTTCAGAGAGGAAGGGAGAGGGAGAGAGAGATAGAAACATCATTTTTTAAAATAAATCTTTATTGTTGAAAGTATTACTTATGTCCCCTGATTTCCCCCCTTGACTCCATCCAGCCTGCCCCCTTTACCACCTTATTATCTGTGTCCATGGGTTATGCATATATGTATACAAGGTCTTTGGTTAATTATCTCTCACCCAACCACCCTCCCCATTGATGAGAGAGAATCATTGATCAGCTGCACACCTCACACTGGGGATTGAGCCTGCAACCTGAGCATGTGCCCTGACCAGGAATTGAACCAGTGGCCTCCTGGTTCACAGGTGGATGCTCAACCACTGAGCCATACCAGTCAGGCCAAAGCAAGAAACTTCTCACATCTACCTGGGTGGGTTTCAGAATTGCTATAGTGCAGTGGTTGCTTTGGGCCTCCCATTTTCCTCTTTTTGAGAAATAATGTCTGAAGTGGTTATGCTATACCTGTTCCACATATGTCTGTTGGGTGCATCTATGAGCAAACAACTTGTCTCTTCATCTCACTGGGCTGGAGACAGAAGGAACTGCACTCAAGGAGATGCGCTTAAGCAAGGATGCCTGAGAAAACTCGTCCACGCCTGGATCTGATTAAGATGGCACGTTTCTGGGCTTTAAGCTGATGCTGTGAAGGGGTGAGACTTGAGGGAGGGGAAGGGGATAGTGTTGGAAGGGGATGGGTAGATTTTCCATGTACAAAGAATTTTAATGATCTGTGACTAGAGAACAAGTTGGGATAGTGTTGAAGTGTGTACACAAATCATTCAACACTCCTCCCCCCAAAAAGCGGAGCCTAACTTGCTTTCCCTTGAGTTTAGACGGGACCTGGTGGATTGGTGCTAATGAATAGAATATTGTAGAAATAATAAGGTAACGCTTCTGAGAATAGGTCATAAAAGGCCTTTTAGCTTCCTCTTGCTCTCTCCTAGGTCACTCTCTCTGGGAGAAGCCAGCTGCTGTGTCATTAGGATGCTCAAACGGCTCTATGGAAAGGTCCATGTGGTCCATGTGCAGAGGGACTGAGGTCCTCTGCCAACAGGCACGTGAGTGAGCATCTTAGAAGCGCATCCTCCAGTTTCAGACAAGCTTTCCAATGACTGCAGTCCTGGCTGTCTTGACTGTAATCACATGGGAGACCCTGAGCCAGAATCATCCAGATACACTGCAATCAAATTCATCCTATCTAATAAAGAGGGAATATGCTAATTGACCCTCACGCCATTGCAAAGATGGTGGCGCCCAGTCCCCTCAGCCCCACAGGAGCGCAGGCATGTGGCAAGGCCGGGCCCGCCCCCAGGCATGCCTGCCTCGAGAGTCCCCCAGTCCCCTCAGCCCCCCAGCCGCCCAGGGCCAGCCCAAGGCACAGGCAAGCCTTGGATAGCGGTTGCCCAGCTGCCCAGGGCTGCCGAGGCTCAGGTAACCAGGGTCGGCTGATGCTTGCACTGCCAGCAGTGGCAGCAGCAGAGGTGTGATGGGGCGTCGCCTTCCCCTGATGGCAGGGTTGCCTCCCACCCCTGAGGGCTCCCAGACTGTGAGAGGGGGCAGGCCGGGCTGAGGGACCCCCCCCCTCCAGTGCATGAATTTTCATGCACTGGGCCTCTAGTAATCTATAAAAGCTGTAAGATAGTCAATGTTGTTTTTAACAACTATTTGGGGGATAATTTGATACACAGTAATATATAACTAATGTACTCTTCTGTTGCTCTCTCCTGTTCCTCTTTTGCAATTATAAACAATGCTGCAACAGGCCTCTTTATATGTACATCTTTATGTTCTCAACCTATTATTTCTGTAGGGTAAATTCTTAAAATTGAAATCTCTGGCTATGCACATTTTACATTTAGATATTGTCAAATTACCTTCCTCAAATAATGTAACAATTATGTTCTCTGAAACAGTGGATGAGAGTGCCTATATATCTTTGCCAATTTGAAATGTCTTCCTAGTTCTTCTCAACCCTATGAGAGAAAATAGCTGATGTTTTTATTAATTTGTGGTCCTTAAATTTTCATGAGGGTGAGCATCTTTTTTGCTTATGGTTTAAAAAAAGCACCTTGCTTATCTTAGATAAGTTTGTTTGCACTCTTCTATCACCTAGTCTTTCCTCTTCTACAATGCCTAGAATATATTTCATATTACATCAACATGCAGTTTTTGAGTGAATGAATGATAGAATAAGTGAAATTCAGATATGCAGAAAGTCTTCATTTAATCCCATGAGATTGACTTTTAATTGGGGGAAGGGGGAAGAAACCTTAGCAACCAATGAATTAAATTATCTTTTCTCTCCCCCTTTATCACTATTCAAATATCATTCAAGTGTTCTATGACTAAACTTTATCTTATAACTTGTTCAGGCTAATCTGTTTCTGAAAGTGACCATATATTTTTTTCTCTGATATTTTCAATATAGCAGAATAGTTATGTAACAACTAATAATTACAATAATAATACTAGTAACAATAATATAAGGATGCTAATTCCAACTACTCTTGGGTACCTACTATATGACAAGTGAATTATATACATACTGACTTAATTTAATATTTACTACTAGAGGCCCGATGCACGAAATTATGCAAGAGTAGGCCTTCCTTCCCCTGGCTGCCAGCACCAGCTTCCCTCCAGCATCCAGGACCCGGGCTTCCCTTGCAGCCCTGGCTTCATCCAGAATGGTGTCCAGAAGGATGTCCGGTCTAATTCGCATATTATGCTTTTATTATTATAGATAGTCTTATAAGTATTGTTGTTTCCCACTATAGAAATGAGGAAACTAATCCTATATAATAAAAGGCTAATATGCAAATTGTCCCCTTGGGAGTTTGACTGACTGAGAGTTCAACCACTCTATGACGTGCACTAACCACCAGGGTGTTGGCGCAGAATGAAGGAAGGCCCTGGTGGGCAGCCGGCAGCTGGGGAAGGAAGGTCCCGATCGGCCCTGATCACTGGCCAAACCTAGGGACCCTATGTGCACGAATTTCATGCTCTGGGCCTCTAGTATTTAATAAGATATTAGCCACAAGTATAGTTATTAAACAATAGAGTTGGGATTCAAACTCTTCTTTGTCTAAATTCAAAGCCACATTCTTTCAATAATGCTCAGCTGACTTTCTTAGATATAAATCATTTGTATAGTGGTTTTCTCATATTGTATGTGCAATGAAAAAGGAGGGCTCAAGAAAAGAATTCCACAATTTAAAATGATGAACATTGAAATTAGATGTTTTTCCTGCTTGGAAGGCACTGCATACTGCTATTGATTCTTCTTCAGAAGAATAAACAGTTTCCTTTCCTTCATGGGTTTACAAACTTAATTCAGCCATCAAGGGAAAGTGACTCATACCCAGTTAACGTGAGAAAATGCAATCGAAATATTTAACTATGAAAAGAAAAAGAAAATGTGGTTTCTTCTCACAATGATTATCAGTCTCTACCATCTAAGGATTTATGTCAAGCTGAGAAAATTCTCCCAGTCCGTTCAGAAGTAGGACTGCATAATGAATTTTAACGCAACTCCAGGATAATGAGATTGATGCCTTCTTCACAAAGCAATTTAAAAACTTTCAGTGATAATTTGGGTTTCTGCCTGTTGAGGTCACCACAGACTGAAGGTGAGTATACTTCTCCGATGACATTCCAAAACGTTCCATCAGAATGATGTAAATTTATTTTTAAAATAAAATAACTCCCCTACACTGTCAAAAGTTGTTTTCTAACAAGCCTTGCACAGAATCATAGCCCTGTAGAATATAACCACAGGGGAGTTAGCGGCACCGTAATGAGGGCACCCTGAGCTAGAGTTCATGGTCCGCATTTCACTGCTTCCTTTTCTGAGCCACGTCTAAGAGTTTTCATCATTTCAGTCCAGCAAAAGCAAAAGCAAAAATAATGTCTGGGTTTTCTTTTTTTCTTATTGAATGTGGCAAGCTCAGGTTCCCTCAATGCTCAACTCGGATGCCTCCTAGAATAATGTTTGATTACGGGCATAACAACCCATGTTCAGCAGCACCGGCAACAATGCTAGCATGCCTTATCCCAGGGACAAAAAGAGGCATAATGGTGGCGACATGATGAGCGGTCTTGCAACACAAACCTAAGTAATGAGGGTACCACGAGCCATTTCTCTTCAACCTGCATGTTGTTCCACATGATCGTTGAAGGGTGACACTAAAATGGATAAAACACTGGTATCTCTCTAAAACAGGTGCTGCAGTCGCTCACGGTGGTGACAGAATGTTTATTCATTAATATTTATTGGAAGTACTTCTTCATCTATCTCTAGCTCAGTTTTGTTCAGCCAACTGCACGTTAACCATTGCTTGTCGGATAACCAGGAAACGTGACACTCAGAGAGGCACAGGAAGTAATTCTCAACTCACAGAAGTCATTGCAACAAAATTAAATAACAAAATAACAATAACCGTACTTCCTAATATAAAGTTCTGTGTTACAAATATGTTTTAAGGCCATATTCTCTTATTTTATAAATGGCTATGTTGTGTTTTTTAATTTTTCACTAGCATCACGATTTATAGCCGATGGGAGTCTGATCTTGGAGCATTATTTATTTAACCCATTCAAAAACTTCACCCTTTCCACAAATAAAGAGATGAGGGAACTTAAAAAATATTTATATATCCTGGAATATGGGAAATTTTTAAATAACATAGAAAGAAGTTCCATTTCTGACAGCATGTTTGATTAGATACCCTGAACAACACTCATTAAACAAAAAATAGTATGTAAAATATAAATAGATTGCTGAGTTGGAATGAGAGAATGGAACCAATAAATTTCAAAACCCAGTGGACGCAAGAACTCTAACAAGGGAGTGGATACTGGATATTTCTGAGTATTTCTCTTATTCTATGATGGCTACATGCAGAAGGGCAATAGGATAGAAAGCTCAAAGCCAGACCAGGTGAGGATTCCAACAGAAGACCTCAGCATAAAACTGGGATCCAAAAAGGCTACATTCACTATAAAAGTAAATGAGGCACAGATCTGGTTGGTTTGGTTCAGTGGATAGAGTGTCAGCCTGTGGACCAAAGGGTCCCAGGTTCAACTCTGGTCAAGGGCACATACCTCGGTTGCAGGCTCCTCCCTGACCTAGACCTGGTGGGGCTTGTGCAGGAGGCAACTAATCAATGTGTTTCTCTCACATCAATATTTCTCTTTGTCTTTCCCTCTCTCTTCCATTCTCTCTAAAACTCAATGGGAAAATATCCTTGGATGAGGACTTAAAAAAAAAAGTAAATGATGCACAAAGAGTAAACCTTAAAGTATACAAATTAAAAAATATTACTTAGGAGGTTGGAGGACCCTAGGGTGGGAGGCAGTTTGTGACAAAAGAATCTAACTGTATTACAAATATATGACATAACCTTATTGAAGGAGATGGGGAGAAAAGGTACTCACCTACATAACTTTGGAAATGAGTAGAAGCTGTAAGACCAAAGGCAAAATTAACTGCACATAAGAACTGTGCTCTAATTGATAAGGTGGTTTCCCATAGGTTACAGGTTAACAATGCTAATACTGCTGTACCTATATGCTGCAGCTGGACAATTAAGTAAGTTAAACGGTGGTTGGTGGGAGCCAGTTTTTTACTGTTGGAGTAGGAATTTAAAAGGGGAGGAGGCTAGAATAATCTATGTGCATGATAGACTCGAGTGGGAACTCATATTTAGCCTAATCAAGAAATGAATGGTTACATACAGAAATATTTATAGATATTGCTATATTACATGGGTTAGTATAGAAACATATATTTCCTTGCATTGTCAGCTAAAAGGGCCCGGAATCCATGACACACAGTAGCAATGACCACACCTACCGATAGTGCCCAGATCCTGGTTTCTAATCGATTTCTAAGTAAAAGAAACTAGAACTCCTTGGAGAAATAGCTGATTCTAGGACCGAAGCAAAAATTATACATATACAATATGAGTCTGGGGCATCTTATAATATCAGAAAGTAATGAAGAACATAAAAAAACTAAACTAAAACTCACAACTAAGAGGGTATGGCAAAGAGAAATAGGAGTTAACTGAAAGAGCTCCCAATGGCCAAAGGTGGGACAATTTGAGAAATAAAATAAAGTAGCCTTCAATTAAAATTCAAAGTATATAATAAATATCCATGAATCCATACTGATATAAGTAAATGGGAGAGAAGAGACAAATCTTCGATGCAAAAAAAATCTAAATAAATTCTATAAATACTCTACCCTGAAGACAGTGAGGGAGCATAACTCCCCACTCCTTAAGCGTGGGCTGCACGCAGTGACATCTGTCTAAAGAGGACAGAATGGAAACAGAAGGGGGAGAAACTTTACAGTGGGGAGACTTGACAAGCAGTATCTCAACCAGGTGACCAAGATCAACAACAGTCATAAATCATGTTGATAGGATGTGCACTGTGATCTTCTTCCCTCAAACCCATAATCAGACTAACATGAGAAAAACACCAAATTCCAATGGAGGAACATTCTACAATTATCTGACCAGCACTTCTCAAAAGTGTCAAGATAATAACCAACAAGAAAATTCTTAGACATGTCACAGCCAAGATGTGGCTAATGGTAAGTAAATGTAATGTGGCATCCTGGAGGGGATCCTGCAGCAACAATGACAACAAAGTAAGGAAATCTGAATAAAGAACGGATTTCAGTTACTAATAACATATCAACATCGGTTTATTAATTGTGACCAAGGGCCATACTCAGGTAAGGTGTTGTTAATAAGGGCTACTAGTTGTGGGTTATATGGGAACTCCTTGTATTATCTTTATAAGTTTTCTATAAATCTAAAACTGTTCTAAAATAAAAATCTTATTTTTAAAAAAGTCATAAAAATGAAATAGCAGAAAAACATGCCCATCTTGACTTTGGCACTGGGTGAAGAAACATTCTTTCTCTGCGGGTTTGTATCATAAGCTGAACCTAACACTTATTTTTCATTCACTCATATTAACTGCATTGTCTGAAAAAAAATATCCTGTGAAGAATTTAATGTAAAGTGATTTGGGGTTGGCCATGCCCTGAGGCAACTCTCAAAAGCAAACCTAAATCTTCTCTGGAAAACTCCAACTTCAATCCTAGCCTCAAATATGTCAGAAATAAAGTTACCTCCCCCAAAAAATTAGCTCATAGTCAAAAAATCGTAAAACACAAGAAAACAAAACAACACGAATGAGTAAGAGCTAGTGGCAATAAACCCCAAACATTTCAGAGATTGGAACTATAAGACACAAAATAGAAAATGACTATGATAAATATGTTTAAAAAATTAAGAGAAACTTGAACATTTTGACAGAGAAATGGAAATTATAACAAATGACAAAGATGATTTGCAAAACTACTATTTTTTATTTCAAATTTGACAAATACTTCTTGAGTACCCACTATATGCCAGGGCATGTACTACTTTCACAGATATCATCTATTTTTATGTTATTAACAACAAATAATTCTATTAAGTAGTAATAATATTATAAAACCTTCATATTAAAATATTGTCATTATTTGTCTTTCCCTATAGTCTGGAAACTTTCTTTTAATCTGTTTTCCAGTTCACAATTTCTCTCTGTACCTGTATCAAGTCTAATGTTATACATACCTATTGTGTTTTAATTTTTGGTTATTAGTAATTTAATTTTTTTAAATATATATATTTTTTATTAATTTCAGAAAGGAAGGAAGAGGGAGAGAGAGATAGAAACATCAATGATGAGAGAGAATCATTGATTGGCTGCCTCCTGCACACTCCCCACTGGGGATCGTGCCCCCCAACTGGGCATGTGCCCTTGACTGGAATCGAACCTGGGACCCTTTAGTCAGTAGGTTGACGCTCTATCCACTGAACCAAACCAGCGAGGGCAGCAATTTAATTTTTTTAGTTTTAGAATTTCCATTGGTTTCTTTTCAAATATGCTGTTATTTTTCTAAATATGTTTTCATCGATTTCAGAGAGAGGAGGGGAGAGGGAGAGAAAGATAGAAACATCAATGAGAGATCGATCAGTTGCCTCCTGCACAGCCCCCGACTGGGCATCGACCTGCAACTCGGGTCTGTGCCCTGACTGGGAATCTGAACAGGTGACCTCCTGGTGCAGGGGACGAAACTAACTACCTGAGCCACACTGGTCAGGCAATGCCAGCTTATTTTTTATATTTAGTGCTCCCTGCAGATTTTTTTCAATCTTGGCTTTTATTGTTCTAAAAACTTACTAGTAATATTTTTAATAATCTTTGTCTGATTCCAATATTTGAAGCCTCTGTGGTCTGTTTCTGCTGGTTTTCCTCATCCCTCAGCCATATATGTCTCATATACTTTCTTTTGGCCATTTCTGATTATATTTTATGTCTTATTCTGACTTTACTGTGTCCTCCAATTCTCTTTCAGGACTGAGCTCTCACCAGCACCCTGGTCACACTCTTCCTCTCCTTTATACTCAGGGACTTTCTGCTTTCTTCATTAATTCCTCCTGAAGAGATCTAATAATAGGTGCATTTCAGGGTAAATTCCTCTTTGCAGTTACTTCCGGGGTGGGGATATAGGCAAGCCTTAAGTTTCAACCTGAAATGAAAGCTTTTATTTCTATTAAATTGAAGGGAAGGTGGGGTTCTGCTCTATATTTAAATTTTCTTAAATCCATCACAGTAAGTGTTCTCTCACATACTTATGCTTTGCAAGCTCTGCCCACACCCATTCTTTTTTGTGAGAACGTGGCTTTAAATACATCTGTAGTTACCTCTGCAAGATTCTGACTGCTAAAGAAACCTCCTCAACATGAAATTTGAGGTCATTTGAAGAGCACTAGACTTGGAGTAAGATGATTTGGGTTCTTAGCTGCACTTGAACTAGATGTATTGTCGCTGACAAATCCTTTATTCCCTCTAAACCTTAAATTGCTAATCTGCTTAAAAGAAGCTATAATACCTATTACACTAGTGTTACATGGTACTTCTGAGCATCTAAGGAACTAATGAACATGAAAGTATGAACTGACCAATGGAAAAGAGCTAAACAATGTGAGTGACACTGGGCATCCTGAAACTTCATTACCTTTTGTTCTTAGTTCCATTTTGCCTTCCTCTGGTCAGAATAAATATATTGACCCATTCAGTTTAGACAAGAATAAAGAAGAAGACTAAGATCCTAGCTGGTTTTGCTCAGCGGTTAGATCGTTGGCCTAGACTGTCGGGGCAGTTGCGGGAGACAACCATAAAGGTGTCTCTCTCACATGGAAGTTTCTCCCTCTCTCTCCCCACTTCTCTCCCTCCCTTCCTCTCTCTCTAAAAAAAAATAAATAAATAAAATAAAATCAATGGAGGCCTGGCCAGTGTGGCTCAATGGTTGAGCTTGGACCTATGAACCAGGAGGTCATGGTTCAATTCCCTGTCAGGCCATATTCCTGGTTTGCAGGTTGGTCCCCAGTGTGGGCATGCAGGAGGCAGCCGATCAATAATTTTCTCTCATCACTGATGTTTCTCTTTCTCTCCCTTCCTCTCTGAAATCAATAAAAAAATATATATTTTTTAATCAATGGATAAAAATATCCTCAGGTGAGGATTTAAAAAAATAAGCCTAAGGTTTTCAGAATAATGGAAAGTCTTGAGTTAAGATAAAATTATCACTCTCTTCATTCAATCATAATATGAGAGCTATGAAACACTTATTAGAACTAATAATGTGAGTTGCTTTTACACAATTCATCCATGAAACTCCATTTGTCAAGAAACAGCCAATTTTTTTTTTTAATTTGGGTTGAACCTGAAGGGATTGACATTGGTTTTAAATTAATAGTCATAGTCAAATTGTTAATGTTATGAAAGTGGAGTGCAAATAGAAGATTTTAGGAATTAGAAATTAATCGACTGTATTATTGGGAAGGATTTCTGTTCCTAAAAGAGAGGCAAGAATATTTTCCAGCCCTGGCTTGCACACGGAAGGGTCACGGGTTCAATTCCTGGCCAAGGGCACCTACCTGGGTTGCAAGTTTGATCCCCCAGCACTGGGGGCTTATGGGGGAGTCAACCAGTTGATGTGTCTTTCTCACATCTATGTTTCTCTCTCTCTCTTTCACTCTCTCTCTCTCTCCCCACCTCCTTTCCACTCTCTCTGAAAATCAACGGAAACAAATATCCTTGGGTGAGGATTAGAAAAATATATTTTTTCCAAACACAAAATTCAAGTGCTTAAAAATATCGCTCAATATATAACACACACACGTACATATACATGTACATATTCTTTCCTATCTTTCTTCAAAATCAGGACTGTAAGACAGAGCTTCTGTCATCAATTATTCTTGGAATTTGATGAAATGGAAAGAATTTAGAATCACTCACTCCGTGTTCCATCCCACTAAGGAGCTATTTCCTTCTCCCTAAGAGGGAGGCAAGACTGTCCGCTTCTCCTAAGGAGTCTAACTTGCAGAGTTATTCTAAGGACCCAATGCGCTGCATGGGAAAGACAGGTACAGCTGCATGGGAAAGACGGGTACAGCTGTTTGGGAAAGGCAGGTACAGCTGTATGGGAAAGGCAGGTATAGCTGTATGGGAAAGGCAGGTACAGCTGCATGGGAAAGGCAGGTATAGCTGTATGGGAAAGGCAGGTACAGCTGCATGGGAAAGGCAGGTACAGCTGCATGGGAAAGGCAGGTACAGCTGTATGGGAAAGGCAGGTACAGCTGTATGGGAAAGACAGGTACAACTGTATGGGAAAGGCGGGTACAGCTGTATGGGAAAGGCGGGTACAGCTGCATGGGAAAGGCAGGCACAGCTGTATGGGAAAGGCAGGCACAGCTGTATGGGAAAGGCAGGTACAGCTGTATGGGAAAGGCGGGTACAGCTGTATGGGAAAGACAGGTACAGCTGTATGGGAAAGGCGGGTACAGCTGTATGGGAAAGGCAGGCACAGCTGTATGGGAAAGGCGGGTACAGCTGTATGGGAAAGGCAGGCACAGCTGTATGGGAAAGGCAGGCACAGCTGTATGGGAAAGGCTGGTACAGCTGTATGGGAAAGGCAGGCACAGCTGTATGGGAAAGGCTGGTACAGCTGTATGGGATAGGCAGGCACAGCTGTATGGGAAAGGCAGGCACAGCTGTATGGGAAAGGCAGGTACAGCTGTATGGGAAAGGCAGGTATAGTTGCTGTTGCTATCGCGACCAGAGTAGCTGTGCACTGAATGATGCTGTTGTATGGGA
>NW_005871152.1:2291088-2291942 GCF_000147115.1 Myotis lucifugus
GCAGGTACAGCTGTATGGGAAAGACAGGTACAGCTGTATGGGAAAGACAGGTACAGCTGTATGGGAAAGGCGGGTACAGCTGTATGGGAAAAGCGGGTACAGCTGCATGGGAAAGGCAGGCACAGCTGTATGGGAAAGGCAGGTACAGCTGTATGGGAAAGGCAGGTACAGCTGTATGGGAAAGACAGGTACAGCTGTATGGGAAAGGCGGGTACAGCTGTATGGGAAAGGCAGGCACAGCTGTATGGGAAAGGCAGGCACAGCTGTATGGGAAAGGCAGGCACAGCTGTATGGGAAAGGCTGGTACAGCTGTATGGGAAAGGCAGGCACAGCTTTATGGGAAAGGCTGGTACAGCTGTATGGGATAGGCAGGCACAGCTGTATGGGAAAGGCAGGCACAGCTGTATGGGAAAGGCAGGTACAGCTGTATGGGAAAGGCAGGTAAAGTTGCTGTTGCTATCGCGACCAGAGTAGCTGTGCACTGAATGATGCTGTGTTAAGAGAAATCCAACTGGAAGACACTTTGGTGACTAGAAAAGACAGTTCCCTTTACCCCAAGTTTATTTCTTTTTCAAACCATTTCAAATGTGGTTAAGAGGAAGGAGAGCCAGGGGGGATTTTAGACACTTGAATGCAGATCATCCCCCTCCCCGCGAAACCCCTACTCCCCCCCCCCCCTGTTATTGGAAGTTTTAGTTCTTTTACTTCATTAATTCAATAAATAGACTTTAACCGGGTTTAGGCGTGCAAGGGACGAGGGGGGGGTAGCACAGATCACTAGGGGAAAGTGGTTCAGGGTGCCGTTCGGCTAGCAAAGAGAAGAGAAGGACAAAAGTGATCGTGTAAGCGATCTA
>NW_005871152.1:2292042-2437582 GCF_000147115.1 Myotis lucifugus
GGTCGCTGCTGGGGCGCGCGACGGGTGGAGGGAGCCCTGGGCTGCAGGGATGGTCCTTGCAGATCCACAGCAGTTTCTCCCTAAATGAGAAGGTCGCGGTTCTAGGTGTGTGGCCCTGGGTAAACCACCTGCCTTCTCTGTGCCTCAGTTCCCCTGATGTGAAAGCGAAGGATTTGAGACCTACAAAATGAATGTATTCACCTGGCGTTCCCCACCCCTGCTCCTCGCCCCTCCTCTCCACTCACAATCCAGGGTTCCTCTTAAATCCTTTGATCTGAGAGTGACATCAGCCCAGGAGTCTTCCTCCTGTTTCTACCCCCTTGAATGCTATTTAATTGACTTTTATTCAGTAATTCAGAGGAGCTGAAGTCCTTTTCAATACTTTGTCCATTTATCCTCATGAAGACGCTGTTGCTGGAGAAAGCTTTTTTGTTTTGTTTTTTTAACTTTGGGCAAATACTAACACCCAAGGGTGAGCAGGTGCCTATAGAGTCTTTGAGGAATTGTGAGATTCCTAATTTTAGGGAATTCTTAGTCTTTTTATTTTAAATCTCTGACAAAACCCAGAAAGGGCCCAATAAAAAATTTACTCATAATTTTTTTTTATTTTTTATGAGTAAAAAATAACGGCAACCTTAGAGGATCCACAAGAAAGGGAAGTTTGAGAGCATTTAGCTGGAATAAAATAGGAATTCTATTTTACTCACCTCATGGACCTGGCACCAAGCTGTTCTGTAGTGAATGCCACTTGGATTGAGTATCCCAATTATGTACTCACCACTAAACCAGTGTCACAAATGCATGGGGAGACACACACACAAACGCAAGTTTCTACATTTTGTAGAACCAAGAGCACTACATTCAGAAAAACTCATACTAAACGTTTTACCAGAAGCAATTCTTGTTTTCTAGGTTAATAACGGTTACTATCATTTTGGGAATCTAGATCATTTTTCTCCCTTACAGGTTAAACATTGAGAAATATACACCAGAGGCAGTTTCTCGACATGGAGAACCAAGCCCATAATACAGCGGGGTAAGTGCTGAGAAATTTCTATTTAATAAATTGGTACTTGACTATGCCAAAAATGTCCTGGCGATACATGACTTTTGGAATTTAGTATTAATAGAAGGATATGCCAGTTATTTTTGGTGAGGAGGATGTGGGAGAAATCCGAGTGATTTTAAGGATCTATAGTTTAAGTCTCCAATTTAGACCTGGATCTGCAGTGGAAAAGTTTTCCAACTTTGGGTGAGTTTTTTAGTGCTTTGGCTGTGCACACGGGCCCCGTGTGCTCTTGGGTTTCCACAGTGCAGCAGTTCCTGGCCAGCTTGCCCCTTTCTTGCTGTACCAAGAGTCCAACCCTCCACGTTTGTCCTTAAGACTGAACTCAGCACTTAAGCATAGCCTCGAAACAGATTTAGCTCCTCAAAACAGCAACAAGACTGGATATTTTACCAAAAGTACCCTAGAGATCAGGAATAGAATTGGTATAACATTCACCATCATAAAAAAATTAAATTCCTTTTCCCTTCCCTGCCACCAGCACCACCAAGGTTTCTCTGTCTATTGTTTCATTAGCTAACTGGCCACTGGCTGATCCCAGAGCTGAGTGGGGAGGAGGTATGGTGGGGAGGGAGGTGCTAGTGTGCGTATCTTGACTGTGACTGATTTTGCACTAGTCAAACCACTTCAGGTATCTCACTTTCAGGTTTTCTGCTCAGACCATGACTTTGACATCAGGCTAAAGGAAAGCTGCACAAGTCTGGATAATTCTAGCTATCACTTTTTTTAAAATGTTTTTTTAAATTTTTATTGATTTCAGAGAGGAAGGGAGAGAGAGAGAGAGAGAAACATCAATGATGAGAGAGAATCATTGAGTGGCTGCCTCCTGCACACCCCACACTGGGGATGGAGCCCAGGCATGTGCCCTTGGCCGGAATGGAACCGTGGACCCTTCAGTCCGCAGGCTGACACTCTATCCACTGAACCAAACCGGTGAGGGCTCTAGCTATCACTTCTTAACGTCCTACTGAATACTCCTTCTGTCCCGCTAGGTATCATTGTCATTTCACAACTAAGAAATTGGGCATGTTAAAGTATAAGCTCTTATAACAAAGAGATGCCAAAATACAGTGGTTTAAGTAAGATTGAAGTGCATTTCTGTTTCATGTACAAGTCCAGATACAAGCAGACCAGGACTGGTAGAGCAGCCATTCTCACTGCATGATTTCTCTCTCTGGGCCCACCATCACAACGGTACTCCTGCTTGGAGAACTAAGATGCAGATTGATGGTCCTGAACCTAAGGCTGGGTAGCAAATATCACTTCACTGCAATTCCTCTTCATTCATTCTTAAGGAAATGTATGCCAGGCACAACATTAAGCACTATCATCCATACAAAGACCATTAAGAAACAGACCTTAAAGAACTTAGAGTTTAGTAGGGAACCACAGAGTTTGTTTGGGTACAACATAATTACAAACCAGAGGCAAATGAGAATTACTGGAAGTTTCCATGAGGAACTGCTCTACTCATCACAGCAGACATGACATTGTCCGCCATGGTCTCCAAAGCATGGAGAGCCAAGTCGGCGTTGCCTCTGTCTCACATGCTACTGAGAAATATGTAAAAATTTACATCATGAAGACAAATATCCTTCATCAGGGATTTGTTCTGTACTTACCATGTCAAGCCACGTCACCTCCATACATAGCAATGTTTGGTGGAGCAACCTTCGTTTAGCAAATATTTATCTAGAGCAGGGATGGCGAACCTATGACACGCGTGTCAGAGGTGACACGCGAACTCATTTTTCTGGTTGATTTTTCTTTGTTAAATGGCATTTAAATATATAAAATAAATATCAAAAATATAAGTCTTTGTTTTACTATGGTTGCAAATATCAAAAAATTTCTATATGTGACACGGCACCAGAGTTAAGTTAGGGTTTTTCAAAATGCTGACACGCCGAGCTCAAAAGGTTCGCCATCACTGATCTAGAGTCTACTATGAGCGAGTCATTGGTGGAGCACCAGGAAGATAGCAGTGAACAAAACAGAGACCACTGCTCCAAGGGGCTTACACGTCAGTGGGAGAGACAGTGGGAGATATAGACATGTTTCATGCAGTGACATAAAGAAAAGAAAAGGAGCTGAGGAGAGGAGGAGAGTGTGAATGGGGTGGTCAAACAAGGTGCCATCTGAGCAGAGATTATATCTGGGTAAAGAGAGTTCCAGGCAACAGGAACAGAAAGTGCAAAGGCCTAAGGTGGTAGCTTTTACACAGAACATTTACAATGTAGGTGAATCATTATTCTCTGACATCTGGGTTATCACAGGCTCTGATTTTAATTTATATCATGATTTCTCCCAATTATAGGTGTTTGTATTTGTGCCACAATAATACATCTAAACTCCTAATCAAAAACAATCATACTTAAGTGAGTTTGTCCTTTTCATTTGTTTTTAGAGTATATGCCAAGAACATAACTAATTACACAATGAATAAATGATCTATCTTATTGGCCTTTCTAAAAGAACCATGTCCAGACTTTTTGATAGTTTTTGAAAAATGTCTCAAAATTTAAAATTTTGCAAAGTTTAAGTTATAAATGGAGTCTTGACCTGGGAAAAACTGAGGTATTCCAGAAGGGTCCAGGAACACCTCAAAAGATTTGGTTTCTTTCTTTACAAAACAGAAATATTAAACTAATTAGACTAATTTTTGTGTGTTGAAATTACATGGCAAGCATTACCACATAAAAAATAACATTGAGTATTTTTATGTTGTACAAGTATATACGTGTTCCAGAAATACAGTGTCCCCCCAAAAAAATGTATACATACTTTACAGCTGATAGCTCAATTGATGATTCTTTTTTTCAGATTTAACCCATTGTAATTAATAATTATTCAAAGTGTGTATGCATTTTTGGGACACCATGTATATGTGAAATTGCTGGAAATATGAGATATCCTGACATAAGATGTATGTCATCAAACTTAGTGACACACTAAAATGACTGAACCTGAGTATCAGACTGTGGCACAGGTGGATGAAATCCATGCTGTTTTTACAAAAATGACCCCTCATTACCACACTTTTGCCAGCCCAGAGTTCTTATAACATGGCAGAAGTCTGATCCTAAATGAAAGAAATTAAGATGGGTAAACAATGATTGTAAATTAAATGAACAGTCAGGACTATGGGAAACCAAAGATGGCTGCTTGGTTAACCCAGCTCCCTGGCATTTTGTTGTTGTTGTTGGTGGTGGTGGTGGTGGTGGTGGTGGTGGTGGTTTTTGCATTACTTATCCACCATAGTACACTTAAGCTGGACTTCAGCTGCCACATAGTTTGGGTTATCAGTATGTTCTTGTTTTTGTGCATATATTTTCCAGATAAATTAAGCTTTCCGTTGCCACAAGACTGATGCCCTCTCAATGGGAAAGAAACTGTTAGGAAATGTGTTTCCCACTTGGGATATTCCTTCCGCAATCTCCAGTGATTAGGGCACCCACTTCACTGAACAAATCGGACTCACCTTGGAATCCTTGACACAGAGGTTCTTAGACAATAGGATCACTTTCGATTACTTGTTAGGAAGTGTGTGAGCAGCAGCCAGCTCATCATGGTTTGGGTCCTGGGGAACACAATAACAAAAGTTACTCTTTATTTTTTGTCTGAAACATCCAGAATGCCTTCTCTATGGCTCAGGGACCATTGTGGAAGAGGTAGGTGTGTGAGATTGTAAGAGCCGGATAAGAGGGGCACAATGGGCAGGCAAATCTGACTCCATCTTAAAGCTAATCCTCTCTCTTAATTGAACCTAGACCCAGTTGCCTTATTTTCCTCAAGATTAAGGAGTGGAGAACAAAAAAGGGGGCATTGTAACAGAGTGAAATGGTAGGCCTTTCTGACTCTGAATCTCTGTTCAGTAGCTTTTGCTTAGTCTTGCATATACTAGTAGATGTATTAATCATTAGAGGGATTCTGCTTTTGGCTTGAGTTTTACAAAAACAATACATACTATCTCAGGATATAAGGGAAGTATGTATTGTTTATCAAGGAATTGCAGGAAGCTCATGACCGAACTCACATCAACTAGGGTCAACAGACTAAGTACAATCTTCCTTGGATCCTTGCTGGCACCCAGATGTCTTTTGTAGTCAATCACCTCTTGCCATTCCTGTTTCCCCCTTCCCTTGACATAAAAGAAGCCTGTACTCTACTTTTTTGAGATGGATTTGAGGCAGCACTAAGTCTCCTATCTTCTTAGTTGGCACCTTCTCGTTCAATAAATATTCCCTTATGAGAGAGAGAGAGAGAGAGAGAGAGAGAGAGAAACCATATCTAGATATTGCTTTGTTTTGTTATTCATGAATTTATACTTATTAATTTGTCCTTTTATGTTCTATTTTATTTATCTTGCTCTGAATTTTGAGTTAAAAATTATACTTCAGTTATTTTCATGAGTCTGGATTTCATAATTTCTTTAAATAATAAAAACATTAAAGCTCAAGTTCCTCTTGTGCACAGCTTTACTATGGACCATAGGATCAGTGTCCCCCTGTCGTTTTCGAAATAGCCTATTACTTCCATTTTGATTTATTATTTGGCTTAATAGATATTTAGGAAATATAACTTCCAGTGGGGAGATAATTATTTTTTTGTTATTACTTTCTAATCTCCCTACCACCATGGTCATAGACTATGACCTAGATGATATTTCAGTTTCATTAAGATTATTCTTGTGATCTATTGGGTGATCAACCTCTATAAATGTTCTTTGGGCATTTGAAAACAAATGTATATTCTCTATTGGTTAAGTAAAAAGAATAAAGAAGATCATACATATATAATCAAACCTTTTAATTATTATTATTACATTTAAATTATGTTTTTCAAATCCATTATTACCTGACTTTTGTCTATTTGATCTGTCAAAATTTTTTTAAGGAACACTTTTATATAATTATAGTTTTATCCAATTATTCTTGTATTTCAAGCAGTTTTTGTTGTACATATTTTTGTGTTCTATTCAATGTATTGAGGTCCATGGATATTATATCTTCCTGGTATATTATATGATTTTGCTTTTAAAAATATCTCACAAGTATGAGTTAATGTTATTTTGTTTGTCTTCTACTTTGCCTGGTACTGATATTGACAACTCTTATTCATCCCCTTGTTTTCATTCTTTTTTATATCATATTGTGTCTCTTATAAATAGCCTATAATTAGATTAAAATATAAATAACTCAATTAGAGAATCGTCATAAAAAAGAGAATTTTATGATCATTAATGTTAACATTTGACCCTTTTTTACTTCACAACTTTTGCTAGCCTGATCTAGTTTTCCTTCCTTTTCCTTTACAAGTTTTACATCTTATAAGTTTTTAATTTATATTTTTTACAAACATTTTATTTTTGATTTCTCTTTTGGCATACTGAATTTTAACTATAACTTTAAATTACCTCAACCTTAACCTTTAGTAACGCCTTTGCTTCCCATTCCCTTATCCCACCTATAAGAATAATCTGGGGTTCTAGTTCCTGGTTGCTATTAATTTTTATAAACATTATTATACATAGGATAATGTTAATTGTTATTTTATTCCTTTCTTATTTTAAGAATCCCTTTTAACAGCTATAAGTTTAATTGCATTGTTATTACTATTATTTATATACAAACCTTCCCTGTTCTTAAATTTAAGAAATTTTTGAATTTACTTTTAATTTGACTGAAGTATATCCTTAGGTAATCTTTTCATAAAAATGAATGCGGGTGATATACTTTTTAACTTTTTACATGCCTTATTTTTACTTTTAAACACAAACTCTGTGACATGACTCCCATTGTCTTGAAGAATTGAGTGTTGCAGATGGAAAAGCAAAAGCAGTCTCACTCTCTCTTTCCTTCTTTCTTTTTAATGTCTAGAGGTTTATAGGGTTTCTGTTTATCCTAGAATTTTAAAATTTGTCAGAAAAACTTTCTAGGTATGCATCCTTTCTTAATAATCCTTCATGGCACGTGATAAACACTTTTACTCTAAAGATTCAAATTTCTTCAGCTCAGTGAAATTTTCTTCTATTTATTTGATATTAGTCTCCACTGTCTTGTTTCATTCTTATCTCCTAGAATATCTATATCTTTTTCTTTATCTCTTAATTTTCATCATTGTCTTTTTTCTCTATGTTACAGAGAAATTTCTTCAATTTTTGCATTTTTATTTCAGCAATGATTTCATTCCGGGGATTTTTTCTGCCACTACTGAGATCTTTAGTGTTGACAACCATGTTTATATTTCCAAGTATTTCTCTTTTTTTGTATGTTTATTTTGCATTCAAAATTGCTTTTTTAAAAATCAATGCAACATACCCTTGACTCATTAAAATATGAATAAGATTGTTTGAAATTATCTCTTGATCCTTTTAGCAATGTCGTTACAATCAGTTATTCGATGGGTATGGCTCCAGTGTATTTCTTCACACCCTTCAATTTGTGCCTCTCCCCAACCTCTAACAACTGCTCCACAGCCCCACTTTTCTCCCAGCCTCTGCTACTCTACCAGAGAATTCAAGTAGAGAAATCTGCCCACCAACTACAGTGCATCTGCAGCTGCCTGAGGGTTCAGGCGGAGCCACCAGCCAAGGTGTAATACAGTCTAATATATTTAAGATTACTAAAGCTTATATTTAATGCACTTATATCTGATGGTTATTCCTAAATGGCAATTCCACAAATGCATTAAGCAACGCTAAAGTCAATGAAACACATACACAAAGTCCCCAAATGTACAAATTCTGGAGTGTTATTATAGACAATAGTGCAGTGAAGGCCTGGGGATGGGGTAGGGGTGGAGGTGATCAATGGGGGGGGGGGGGGAGCGAGTGAGAGGAAGGGGACGTCTGTAATACTTTCAACAATAAAGATAAATTTAAAAATAAGTAATCAATTAAAATTTAAAATGTTTAAAGTCAATTTCCTTATATATGTGGATGCACATATGAATTGAAAAAGAACATTTATCCAGATCTTTCTTTTCTTAGTTATACATGTACAAAGTTTAAAAAGTCATTTTGTTTTTTATCAGTTACCAAAAAACAGCTATCTCCTGTTCCCTCCCCAGAGGCACTTTTTTTTGGGGGTATTTACCTCTATCTCTCTAAATAACATGCTTATATTGCTACTTCTTGATTTTTCAGTTTTAGACATCACCTACTGACATCCACAATGGTTATCTCTCATCACACACACACACACACACACACACACACACACACACACTTCAGATTCTTCCAATACATTATGATCTTGGTTGGGTTAATATTCTGTTTGTCTCATAACGACTTTATAAACGATCTTTACCTCTGAGCCATTTAGTACACTGTGATTATTTCTCATCTCCTGTACATTTTGTTTGTCCTGGTATTGATAACACTAGTATCTTAATTACAAATGTTTTGAACTTTTCTTCTTTCTGCATAATTTACTTCAAAAATGTCTTTCTGTTGGTATTTGACCTAGTTGTGTGAATGGTTTTCTTCAAATGGCTGTGGTCCCTGACTGCTTGTTCCTATTTAAGGGTGGTAGAGTTGAAAGCTGACAGGCAGCTCCATGTACATGGCAGGGCACTGCAACAGGGGTCTTTACTGTATGGTCATCAGTCTAGTTCAGGGGTCCTCAAACTACGGCCCGCGGGCCACATGCAAATACAAATATTGTATTTGTTCCCGTTTTGTTTTTTTACTTCAAAATAAGGTATGTGCAGTGTGCATAGGAATTTGTTCATAGTTTTGTTTTTTTTTAACTATAGTCCGGCCCTCCAACAGTCTGAGGGACAGTGAACTGGCCCCCTGTTTAAAAAGTATGAGGACCCCTGGAGTCTCTTTCAGTGACCAGTCTCAGGCTGATCAGAGCCAGAAAACACTCTTCTAAATTCTCCTGACTGGAGGATATAAGTCGGGCTGCCAGCATTTACCCCCTCCTTCCAGAAATCCCTACGTGGGCTGCTTCTGAGCTTCCTCTCCTCCCAGCTCCCTTCATTTTTGTCCTTGTAGGTGTGACTGCATAGGTTGAAAAGACCCCCTCGCTTTATTTTAGTAGGATTTTGGAAGAGAATAAAATGCGTATTCATCTATCTTCAACCAAAAGTCTCATTTCTCTCTACTGAATCATTTACTTTTTATTCTGTGACTTACATCTTAGCCATTGATCTCATTCATTGAATCTTGTCAAATCCTTCCTAAAAATCTAGGTACTGTTACATGATCTGCCAAATTTTTTATCTTGGTTTCTTTTCAAAGAAACCAAGCAGATGAATATTAAAGCATAACTTCTCACATCTGAATTCAGAAAAAATACTTTAAAGCACTACTCTTCTATGTGTCTTTCTTAACCTTGAAAGTGTCCTTTCCAACTCTAAAGTATATTAATTGATAACAGGTTATATGGTTTTTTATAAGTTAAATACAGTTTTAATTATAGTGTATAAAATAATTCGAATGTAAGTCAATATATTGGTAGTTTAATAAATTGTAGAAATGTATTCTTTTTGCACACTCAAAATTCTTTTTAATTTGATTGATTCTCTTGCCTTCTGAATGCCCCAGACTATACCCCATTTTTCTTCTCCCATCGTATTATATCCCCACCCACCCACCCACATGTACTCCTCTCCAGAGTAATTAAATTTGACAAGTTCTAATTTCTTGTGCCTCTGAAGAAGAAAGGTGAAGTAGACCTGGGGTAAAATACAACTTTGAAGGTAGATCCTGAAATGTTAGCACAGTGCCGAGTGATTATAGAAAATCAATGAGTGATTTTGAAAAGGAGGAAGGAAACTAGGAAGGAAGGGAGTGGGGAGATTGGGAAGTGGGGAAGGAGGGGGGAAGGAAGAAAGGGAGGCAGGGAGGGGAATGGGGAGGGAAGGAAAGGCAGGGAAAGAGTCCTTTGAGAGACTAATTAAGCTGTCCACTGGACACCAGGCTGAGTGCCTTGAAGTGGTGAGTGTGAGGAATGTGTAGGACACTAACAGCAACTGCTGTGTCCCTCTTTTAAATAGCTTCACAGCAACTTCCATTATATTTCACAGGCCAGATTTTGTTCCATGGCCAGGCCTAGCCCCAGAGGAGACTGAGAAATGTAGTTGTGTTTTAACTGGACACAGTTCCACTCTGTATAACATCTGAGCTCCATTAGTATGGAAGGAAGGATGAATGTTGGGTGGGCAACTAGCCACATGGGAGATAATAATAAGGTACAGATTTGGAAGTTATCAGAACAAGCTGGCATCAGAAGGTTCATGAGAAATTTCCAATATCCAGGAAACAGTATATTTCTTAGTTTTCTAGCATTGGAAGAACAAATTTTATCAATGTTTGCCTAATTTTTTGCTGTAAGGATCCAGTGAAATAACTGGCTCTAGTTTTAAATGGAAAATGGTAAAATGACTATCCTCACATGCACTAACACTGCAGTCTCTCATCATATAGACCTTTTGGAAAGAGGGAATTTTAGTTGTCCTAGCAATTGGCTTATAGAATCCAACCTAATGCATGTGTAGATAAGTTTGTTATTAATTGTATCATATCTTTTTATGGAGTAATGTGAAATATTTCAGATATATGTTTACAAGGATAGTGAAGTTACTTATGCTTCTAGATAATTATAAAAATAACCCTGAAGAAAGAAGGTTAGTGCCTGCTAATATTTCACTGTCTTCTCACCTCATTCAATCTGTGAACCAAGATGTTACTTAGGATGTGATAGTTATTTTAGAAAAAGTTTACCTGTAATGTAGGTATTTTAACAGATCTTCCATTCTTTTCAGAACATGAAAAAGGAAATTTTAAATTTGTATGTGTCTAGAAGTATAATAAAACATTGATAGAGGCTTGGAAGCTATCACATTGCATTTTATTTCTATAAAAGTCTTCCTTTGAAGATTATGATGAAGGCTTTAGAATGAGGCCTTTATAAGTACATTGAAGCTTGGTTTGTGAGGTAGTGGGATTTATATCTCCTCCACACCCCAACATTAAGGTTATTGCAAATGAGAGAAGAATGGGCTGAATATGAGCCACCACCTCAAATAGGCAGTAAAAATAGGAGTTGTAATGTTGCTAAGAGAGCAAACACTAACAAGAAGTAAATACCATTTTTTGGACAACAAGAAAAATGTTTGAGGAAAAGCCACTTTTAGCTATAATTCTGTAATTAATTTTGAACAAGGGTAACCATGAAACTATGACCTAAAAGTAAAAAAGTAATAACTTTCACTGTACTGTTTCAGGAGGCACCTGACTAAAGGGCGGGCTGACATAACAGACGTGTCTGCGGAAGTGGTTCTGGGCTCCTCCTGGAGTCTCACCCACTGGGCTCTGTTCACGTTTCTCATGTGATACAGCATTTGATGTGCAGCACAGGGTGTGTGAGCCACCGCAGAAAAGTTAAACTCTACTTACTAGTATAGCTAAATGGAGAATAATATAACTCAGACAAATGTACATGCAAACATTTGAGAATGAATTTCATTAAACTGTTTTGAAAAAGTTAAGCCCTAATATGATTGCTCATCAGCCTTTTGGAAACTCTTTTCTTAGCCTCTTCTGTGTCCCATGAAATGGTCTCTTCTTGTTCTTTTCTCTATGCTTCCCCTCCTTGTTCCCTCCCCTTCCTGTATGCTCACTTCCACACTTGTCCTTTAATCCTCCTCTTCTCTTCCTGAGCTGAAGATCCATTTCTACTCAGACATCTCTCATGTCCCCAACTGAACTCACTTTTTTATTTTTTACAGACCTTTTATCCACTTCTACTTTCCAGATTGGTGACGGGTAGGCTGACCTACATCCCAGTTTTCCCAGAACAATCACTGTTTACACCTGTTTTGCTGGCATAATTATTACAAGTGCCCTTTTCAATTTCAAAATTGTCATGGTTTCAATAGCAGGTTATATGGTCACCAGAGCTACCTGTTTGACGAAGGTTTGCCTTATAGGAACCTGCATGTAAGCCCATTATGTTACAGGCCTCTGGCGTGACACATAGGCCCATGTGTCTTACCCTGGCCTTTTCACTAGGCATGACTCTCTCCACATTCCATTCCCCTGCCCCTTCCCACATACTCGCCACTACTACCTCCATTTAAAACATCAGCTTTCTATTTTGCCCTCTCTTTGTCTCCAAAGTTGATATCGTGATATTTTGACTCTAGGCTCACCAGACTGGTTATCACACTCCAAGTCTCAGTGTGCCCCCTCCCCTCTGGTTTAAGGCATTTAGACCTCTGGCCTGACCTGGATCCTTCTCTTGATTACTGCTCCCGAGGATAAACCCAATAAGTAGTGAGGGTCGTGGTGTGTGTGTCTTATTGTAGTGTGTTAGACACAAACCCCCAAAATAATAAGAGCCATGGTGTGTGTGTCTTAGCATAATGTATTAGACACAATCCACCCCAGTCTCCAGAGCTGAGAGATTCAAAGGGTTTCTTTTATTTTTTAGCTCCTCAGTCAACTTTTCTAAAGTTGGAATAATAAGGTATTTGATGGGATGTTGTCAGGATCCATGAGAGGAAGTGCAGGAAAATAATTAGCATAGTGTTAGCATTTGACTAAAGGAACAAATGAAAATAGAAATAATGTTAGTGCCCAGATCTGAGAAGGGGGCTAAACTAAGTCCTTTGTATTTTATTTTATAGATTTAGGAGCAAATATTGATGCTACTGAGACAGCTGCTGCTATTAATTATCTCTAAAAACTGAGGAGGAGCAGGTATACAAGAAGATGGGACAATTGAATGTTTAAAGGAGATATTAAATTTGACCCCGAAATGAGTTTGATGTAAAAAGGAATCTTAGTTAAGACTCTGGAAGAGATTATCAGTGGTTTATGAGCCCCCAGAGAGGAAGCAGTGGCCGCTGGGATGCAGCACGCACGCACCTGCCCACGGCACACTAGACCCGCCTTGGTTCACAGGGCTCATAGGCTGTGCACCAGGGAACTCACAGAAAGAGCTGTACTGGGGCTCTGGCATCACATGTTGCAGAGCTTTTTATGACATTTTTATGGGGGGAGGTGGAATTGTAAGGTTAATTAAGTGGATTTGCATCTGATTATAAGGAAAGGCATAATCAGTAGATCACTGTCACCTGAAGGGCGTGGTAGTGGAATGCCATAGGCTCTGTCCTCCATCTCTTCCTTCATGGCATTGTACAATCACTTGTATGAAAAACACATGTATATACAAAACAAGTAATGTTTATCAAATGGGCAGCTGACACAAACTGGGAGATATAGTGAATATAATCTGACGGAAACAGGATCTCAAAATGTAAGCTCAGATGTTACCTCATTTAGGAAAGCTGCTGTGATAGCCCACCATCCAAGTCTGAATTCAGTACCTGCCTTTCTATTCCCCTCCTATTCATCCATCTCTCATTGTTCCTGCCTGCCTTGTAGGTGTCTACCCACAGGCCGTTGATCTTGTGTCTCTCTCTTCCCAGTTCCTCACACAGTGGACTGCAGCCACTTACTGAATATTTGCTTCATTAAAGAACCAGTCATGACGAGCCACACTGAAAGGCTGAAACTATCAAGCTAAATTTTAATAAGGAAAATATAAAGCCCTGCCCTTGTGCACCCCCCATAACTAAACAAGCACAAGATAGTGACTAGGCAGCTTAAATCATAGCATGTATGGCAAAGAAATGAGGTGTTTAGACAAGGATAAAAGCACCTTGAAAAGTATGCTTTGCCCTTCTCCCCTCCCCGATTCAAACTGATCTTTATCTGCTTGAATAAAAATATATGGCACCTAAAACAAAGGATGTGAGAGTCCCTCTCCAAGCTGATTAGATCATGCTTAGATCATACAGAAAGTTCTGAGTGGCATATTTCCAGGAGGAAATCGACAAACGGGAACATGTTCAGAGGAGAGCCCCTGGGAGTTATGAAGAGTCTGAAAGTCTTACCGTAGTCATTCATTGTTTCACTCATTTAACTCATGTATATTAAGCATCTAGTATTTTCCAGGCAGTATGCTAGGTAGTGAGTGGTAGAGGAAAAAAATCTTATGGGCAACTGAAGGGAATAAACAAAGACCACCCAGATGAGAACAAATGAAGCCTATTTAATTCAGCGCCTGTTACAGAAAGGGAGTCAGCCACCATCACTTGCATTTGGCAGAGACTCAAAGGCAGGCAGGAGAATAGAAAAGGTCTATGGTGAGCAAAAGGCTTCAGGTATGCTCCGATTGGAGGCTGCTGGCACAGAGAACCTGGAGGCAGGGTGTGAGAAGTGGGGCATCTTACATGATTGATTTGGGAAGCATATTTGGCTTTCTCCAGTTGGTCCTGATTTGGAAGTGGGGGCAAAAATTAAGGAAGCTGTCAGTCATTGACCAAGTCCTGACCATTCTAGGACCGTTGCTGTAGAGATTATGGGTCTGAGTCTATTGTCATGTGTTCTGGCCATTGTCTGTATGTTCAGCCTCTAATATGGAGCACCGAGGAGAGAAGATGCAGGAGAACCTGGAGGTACACTGGTAACTGTATTCATCATACTGATAACTGTGTTATTCAAGCACTCTAAGGTTGACTATATTGAATAGTCCCGATGAATCACATTAGGACCAGTGGATGAAAGAGTTCTTTAGTATAGGAAATAACTTTTAAAAACTTATCTGGACATGATCTCAGTCAGTGGTTATCTGCTAAAGGAAGAATTCAGACGTAGGCTGGATGATCTTGTGGCAGTGCTATTGCAAAACAGATCACAAACCTTAACATGCACTAGAATCACTCGATATCTTGGGCTCTGTCCTAGACCTGCTGAATCTGATCGGTGGGGTATGATAGATGATTCTCTTAAGAAACATTTGTAGAAGATATGCAGACACTGTGTGGGTAGTTGGGCTAGATGGTTGTAAAAGTCCTTTCACCCAAGAGTATACTATCCTAACTTTTGCATAGCTTAGTCTTAACCAGAGAACAAAACATTCATTCATTTAACAATATTGATTGAGTAGCTTACATTATTCCATACTTTCCCTTTAGGCCTAAACCTCAAGTTCCATTAGCATGCTGCATTTCTACATGCCACTGACGTGGTCAGTGGTTGAGCATCGGCCTATGAACCAGGAAGTCTCGGTTCCATTCCTGATCTGGGCACATGCCCTGGTTGTGGGCTCAGCCAGGGGGCGTGCAGGAGGCAGCTGGTCAATGATTCTCACTCATCATTGATGTTTCTATCTCTCTCCCCTCTCCCTTCCTCTCTGAAATCAATTAAAATAGTTTAAAATAAGATAGTGATGAAAAGAACTCATTTGTTCATTTTGCAATGAGCATCCATTACATGCTGGGGCACTGGTCTTAGTTCTGGTGAGATAGTGATAAACAGACTGATATAGTCCTTTCCTTTCAGAGCTTATACTAGCAGAAAAAATAAGCAAAGTGTATTTACAGTAAAGGCTGATACATGTTGTTATGAAAAAGAAGATGGTGTGAAAACTAATCTTTTTGTTCTATTGTTTTTTATAGAGGAACTAGTAGTTCCTTTCCTCGAATTTGTTTTAGGTTTTAAGTAAAACTTAAGTCTTTGGGCCTTATCCCAGGAATGCTAAGGCTGGCATTTTGTGTTTGAAACCTCTCTGCTGTTGAATAAACATTCAAAGGGACATCCCTTGTCTGGGTTGACTCTGGGTATTTTAGAAAGCAACTCCAGAAATTCTGAGTTCTTTGGGTTCTAATACCTGTTCTAACCCTATTGCAATGGAGCTAATTTGCATTATATATTTCAAGCAAGTTCTTATTAAAAACACCCCACATCTTTTCCTGTGTGGAATGCAGGAAGGGGCTTAAGATTGGAAGCAGCTGCCTACTATCCAGTTCTGGCTCTGCCGCTAATTTATGTGTGATTTTGACCTCACTGGGCCTCCATATTTTCAAAATGCTAAATGATCCTTAATTATCCTAAAATTCTGATTTGGTTAAATCAAATGGAGGAAATGTCAGTTTGCACCTGCCTCTCCGCCTGACTTTCCCCAGCTACACAAATATATCAGAAGCCCATCACCGGCATTGAATGGATGCGAAATAACTTGCTTTTCTAACACGGACAAGTGTGTGCTGGGTGGCTGGGCTATGCTTCCGCTTCTCCGAAGGAGAACCCGGCCCGGAAGCCCCCAGCAAACTCTCTTCTCACCAACTCTCAGTCTCCATAATTGTAGTTATTACCAAGGGTTTTGTTTCAAACACAGCAGACCCTCAGAGACCCGAGATACTGCCACCTCTGACTAATTGTATCCCCATTGTCTGAAGACTTCCGTTCTTTGCCCACACCTGCCTAATCAGATTCCTTCCAAACTGACATTAACCAGATCACACCAAGTTCCCCTCCTGGAGCAGCGGCCCTGGAACCAGGCAGTACCCTTGAACCTGGCCCTGCCTTGACTGGGCTTGCTCTTCTGCCCCTGACAGGAACAACTGAAGTCCCAGTCTGCCTGCCGTCAAACCTCAAGCTATGATGTACACAGGTACATGGATATTCACATGCAAGAACATGGAACCACTTTTCATAATGAGAATTGTCCTTAGAATTTGTATGCTCTAAAATGCTATTTATTTATTTATTAACTTATTTATTTATCTGACTTTTATTGCAAACTTATTTCTGACATGATCCACACAATGCGGGTTAGATTCCCAGTCAACGGCATGTACCTGGGTTCTAGGTTCGATCCCCAGCAACCAGTCGATGTGTCAATGTGTGTCTCTCACATCCACATCAATGTTTCTTTCTCTCTCTCCTTCCCCCTCCCTTCCCTCCCTTCCATTCTCTCTAAAAAAGTCAAAATATCCTTAGGTAAGGATTAACAAAACGAAGCAAAACAAAAAAAAAAAACCCCACCTCTAGCTTTCAGGCTTCTTCCTACTTACATAATTTAACAATTTGAGGAACTAGTGATTTATTCAGAGCCAGGTAATAATTTTTTCTTGAACTCACATTTAGCTTTTTAAAAATGTATTTTATTTTTCTATAATTGGCAGAGCTTCTCCTTGTGAGGCTGAGCTTCAGGAATTAATGGAACAAATTGACATCATGGTCAGCAACAAGAAATTGGACTGGGAGAGGAAGATGCGGGCTTTGGAGACAAGGTTAGATCTTCGGGATCAAGAGTTGGCAAATGCACAGACTTGTTTGGATCAGAAGGGTCAAGAGGTACTGAATGTTTGTATTAATAAACATTAATTCTCGGACTATTATAAATAGTACTTAGTCTATCAGATTGTTTTTCATTACACATCATTTTTATGCAGCATCAGCAATAACAATTATTGCTCAAAATCCTGTCATAATGTGCTAAATGTGTTCTATCAAAATAAGTGACAGATCCTAAACCCATAAAAATGTGCTGATGTAGACAGAAATATAGTATCAATGCCATCTAGGAAAGTAAGCATTCAGTACGTGCGTGCAATAAATATTGCTGGCAAGGTAACATGTCAGTGCTTTTGCTGCTGTAGAAACATAGTTGTTGTCAAAGCTGGGTCCTTGGACAAGGCAGAGTTCAAGAGCATTTGCACTTTCTAATCCACTAGAAAAATATGTCCTAAAAGGAGTGGAATGTCAAGAGTTTGGTGAAGGATGTGTGTGTGTGTGTGTGTGTGTGTGCATGCCTGTGCGCATGCGTGTGTGTGTGTGGGGGGGGTGTGCCTGGCACCCATTCAAGAGGCGAGCCCTCAGCCCCTGGGAGGCCGCTTAGGCTGTAGCAGAATGTGTGATGCTCTCAGGCCTGCAGAGGAGTTCAGGAAAGCCACATGCTTTACCTAAGGTGGACTTCCGGGTCTGTGAATCTTTCTTTGGGACGAGGCAGAAGAGAAATGTTTACTAATCAAATATGGTCGATGTGTTCAGCAGCCACTTTCCTCCCTGTATAGGCCTCTCCCTGAATTTGGTTTCTGGCATAGCTAGCGATGTCATTGTTTGGTGTAGTTGACTGAGTTACTGGCTCCGGTTTCCCTTCCCGGTACCTCTGCGAGGACTGTTCTCTCACGGCCACACCTGTACCGGCACAGATGTGTAAACAGATGCCTCCCCTGCTTTCAAGCAGACAAACTCTGTAAGCCAAATCCTGTCGGACATTTTTTTTCATATGTTAGTTCTTATAAAAACGTAACGATTATTCCATCGTCCTGCCAAAGCAGAGCTCCCACGGAAGGCAGTGGGGCTTAAAGGAAGAGCTGAAGAGGGCCGGTAGGGCTTCTGCCCGCGGACCGATAACATAAGCCTGCCAAGAAGATCGTGCAAAGTAAATCCCACACCTTAATATGAAATGTGAGGGGATGAGGATCTTCTGCCAAACCTCCAGGCCGTACTGTCCCGATGTGTGCCCAGTGGAACAGTGCCAGCAATGTTTGTTTTTTGTGAATTTAATTAGTAATGGCTATTTTAAGCACTTTAGTACAAATATTTATGCTTGGTTTGGTACAGCAGTTTTATTTGAATTGTACCTCTCTTTTGCACATTTTTTAACTTTGTCAGGCAAAATTTAGTAAAATCAAAATTAAATTTTATTCTCAATGCAGGTGGGATTACTTAGACAGAAGTTGGACAGTCTGGAAAAATGTAACTTAGCAATGACACAGAATTATGAAGGACAACTGCAAACCCTAAAAGCTCAAGTAAGGAGACTCGTTCATTTAATATCACACATTTTGATATATGTTTTGACCTATAAAAGTTGTGTTGACTTTATTAAAATGGATTGTTTTAAGTGCAAGCAAAAGTTCTCATATTTTAACTGGAGGTTATATGTTGGGCCCTGTCTTTCACTGCTGTAGATGCACTGATTTTGTCTTTTACTAGATTGTCCGCTCTGTATCTTCTCGTTAACTGTTAGCACACTGCTAGACAAATAGCGTTCTGTTTGTCAAGTGGCTTGTTGGTTAATTATATAATAAATAGCTATGTGAACAACAACAATAAAAACTAAATTAGTATTTTGGAGTCATTACTCCCTCATAGGGAAGTCCTTTTTTCTACGGCAGTTTAAAATGTGCACATTTGCTATTATGAAGTAGATCATTGACAGAACAAAACTGGGTTTTATTACTTTGTTACTGGGAGGCTGTTTCAGAAATGATAGGGCTCTGCACACGTGATGAGAGGGATACTGCTTTCCTTCCGATTTACTCCCATATCTCCCACTGGGCTGGAGAACAGTCTCTCTCCCCAACCCAGATAACACATCGGGTGATAATCATCTGAGCATCTCCGGGCTAGTAGATGATACATCCTTGCTTACTTCGTAAGGGAATCAATAGCAAATATGCTTTGATCATGAAATTGTACTTTACAACCAACGTTTTTTGGAGTGCAAAGATTTAATAAATGACAATATAGTTAAAGGAGCCCAAAGTAGCTAATGCTCTTCCTTAAGTACCGTTTTTAGGGAGGTGACCAGCCATTAATATTGGAATATGAAACATTTGATGCCATGTAATAGGTATGATCTTATTAGTCTTAGACATTTTGCCTGCAATTTAAATAGCTGCCACTAGGTGGTAGCTTGAATTATGAAACATGGTTTTTCCTTGCTGAAACTAAACATTTAACACTTAATGAGAATCAACCTTGCATTTTCTATAAAGATAAAGCTCTAAAATTGCAACATAAATATGAAATCACTATAACTGATCTGGAATAAGTTTGAAAATATATAGATACAAGTTGAGTATGATCTCTATATTATATTTCACTAGTTCAGTCATGCTTGTCAAATCTTTAATTTCTTGCATGTTTTTTAAGCCTGTTGTTAAAATGTTTTGGGCCTTGTTTACAGGTATTGAACAGTCATTTAGTATATGAATCCTAGACACTTGATGCTTTGCTTGGCTGCTGGCTAAACAACAAATATCTTCATTGCAATTTCACAGAAATTTAGTCACAGTGCATATTAGCATATTAGACGCTGTGAGAAGTCCTGCTTTAAACACATGCATGTAGCCTTTTTAGTCCATCATTTTCCAAGCATATCTGACCATGGAACCCTTTTTATTTTTAAACCCAAACCTACTATACTGTAGTACAGTATTACAAGGTAAACACCGTCAACAGGTGTTTCAAAGAACACACTTTGGAAACATTACATTATTGTTGAACCATCTGCTTCCACTGCTGTTTTTGCTTCTCTTTTCTTCTCTGGTTAAAAGAACGGAAAGAAGAGAATTAGGGAGGGAGAACAGAAGAGAAAGAAAGAGGGAAGGAAGTAAAAAGACAAAGAGAAGAAAGTACTATGTACTGACTTGGTTTGTATAATAGCTAGTAATATGTCATTTTTTAACGAGAAAATGCTGTCTTGTGGCAAACATGCTTTTGTTCTTGCTAGCTTACTCTACTGCTTCCTTCTTTGAAATTCCTGGTTTATTTACAATTTCATTTTTCTAAAATACATTAAGGATACACTTTACTGCTCTCTGCCTTGAATAGCTCAACTCTGCCAAAGCTTTCTTGTAGAAATTGCTTTTTTTCAAGGGGATATTTTCTTTTCCTTCTAACCATAATAAAATTGTTATATATATAAATTTTTTTGAGATTTCCACTTCTATAAACCTGGAGGAGATTTACTTTTCCCTATCTGTCCTGTTAAATGCAACTAGAAACCCTGGACATTATTTATAACAGTATAAGGAGACTCCGAGAAGTAAAGAGAAGAGACAGACAATTAGGACCATGGGACCCAAGGAACAACATGATAGTGAGTTCCCTGGGATCTCTATTTGTCTCTTATGTCCCAGACTGAGTAACAGAGAAGCCGGCAACCTAGACACTCCAGTGGGCACAAACAAACAAAAAGAGCCCCAACGAAAGACTTCTCTCTTCAGCCAAAAGACCAATGAAAAGACAGCCTCGCAAGATTAAACATGATTACTGCAGCCAAACACGCCAGAAAAAAGACTACAACCCCAAACCCATCCCACCAGCAGAGACTCAGTAGACAGACTAGCCCAGCCCAGACCCTCCCCTGCCTGGGAGGTATCAAAGAAGATGGAGTGAAGAGCCAGGAATTTCCTTACCACTGGGCATTAACAAAGCCACTCCCCCCACCACCACCCAACCCATAGTGTCCGTGGAGACCATGTGAGAGCCTAGATTCCTATGCTCATCTGCTGGTGATGACGCATGCCTCCTCCTCCTCTCTGGAGTGGTATGTGGAAGCCTAATGAGGAGTCAGGTTGCTCACCATCCCTCTGAGGTAACAAGGCTACCTAACCTCACTACAGTATCCCTGAAGGCCATGTGAGAAAAGCAACAAGGCACCTATGCACCTCAACCTGAAGTCCCACTGCCACTCAACATCAATAAGGAGCACCTTTCCTGGGTTACCAACTAAGGCCAAGACCTGGACTTCCACTGCCAGCTGGAAGTAATGAGATAGCATGCCATTTTCCCTGCTGGAATGTTATCAGAAGAGGACTGCTAAAACACAATACTTAAATAAAATCCAGAGTGTCATAACACAATACCCAAAAATGTATAGATTTCAATAAAAACATCGCTCATTTTACCAGAACCAGAAAGATCTCAACTTAGATGAGAAAAGATAATCAAGTGATGCCAATAGTGAGTTAAAACAGATGTTAGAATTATCTGACAAGGATTTTAAAGCAGCTAGTATGAAGATGCTTCAATGAGCAATTTACAAACATACTTGAAACAAATGATAAAGTAGAAAGTTTTAGCAAATAAGTAAAACTATAAGGAACAACCAATTATAAATTTTATAACTGAAAAAATACAATAACCAAACTAAAAAAAAAAGTCAATGGATGGGCTTACAAGCAGAATGGAGAGGATAGAGAAAATAATCATTTGAAAACAGCAAAATAGAAATTACCCAATCTGAACAACAGAGAGAAAATAGATTAACAGAAAATTAACCTCCAGAACATATAGTACTATACGAAAAGATTGAAGATCTGTGTCATCAGAGTCCCAGGAGGAGATGAGGGCAGGGTGGGAATGAAAAAGTATTCAATGAAGCAATGGCTGAAAAGTTTCAAAACTTGGCAAAAGATGTAAACTTACAGACTCAAGAAGCTTAGTGAAACGTGATAAACCCAAAGACACCGACACCAAAAGAACACATCATAGCCAAAATTCCGAAAACTAAAAGGCAAAGAAAATATCTTGGAAGCAGAAAGAGAGAAATAACATCGTACCTGTAGGGAAAAACCAATTCAGGTAGGAGATTTCTCATCCAAATCCATGGAGGCCAGAAAGAAGTGGAATATTTTTCAATTTCTGAAAGAACAGAAATACCAACCCAGAATTCTATGCCCAAGAAATCTATGTCTCAGAATAAAGGGGAAATTGAGACATTCTCAAATGAAGGAAAACTAAGAGAATTTGTCACCAATATACCTACACTGAAAGGATGGCTAACGGAGGTTCTTTCAGCAGAAAGGAAATGAAAAAGAATCTTGAAACATCAGGAAGAAAGAAAAAGCACTGGAAAGAGTAAAAACATCTACACTAATAAAAGAGAAACATGGTAATTGGTGTCGACCGCTACCCTTCCCATTGGCTAATCAGCGTATCCTTATGCAAATTAACTGTATGTTGAGGAAATACTTAAGACAACAATGTTATAAATGGATCAGGGTAAAGGGGCATAAAGAGAAATACATTTCTATACTTCATTTGAACTGGCAAAATCTCAACACCAGTAGAGATTTGTGTTAACAATGTACATATAAAATAATACCTAGAGCATCAACTTAAAAAGCTATATGAAGAGATATATTCAAAAAACTATAGGTAATTTAAAATGGAATTCTAAAAAATGTAAATTAACCCAGATGGAGACATGAAAACTGAAAGAGAGAAACTGATAGGGGGGGCCTATAATTATAGATAGAGCACCTGAATTAATGTGAAAAATAATCATATTATTTTAAATCTTAGAACACATATACTTATGTGAATAGGGGGTTAAGTTTCTCATATGTGAATAGGGGGTTAAGTTTTTCTTAAGTTTCCTTTTCAAGGCCTGTGCGAAGCGACTGAGGAGTGACACAGCTGTGAATCCAGCAAGCAGAACCGATAAGCATGGTCAGGCCGGCCCACCAGGAGTCAAAACATCATCTCATCAACATTATCTCATCGCCCAATGACTAAGGACAATAGCTGACGTCCATTCCAGCCTCACCCTACCCTTTTCCCCTTTATAATCCTGTCCCCTGCACCTTACTGTAAGGCAGGATTTGATGCTTGTAAGTGCCCTATCTTCTTGGTTGGCTAGCCTTCTCAATAAATGCCTTATATGATTCAACCCTGCCTTCATTATTGGACATAGCAACAGGCAGTCCAAACCCAGGTTTCCCGGTAACAAAACCAAAAACTGGAGAACAAACAAAACAAAACAAGTCAGGCTTAAGCCCTAACATCAATAATTACATTAAATGGAAACAGTCTAAATATACCAATTAAAAGATGGAGAAATGACAGAGTAAATTTTAAAAATATGACACATCCCTATACAGTACTCTATTCCAGACACTCACTTCAAATAGAACTATGTGTGTACATTGAAAGTAAAAAGATAGAAAAACACACCAGGCAAATATTAATTTTAAAAAAGCAAAAGTGATGACAGGATAATTCAGTGGGAAAAGACTATTGTCTTCTTAACAAACAGGAAAGGGACAACTGAATATCCACAAAATACAAAGAATTAAGTTGGAACCTTCCTAAACCATAAACAAAATTAACTCAAAATTAATCAAAGACCTAACTGTAAAAACTAAATCTGTAAAACTCTTAGAAGAAAACATTAGGAGTAAATATTTCTAACTTTGCATTAGGCAACGGTATCTTAGATTTGGCACCAAAAGCACAAGAAAAGTTTGATAGGCCTGACTTCATCAAAATTGAAAAACCTTTGTGCTTCAAAGGACACCATCAAGAAAGTCAAAAGACAAACACACAAAATGGGAGAAAACATTTGCAAATTATATCTCTGATAAGTGACCAGTATCCAAAATCTAAAAATAACTTGTCAACAATAAAAAGACAAATGACAAAATTTAAAAACAAAGATATGAATAGACATTTCTACAAAAGAGATACAGAAATGGCCAATAAGCACATGGAAATGCTCAGCATCATTAGTCATGAGGGAAATGCAAATCAAAACCAAAATGAAATAATCCCTCCACACCCACTAGGGTGGTTATAATAAAAAAGATGGACCATAGCATGTGCAATGAGGATATAGAGAAATTGGAACCCTATATGTTGCCAGTGGGAATGGAAAATGATTTTGAAAACAATTTGGCAGTTCCTTAAAAAGTTAAACTTAGAGTTTCCATATGACCCGGCAGTTCTACTCCTAGGTATATACCTAAGAGAAATAAAAACATATGCCCATACAAAAACCTGTACAAATGTTCAGAGCAGCATTTTCACAATATCCAAAAAAAGTGGAAATAACCCAAATGTTCATAAATAGATGAATGGATGAACAAATGTGATATGTCCATGCAATGGAATATTAGCCATAAAAAGGAACAAAGTATTTACTGGTCCATGTTATAATATGGGTGAATCTTGAAAGCATTATGCTAGGAGAAAGAAGCCAGACACAAAGGACCACATATTGGATGATTCCATCATGATGACATGATCAGAACAAGCAAATCTATAGACACAAAAAGTGGATTTTAGTAGTTACCAGGGGCTTGGGGAAGGAGGAAATGTGCAGTCACTATGAATAGGTATGACATTTCTTTTTGCAGCAATGAAAATATTCTGAAATTAGTGTGAAGGTTGCACAATTTTGTGAACATAGTAAAAATCAATAAATTATATAGTTTAAAGGGTGAATTTTATGGTAGATGAATTATATCTCAATTTTTTAATTATATGAGAAAAAAGATAGCAGAAGTGACTACTTAGTATTCAATAAAGTAGCATCATTGTCCATAGCTTTGTTTATAATACCCCAAACTGGAAATAACCGAAATGTTTCAATATGTGAATGATTAAAAAAAACTGTGGTTACATCCATACCATGGGATTATAGTGAGCAATAAAAATATATTGGACTGATGTCAATTTCCTGGGTTTGATATTGTACCACTAGAGGCCCAGTGCATGAATTCGTGCACAGGTTGGGTCCAGCTGGCCCCACCCCGATTAGGTTCGGGGCCGGCCAAGGGGAGGGGCTACAGGGGGTTGGTCAGCCGGCCCTCCCCCCTGGTTGAACTCCTGATTGAGGGGACAATTTGCATATTAGCCTTTTATTATATAGGATAGTTCGTTAAAGTGTAAATATTAGGAGAAACTGGGTGAAAAGGATTCAGAACCTCTCTGTAATATCTTTGTAACTTCCTGTGAATCTATAATTATTTGTAAATAAAAAGTAAAAAAACAAAACAAAATCTTTTGTAAACATACAGAAATTTGCTCACAGATGTTGATAAACCATGCTGCTTTTATTATTTGACAGTAAAAAAAGAAACAAAAATATAATAGTCTAAATTATAAAAAGAATTCTTGGTAAGAGAAATTTATCAATTTTGATATTTAAATTTCCTTAACTTTATATCAACATGAGTAAGCAATTTCTGTTGTTTCTATCTTTTAAATTCAATATTTCATTTTCCTGAATAAAGTATAAGTTGGTTATTTTCTAGATTGAGACACTGAAATTAAAGCTGGCAGCACAAGATGGCACTAAATAAAAATAAGGAAAACACTTGACTTTTTAAAATTATGAGCTTTACTACATATGGTTAAGCCAAACTGAACAAAACATTTATCAAGTGAGTCACTGTTTAACTGTGCAGTTAATGAAATCCCAAATTTACCTGGGAGCTGAATTGTGTTCAGCTTCAATAAGTTAGTTTTAATAACTGGTTCTGTTTGCACTAATTGGAACATTTAAGCTTTACTGCATTTTCTAATCATGACTTAAATTTTCAAAGAGGTACACCAGAAAAGAACTCTGGTGAAATCAAGTTAGGAATTACCAGTAATAGTAACATGTTAGCATTCTCTATTATTTACAGTTTTCCAAACTAACTAATAGCTTTGAGAAACTGAGATTACACCAGATGAAACAAAATAAATTTCGACGAAAAGAGTTACCACCACATCTCAAAGAAGAAACACCCTTTGAACCAAGTAATTTGAACCAGAAATTAGAGGTGAGCTATGTTTTCCTAGTGTCTTCACGTGTATTAAAGATCGATTTTCCTTGTGGTGGGGGGGGGGGGCGGGCTATTTGTCTCTAGTGTACACACGGCATGAGCAGCTATGGCAATGAACACCATTACAGATCAACTTCTCATTGAATACATTTTCATAGTGTACCTTCCACTCGGGCACTTTGATTTATTCAACTTCCACACATATCAGCATTTTTGGAAAGAAAAAAAAAAGTTAAAAGAAACTGCAGACGTTGAGTGAAATTGAAGGACATCCCTGGGGTCTGTTAGAGCGAATATCTAATAAATCTTTTAATTCCTACTTAACTATTAGGAATTAAATCCCAGTGAAGCCCCACAACAGTTTTCAGAACAGAGTGTGAAGTGGCAGGATTTTTTCTTTAAAGAGGTAGTGCCACTCCAATTTAGCCACCACGTATCACCTAGAATGTCTAAAACCTCGGTCCCTTGAAAGTTCTACTATGTCACAGATGCACTCACTCTTATCCCCTTAACGTTCCGGCCTTGGAAAAAATAAGCCAGCTATTTTTCTTCCCTACGCTCTTGAGCACTCTGCCTACAGGTCATGTAACAGCAGATAGAGATTCTACTATAAAGTCCTATTCCCTGACATCAGATGAGTTCCCAGTGCCGCTCAGTTGTTTTCTAATTCACCTCCAGTTGACCCTTATCGTGTTATCTCACTCAGTTTCTTTCATTGTTCTCAAGCCCAAACCCCAGCCAACGATTTCAGTTTCTTCCCCCTTGTGGACAGTGTTCTGCACCTCCCAGTCACCCAGGCAGGAACCTTAGGAATCTCCCATCTGGTCCTTTCTCTTATTCCTCATGCTCCAGCCCAGGTTTCCCCCTTCCTTTTCCAGTGCCTCTCATCTCCTTCCTTCTATCTAAATTTCATTGCCTGGTTTGATACTTTATCATCTCATTCTTCAATGACCAATCCTTCTTAAACTTTCCTCCTAAATAATATATTTTTTAATTCTCACCCAAGGAGTGAGGGTATTTTTTCCATTGATTTTTTTTAAGAGAGAGTAGAAGGGCAAGGATAGGGAGGTAGGGAGGGAGGGAAAGAAAGAGAGAGAGAGAGAGAGAGAGAGAGAGAGAGAGAGAGAGAGACATTGATGTGAGACACGTCCATTGGTTGCCTCCTGCACATGCCCCAACCAGGGGGAGGGGGACAATCAAACTTGCAACCCAGGTACATGCCCTCGAACCTGCAGACGCTGAGTGAAATTAAAGGACATCCCTGGGGTCTGTTAGAGCGAATATCTAATAAATCTTTTAATTCCTAATTAACTATTAGGAATTAAATCCCAGTGAAGCCCCACAACAGTTTTCAGAACAGAGTGTGAAGTGAGACCCTCCAGTGCACAGGTCGGTGCTCTAACCACTGAGCACGCTGGCCATGGCTCCTCCTAAATATTTTTAAGAGCAGAAAAAAAAATCTTGGATCACAGCCCTAAAACCAGCCTGTTACAATAACATTGCTGGAAGTTTGGGATTTGAGTTTTTAAATTCCTGCAAATTTTGTATTCTACCAAATAATGAACATACACTTTTAATACAAAATGACTACCACTATGTACAGTTGACCCTCTAGGAAAATGCAGTGTGCATAACCCCCGGCGCTTGCAGTGGGGTAACTGAACTGGCTTTAGAAACAGACCAGTCTCATGGGAGACGGCTAAAGATGGGCACCGTCTGCACATGTGCTTTCACGGAAAACGCAGCAGTCCAGCCACTGGTGACCCATCTGACTGACTCTCATGCGGGTTAGTGGGAAAACCACATTCGTTCAGACAAAGAAAACATTAAGTTAATATTAACTACTTTATGTGCACACTTTTTACATTTAGGAAACTAAATACTTACATAAAATATGTCATAAAATTATAGTGGAGCCCTGACTGGTTTGGCTCAGTGGATAGAGCGTCAGCCTGCGGACCAAAGGGTCCCGGGTTCGATTCCGGTCAAGGGCATGTACCTTGGTTGTGGGCACATCCCTAGTAGGGGGTGTGCAGGAGGCAGCTGATCGATGTTTCTAACTCTCTATCCCTCTCCCTTCCTCTCTGTAAAAAATCATTAAATATATTTTTAAAAAATTATAGTGGAACTTAGTCACAAAATATGACATTTATATTTGTACAAAAATGTTTAGGCACACTATGTGCTTCAGTTTAATTTCTGTTTAATTGTATAATTATGGAAACACTTCACGCAACTGTTTTTACTTAGAGCCATGTGAAAAATTAATATGTAGGAGATGGGCTGTTCCAGTTTCAGTCTGCATCTAAGCTTTTCCTTTGGGACAAACATCTATACGCTGCTAGAGTAATAGAGCCATGGGAAGCAGCGCGCTCTAGTACAACAGGACAGTTTACAGCTTAAAGCAGGTCATGACTGACTAGTGTTTGCCCTGTGACCTTTGGGCACGTTGTTAACCTCAGAGATTCCATTTTATCATCAATAAATGGGGCTGAAAATATCTTACAGGTGACATTGTGGTTATGAAAGAAAAAATATATAAATATACATATATATTAATTATATGTGTGCTGAAACATTCAGGGGTGAAAATACATGAGGTTTGGATGTTGTCTTAAAACACTCCCAACAAAAAAGGGTTAAGAGAGAGGTGAAATAAAAAGGGACCAAGCCAAAGGTCGTTAAACTAGTGAAGGGTACACGGAAGTTTGTTATACTTTCTACTTTTATGTAAGTATGAAAATTTTCACAATAAATAGTTAAAACTATCTTATAGGTGGAGGTTTGTAGAGTCCTTGACATACAGTAATTACTAAGGAAATGTTTGTTTCATTTCTCAATGTTTAGTAGAGGGATTAAAATATATGTGTATAGTCCTGGCTCAGTGGATAGAGCATCGGCCTGCAGACCAAAGGGTCCCAGGTTCGATTCTGATCAAGGGCACATACCTTGGTTGCAGGCTTCTCCCCAGCCTGGGCCCTGGTCTGGGCACGTGCAGGAGACAACCAATCGATGTGTTTCTCTCACACCAATATTTCTCTGTGTCTTTCCCTCTCGGTTCCACTCTCTCTAAAATTCAATGGAAAAATATTGTCGGGTGAGGATTAAATATGTGTGTGTGTGTGTGTGTGTGTGTGTGTGTGGGTGTGTGTGTGTAAATATGTAAAATAATATATAAATAAAATAATGTAGCTTCCACTAGAAACTCTAATTTTAATAACCCTGACCCACTCTCAACTTTAAAAGCCTAGAAAAGGCTTTCCAGCCACGGAGAACTTCCTCAGACAGCTCAGGCAAGTCTGCAGACTCTCTGGAACCTGAACTGACCACCAGTCCCTACAAAAATCCTCATAAAGCTCTCCAGGTCTCTTTGGGCCCCATAGGTACTGGATATTTGGTGCTTACTAGCTGATCTTGAAACCAATACAGCTGTAAGACCAAGGAAGCCAGGACCTGCTGATAGGTCTGTGACACATTTCTAGCCTTGCTTGGCCTCACTTCTATCTGTTGTAGAATTTGTAAGTGGTTGAGGTCATTGCTCCTGTCTCCTAAAGCATGTTAGGAAATAATTATTTTCAAGATTGAGGTTGTTGGGTAAGTGATGCTAAATAGTATTATCGGAAATATGAAATATCTAAATCCACCTTGCCAATATTTTGACTTCTGACTTCAAAGGCTCCGTTCTAGAATAAAAGTAAACATCAATTTTTGTGCATTGTATTGATTTGAAATTTTGCCTATTTTCTACTAGAACCAAATTTTATAAATTTGTTACTATTACTAAGGATGCTGTTTTCATGTACCAAATTTTAAATTGTCGAATGTCAGAATCAAAGTCAATAACTTTAAATAAACTGTCTCCATTTACCTTAATATATAGCTGACTGTTGAACAACTAGGGAGTTGGGAGTGCTGACCTCACCCCATGCAGCCAAAATTCATGTACTTTTGACTCTCCCCAAAATGTAATTAATAGCCTACTGTTAACCAGAAGCCTTCCTGATAACACAAGTAGTTAACACATATTTTGTATGTTATATATATTATATACTGTATTCTTACAATATAAGCTAAAAAAAGAAAAAGTTATTATGAAAACCATAAGAAAGAGAAAATACATTTACAGTATTTATTGAAAAAAAAATCCATGTGTAAGTTGGGCCATGCAGTTCAAATCAACATGTTGTTCAAGGGTCAACTATCATCTATTTATCATAAAGTATTATTATATACTTTAAAAGGGGGTCTATCCATATTTCTCCAACCTTATTACCACCATTCAATCTCAGGTCACCTTTAGTTACTATAAAAGCTTCCTACTTTATAGCCTTTCTTCACTGATTATTTTGAAACTTGTGGATTTATAAAATAAAAAATTTCCCAAATGTCTTTTAAAATCAAAACTCTATAGAAAATATGAAATTCTATCTCCTTTTCATTTTAAACAAGATGTAGCTTTCATTCTCTAAACAAGTAAATTTGTTTTCCCACATAGCCAACCCAGTCATTTTAGCCAATTTCCAAAATAACACCAATGACTGACCAAATGAAATATTCCAATTTGACATATTATTGGAGATGGCTGAAATAATCATGACATCCTCTGCATGGCTTTTATGTGCCACTGATATTGCACTTGTACTGTACAATTATTTACTTACATGTATATTTCCCTACTTTATTACATAGTCCTTGATTTCTTACAAAAAATGTAATCATGAAATATTTCCAAATTCTCTTCTCTTCACAGTACCTGGTTGGCACTAGGCGCTTAATAAAAATTACTGAATTGATAATTGAAAACATCAATACATTCATGCCATGTATCTATATGCAATAATATATGGTCAAAGACTTAGTAGCTATAGAGTTTGTTCCCAACCATTTTGTTTTCTTTGCAGAATTTAGTGAGACATGCTTAAATTCTAGGAACTATTAATACCATGCTTTTGTTTGTATGTTCATGGAATATAAGTGGTGCCTGGCACTTTGTCAGGCACTATGAGGAATACAAAAGTAATGAAATAAGTAGCCCTTACCCTTCAGTTGCTTACAGCCTGGATAGGAAGATCAGATACAGTGGCCAACCCTAGGCAAAATTGAGGAGCAGTGACGTTTTCTTTGGCATTCCCAAAGCCATATCCTAGAGTTAAGTTGTGAACAGATGATCATGCTCCCTGAATACACTATTTGAGCAAAAACTCAAAGAACTGAGCTTGCAGTATCAAGCTGGTTCCACACTTCTTCCCCAGGCTAGCCCAGCTGGTGCTGCCTAAATGAGGCCTGAGAGTCTGTTCCCAAGGATGAGTTGATCTTGGCTTCACGTTTTGAAAGCCACAGGGACAGTGACTAAATCAGTCCAAGCCCTGTCCCATAGAAAAAACAAGGAGCGGGTTTGGTGTCTGAGTGTAGAGAAAGAAAGAAGGGAAAACACTCCTGGTGTTAGCTCAGGAAATAGAAAGGAAATACTGGATGCAAAAAGTTGCTTGAAACTTCCTTATTAGTAAGCTTTTTTTTTTTTTTTTACAAATAAAATGCTTAATTTTTAAACAAAGTCCTAGTAAAAATTTATATCTAGCAATAAATCCAAGATGAATGATTTGATCCTTTTTTGTTTTTGTAATGGGGGAAAATGCACTTATTTTTTTTTTCTCAAAATGAAGATGTACAAATGAAAGAAGCCCTGTTCATTGTGCTTTAAAATGAATAATTTTCTCCAATTTATGTTTGTCCCTCCACTTTTTTTTAAAGGAATTTAGAACAAAATCAAGAGAATGGGACAAGCAAGAGATACTATATCAGACTCATCTGGTTTCTTTAGATGCTCAACAAAAAATATTGTCTGAGAAGTGCAATCAATTTCAGGTACATTAATACTATCCTCTAAATGAGAAGAGATTAGAGGTTAAATACCGCTATCTTTGCCATTCAGCTTGTAATCTTTTTACAAGTAGAAATGCCAACTAATAGAAAATAACCAGAGCAAGTATAACATTGGTTAAAGTACGTGAAATATCTATAACGGTGAGGTTAGTCTAACATGTCTCAAAAGATGGTGCTATTAAAAGTGCCCATTGTTACTATGGTATGTTTTTGCATGCCTGTGGACAAGTCACTTAGAAAGTCTAGGGTTGCTTTGTCCGGGCCCTCAAGAACTTTACAGTTTAGACACAGATATAATGCATGTCCTGATTTGCAGATAACAATGACAAATGAATGGAAAGGATCAAAATCCTTTTAGAAGTCAAAGGAGTAAGAGAAAAATTTGGACTCAGCCAGGAAACATCCTCCAGCAGGGGTTGGACTGGGCCTGAACCTGGAAGAATGGATATGTTCTGAGACAAGACAGAATATATTCTAGGTGATGGAAATAACAGGGACAAAGTCACTGAAGCAAGAGAGCAAAAGGCAAATTTTGGGAATGGAAAATGGTTTAATTGGCTGGGAGTCCATGTGGGAGGTGGTGAAGAGTAGCAGGTGGTAAGCCTGGTGAGTTGGATGCAGATTGTAATACATCTTTAACGCTTGGCTAAGGAATTTCAAATTTTTATTAAAGCCAATAAGGCCCTAGCTGGTTGACTCAGTAGATGGAGAGTTGGCCTGCAGACTGAAGGGTCCCAGGTTCGATTCCAGTCAAGGGCCAGTACCTCGGTTGTAGGCTCCTCCCTGGCCTGGGCCTTGGACAGGACTCATGCAGGAGGCAACCAATCGATGTGTTTCTCTCACAGGGATATTTCTCTCTGTCTTTCTCTCTCTCTTCACTCTAAAAATCAGTGGAAAAATATCCTCAGGTGAGGATTTTTTTAAAAAGCCAATATTGTTTGGTTGATATACTTATTTTTCATTCTTTAAGTTACTTGAATTATACATCATACATGTTCCCCAAATTCAACAATACAAAATAATGTAATGTAAAATAAAAAACCTCATTTCGTACTCTATTTTTATCCATTTAATATAAACACTGTTATTAACAGTTAGGTATTTATCTTTACTACTTTTTCTTTTGTTTGTACAAACATGTAAAAAATGTATTTGTGTGGAAGTTACATTTTTTCCTTTTAAATTTTTTGTCTTTATTTAATAAATAATCCAAGGATATTATTTTGAGTTACTACATAAAATTCTACTTAATTCTGCATAGTATTTCATAGTACACAGTACATATACCATACATACCATAGTATATAATAGATATTTTTTCAATCATTTTCTTATTGATGTACATTCAGGTTGTTTCTACTTTTATGCTATTACAATATTGTAACAAATATCTTTAGCTCTTCTGATTATGCAGTAGCTGTATAAGTGTGCAAGAATCTGTGATGGCTATAGTCATTAGCAAAGCACTTAAATCACTGAAATATTTTACCATGGTTCATTATTATTTAAACCCAGAATAACCCGTTGTTAGAAAGTGTGTTTTTATAAATGAATGTAAAATATTTAAATGAATTGTGAAATGGATGTTTAAGAAAATATAGATTTTAAAAGTAATTATATTAAGGGATGTCTTGAAACAGGCCTATCATGGAGAACACTACTTCACTAGTTATATTATTATAAGCTACATTCTCCCAGAATTTGAATATTCAACATCATTAGATTTTAGATGTTAGTATATTTTGATAGTGAGGGGTTTTGTGTCATGATTATCCTTCACTTTTTTATAAGCTTTCATTTGTGTAGCATTTATTTTTGGAATTGTCTTTTTTTCGTTATTAAAGTTTTTGAAACTTGAAAAAAATCTTTAGATACTAATGTTATTCTTTTGCTAGATAAAAATTCCAGAAATAATTGTTGAACTTCCTCACTCGAGGATATGCTTAATGATTTGAGAGAGAGTGGAAGAGAGAGAGAGAGAGAAACTGGTGTGAGAGAATATCTAGCGATTGCTTTCCATACATGCCCTGACTGGAGATCAAACCCGCAACCTAGGTATGTGCCCTGACCAGGAAATGAACCTGAAATCTTTCAGTATATGGAACAACCTCCAACCAACTGAGCCTCACAGGCCAGGGCTCTATCATTCTTTATGTAAACTTAAATATGATATTCTCCATTTAATTTTCACAATTTTCATCTTCCCCAGAAACAGGCACAAAGTTACCAAACTCAACTAAATGGTAAAAAACAGTGCATGGAAGGGGACAGCAGCTCTGAAATTCCTCAGCTGATATGCGAGCCAGATGCTAGTTGTGAAACAAGTGGAAGAGATGAGTTCATTATTGAAAAACTAAAATCAGCTGTGAGTGAAATAGCATTAAGCCGGAATAAGTTACAAGATGAAAATCAGAAGCTCTTACAGGAACTGAAAATGTACCAAAGACAGTGCCAGGTGAATATATATTTATTTTCAACTGATCTTACCCATGATTCATATCAATGATAACTCAAAGCTAAGTTTATATTGCATGTGTAAATTCAGCTCATATTTCCTCTTAGTGACGAATTCTCACCTGATGAGTAAATTCATTAATCCCATAGGCACTTTACCCACTAGAGCACCTTGGTTCTGCAGAGGTGTAATGATGATTTACTACCAGTGCAGGGTAACGGAGGCCACTTACAGACCTTAGACCTAAAAACCAGGACCCTTTAACCACACAACACCCTCTGTCCTCCCTGTTCACTCTCTGACCTTGTGCCTCTTCGGCTTACAGGAAGCCTGGGTTGGAGACCCAGGAAATCACTAAGGGTGCAATACTCTAATAATCTCACTAAGAAGCATGGGGGTGACTCTCTGTAATTTATCATCGTTAACCTTACCATCATCATTTCTCAAACAGTAGCCTGGAATTTGTTTGTTTGTTTCTTTGTTTTTTTGTTAACTTCCACACTGACAGATGTGATTGATGGTTTTTCCAAGCATTAATTTTCTTAACTCGAAAATTTCTTTTCTTTTCTTTCTACTTTTTGCAACCACTGAAGTTATACCGCATTCATCAAAATTGGTCATTACGAATTTGACTAAATATGCATTTCTTATTCATGGGTATCCCATGTACTAGTACATGAGACATTCTGTGGTTCTATCTCCCTTTCTAGGCCTTACCTCCCACCTCCAAACGCTCAGCCTCTTTCCTCAATTAGCCTATTTCTTAGTCCAGTGATGGCGAACCTATGACACGCGTGTCAGAGGTGACACGCGAACTCATTTTTTTGGTTGATTTTTCTTTGTTAAATGGCATTTAAATGTATAAAATAAATATCAAAAATATAAATCTTTGTTTTACTATGGTGGCAAATATCAAAAAATTTCTATATGTGACACGGCACCAGAGTTAAGTTAGGGTTTTTCAAAATGCTGACACGCCGAGCTCAAAAGGCTCGCCATCACTGTCTTAGTCCCACTTCATCCCCTGCCCTTGCCGAGGATACTTTTTCAGGTCACTACCTGAGCAGACTCCACTTTCTTCTCTAAGATACTCCACCTCAGGATCTCCTGCCACTTCAACTCCCAGGGTCATTTATTAGTCTTGGGCCAACCCCTCACTCCCCCCCGCCCCACATCCTGCTCCATTATATAAGGGATTATGTAAGCGGTTAGTCCTTTAACTTCTTTCTCTGCTAGCATCTACTCTTCTGATGTCCCCTCTCCCCAAGCTTGCAAGGAGACAGAGCACAAGGCTGCCAGCTTCTCCTATTCTGTGGCATTTCTAAGAGAAGTACATCTCCCCTAGCCCCAATTCCAGCTTTGTTTGGGAGGGGTTTGTTATTCTAATACAAATTAGAATACTGATGTAAACAAACAAACAAAGCTATACCACAAATACTAAACACTAAGGAAGCCATACATTTTCCAGGCATAGAAAGGGTATTCCTGATGCTTTCTCTGGCTTCACTATAATAGAAATGAGGTTAGCCCTTACTCCTGCTCTAGAAGCTGTCTAGGCGGTTTCTAGTGTTTAGCTCCACAGTCAGCCTACCTAGTCCTGTTGAAGCTGGGCTTTCATGGTTGCTGTTGTTCTGAAAGGATCTCTCCCTTTCAGAGCTACTTCCCCTTCATTTTCCTGGGTACTGGACAGCCGCTCATGCCTCTGGCCCTGATTTAAAGACAACTTAATTGATTACCTCCCACACTCCCACCCTCCCCTGCCTTCCCTCTGAGATTCCAAAATTTACATTATGCAGCTGTCTTTGTACTGGGAGAGTCTGCACCAGGACCACAATCAATAGATTATTTTCTGGGTGCTTCCTGAATATTCTCCCCTAGGTCTCAGATTATCCCGCACAAACTGAAGAGTTCTCTTTGTCTCTTCTTGAAGTCTTTTGGGTGCTGGTCCCTAGAAATCTTTAGTTTGCCTGAAACATATTTCATAATTCTGGTTCTACCCTCCAGTGAGGTTCAGCTTCTTCACTAACAATAGCTCCTCTTAAACAAATAGATGCAGCTATTACAGCATCTCAGAACATTCCCTCTTGTAGGCTGAGGTTCAGCTTTCAGGCCTTGGCTCACTTGCAGGATAGAGATTGCTGCTCTCAAACAAAGGGGACATCTGTAATACTTTCAACAATAAAGATAATTTTTTTTTAAAAGTCGCTGCTCTTATTCCATATTCTAGAAAGAGCCTCTTGTTGCCCTGTCTGGGAAGCATGACTAACTTTCTGTAATGCTTTCCTTGAGCAACCTCACCCTTTTACATCTCAGTACTCGATCATTTATACTTCTCCAGAAAGTACATTGGAGAGTCTTGTAAAAGAGAGTATGTTACAAAGAGCGGAAGAGTGTCCATTGAGAAACACTAATAAATTAGCATTCCCAGTTCAGATTATAATCTCAACCCTCTCTCCAAGTAACTGTCTTAAACCTGTGCTTCTCACACTTATCACACGGACACACGCCTATCGACAGGAAGAGAGCAAGTGCAACCTGAAAGTCTGAACAGGTAGAGGAAGTGAGAGAACTAAACCACCCGATGGCCAAGGTCACCCTGGCCTTTAGCAATATCATTGCATTGACTTGCCCTCCTGAGCCAAGATCAACAGGATATGACTCACCCCTCAACCTAAGATTTATTCAAACTTCCAGGGCCTTACACATACTCCTGAGAAGGCTCTGTGGGTTGTCTGGGCAAAGGAAAGTCCATGCTACCCACTTTGACTTTTCCTTATGTATACATATGTTAATGTACTTAACAATTTATTAAATGTCCCTGGATATATCCTAACAAAATAAAAACCCAGCTATTCATAGAAGTCAATATAATTGTGACATATAGTTTTATTGGTATTTATACTAAAGGTTATAAAATAACAGTATTAATTGTCTAATCATTACAATTTTCCTTGAAATCAGTGGTTATCTACTGAGGTGATTTTGCTCCCCAGATGACACTTGGTAATACCTGGATACATTTTGGTTGTCACTACAGGGGAAAGGGTTACTAATGGCATCTAGTGGGTAGAGGCTAGGGATGTTGCTAAACATCCTACAATGCACAAGACAACCCTCATAACAAAGAATTATCCAAACCAAAATGTAAATAGTGCTGGGTTGAGAAACTTTGCTTTAAATTTTGAAATGTTAGTTTTCTTATATTCTTCACCAGTAATTCTCTAACTCTACTTTGTGATAAATTTTAATGTGACTGTTATTGATTTATTGTCCACCAATTTCTATGAGAAAGTTACCAGAGTTATTTTTATAAACATTTATTCATTAAAAAATAATTTAATTACCCTTGGATCTAGGAACATTATTAAATTTAAACTAAGAATTTTCATTTATATTTTACAAAAGAATTGCATGTGTTAAAAAATAAATTAAATTATTCTAGGGCATTTGTTACACACACACAATTTAATTCTAATGAAAAGTTCTTGAGAAGCAATTTGGTTTTTAAAAACTCAAGATAAGATCTCTACTCCCAGGAGAATGCTATTGTTGATGCATTTGGAAAAAAATGCTGAAAATAATGCTTTCATTTGGACATTTCTCTATTTTATTTCCAAATTTTACTAATGTTTTTCATTCTTTTGCTTTAGAATAAATATTAAGTGATAAGATATCAATTATTTGCTATTTGGTAGCTGATTTGAAGGTTTAAAATCATAGCTTCTCTATGAAATAGACTGACTAATCTCAGAGGGAAAGGGGGGTGGTGGGAAGAGATTAACCAAAGAACATATATGCATATATGCATAACCCATGGGCACAGACAACAGTGTGGTGAAGACCTGGGGAGGAGGGTGGGAGAGGGAAGGGGAGTTACATGGAGGGGGTGGGGGGAAGACATCTGTAATGCTCTTCAACAACAAAGATACATTTTTAAAATAATAATAAAAAAATAAAATCACAGCTTCTCTCAAACCATTAGGCAAATTTCTAACTAAACAGATGGGCGTTAAGCTCGTTTTACAAAATGTGTATTTTATGAAATGGGAATAATTAGAGGTAAGTAATTACTGTAACCAGTGCTGTAGTTAGTTAGAAAGAAGGTTTTTTTTTTGCAAAACTGTCATATGACAGTGCTTCACATCTTGCACATGAATTAAAAAAAAACAATAATTTCAATTTGAATTACTGTCACTTATTGCATATAAAATTCTCTTTAGTTTATAACACACTTTAATGCCATGTGCATCTGAATTTTCACATGAATCATATCTTCTCATTGTCCTTCTACAACACTGAAATGTGTGAGTATACATATGAATTCATTGAATATATTTAATCACTATGCTGCACTACACTCACATTTATAAAGTGTGCAATATTTCCCATTGGTGATTAATGACAAATAAATTGTTCTGAATTTTTTCAAATATTTATGCCAAAAAAAACTTGACCCCTTTTTGTTTGCTTGTTAATGTGTCATCAAATACTATAGCAACACTGTCCAGTAGAAATATAAGGCAAGCCACAAATATAATTTGAATTTTTCTAGTAGACACATTAAAAGAATTATTAAGAAATGGGTGAGATTAATATATAATAGTAATATATTTTCTTCAACAAACATATACTTAAGTATTATCATTTCAAAATATAATCAATGTAAAAATTATTAATGAGATGCTTCCCATTTCTCTTCATACTAAATCTTCAAAATCTGGTGGGTATTTTACACTTAAAACATATCTCAATTTAGATACTAAGTCTTCATTTTAAATACCTCATCTGTACATAGATTTCATAAAATTTACAGTTAAAAAAGTAGCTTTACATACCCCAGTTGTTCCCAACAAACTTGAAAGTGTTCTAATATCTGAAACAAATACCAAAAAATCATTTCCTGAATATTTGCATCCACATTGAAAATAACTGATTTAACTTTTATGCAAAAGCATGCCAATTTAAAAACTACATCTAAGTTAAATAAATTCACTAATTCTTAGGTCAACTTGATATTATTAATATTGAATTCAAAGGGATATTGCATAAGTCAAAAAACAACTCTCAGTTTATCAAACTGAGATAAAAAGGTAAATTGACCTCTTTTAATCAATTTCCATACTGTTGTCAATTATAATAAAACTTTTTCATATTTAATCATATAAGAAAAATGTATCAAATCATTACTACTGATTTGTATTATGAAGAATTTCAATTTTAACATAAATCCCCCTCCTTGTAGAGCTAAATCACAATAAATAAGCATTTTTTCCCCCTTAATGATATCTCCAAGTGTTACTCTTACAGGTATTATTTTCATTAACAGGAAACAAATAGACTCCATTGTTATGACATTTTACAGAATTTCTGTTAACTCTAGCCCGAGGTGACACTACAATTCATTGGCCTGGAGTTGGAGGCTCCTGTGTCGCACTGCCCAAGAGGAGGCAGGCCCACTTTTCTACATGCAGCTTCATGTTAGATTGCTCCCTGGTGGCAAATTTGCAAAGCAAGGAGCCCAGGTGGTTTTCTTCAGCTGGGCAAAGTAATGGATGATATTCACATCAGATTAATTTGTGTTACTACTTGCTAATCTATTGTTTCACATTTCTTTTGTTTATTTTAAAATTTTAAACTTATCTAAAAGTCCCACTGTTTGAAACAGGCACTTTATCCAAATAAGACTATTAAGTCACCTATCTATACTAATAAAAGGGTAATATGCTAATTAGATTGAACATCTTCTGGACATCCTTCCGGGCAAAGCCACGGTGGCTGGGGCCAAGGCAGAGGCAGTTAGGGGAGATAGGCTGGCAGGGGAGAGCAGTTAGTGGCGATCAGGCTGGCAGGGGAGAGCAGTTAGGGGCGATCAGGCAGGCAGGCAGAGAGGTTAGGGGCGATTAGGCAGGCAGGCAGAGGGGTTAGGAGCAGTCAGGCAGGCAGGCAGGCAGAGAGGTTAGGGGCGATCAGGCAGGCAGGCAGAGGGGTTAGGAGCCAGCAGTGCCGGATTGCGAGAGGGATGTCACCCCTAACCGCTCTCCCTGTCAGCCTGATCGCCCCATAACCACTCTTCCCTGCCAGCTGGATTTCCCCTAACTGCTCTCCCCTGCTGGCCTGATCGCCCCTAATTGCCTCTGCCTCAGCCCCCTAAACCCGCAGTCGGACATCCCCTAAGGGCTCCCGGATTGGAGAGGGTGCAGGCCAGGCTGAGGGGACCCCACCCCCGTGCACAAATTTTGTGCACCGGGCCTCTAGTTTATATAAGTATATTCTTATAGAAAGTATAAGTATATTCTTATACTTTTTTATATTCTTATACCTCTTTTTTTATATTCTTTTTTTATATTCTTATACCTCTAGAAAGTATAAGTATATTCTTATACTTTTTTCAGAGCCAGCCAGGAACTTCTGGGGCTAAGATATTGCAATTATGTCCTTCACTGAACCAGGTCTCTAGGTCTCCTGTAAAATAATGTAAATTTTAAGGCTTTGGTAAAAAAGTTTATCTGGGAATGCATAAGTTCTATACTGTGTACACCATTATATTTCTAGGAATTTTTGGATAAAAATTAATGAATAAGAAAACATATATCCATGCATATAAGCTTGTACATATCTTTTCAAACCAGTATTGTTCATAATAGCTAAAAAGAAGAAACACCCAAATGTCCATCAACTGCTGAATAATAAATAAAATGTGGTATATTCATACAATTCAATATTATCTATATATATAAAAAGCCAGTGTCCATGACGACCAGCACGACCAAACAACCCGTCACCACGAGGTGCATTGAGCACCTCTCGGTACCTCCCCTGAGGCCCACAGGCTCTGATCGCAGCAAGGAGGATGGCGGGTGGGCAGGGCAGCGAGTGCAGCAAGCAGTGGGGGGGGGGGGGGCAGTGCTGCAAGCACAGTGGGGCAGCGGGCAGGTGGGTAGGGCTGCGAGCAGTGGCAGGCTACTGTGCACGATTTCATGTGCTGGGCCTCTAGTTTATCAATAAAAAGGAATGAAGTATTACAACATGGATAAACCTTGAAAACATTATGCTAAGTGAAAGAAGCCAGTCACAAAAGGCCACATAGTGTGTGTTTTAATTTGTATGAAAGGTCCGGAATAGGCAATTTCATAGAGACAGAACATACCTTAGTGGTTGCCAGGGGCTGGGGGGAGGGGAGTGACTACTAATGGGTATTAGGTTCATTTTGGGAGTGATAGAAATGTACTTGAATTAGATAGTAGTGATGCTTGCACAAATTTATGAATATACTAAAATCCACTGAATTGTATACTTTAAATGGACGAATTTTATAGTATGTAGATTATATTTGAATAAATCTGTTATCAAATATATATTAAGAATTATTGAACAATTGACTTTAAAAAATATCTATAGTGTTTTCTACAGCCTTTATTAGCAGAAAACCTCCTGCCCTCAGAACACCCCACTCTGTCTTTACCAGTAAGCTACAGATCTAATTCACTTTGTGTAAAACAAATTATCTTTGTGTCTTGAATGTTCTGGCTGGAGTAGTAAACAAAAAAATCTGGACTTCTATTCCAAAGTCTGTCACTTAAGAGCTGTGTAACTTTGGACCAAGTCTGGCCCTCAACTTACTCATCTATAAAAATGGCAATGGGTTTCATGAACAGGGTCAGGCATGCTTAATAAATATTCGTTTCCCTGTATAATTCAGTGGAAGAGACATGATGATATGGAAGGACTCTGCCCTTCCTCTCTCCCAGGGAATAGTCAAGTACTGCTGGAGAAAATCCCTCAGCAGGTCACGGTCATAAACCTCACGTAAGAACTCAACGCTACCAGGAATCCTGCATTGCTCCAACTAGCTAACTCTCCATTCCCAATGCAGACGGTTTCAAACTTTTCTCACTCTCAAAAATAACTCCGAGCCCTGACCGGTTTGGCTCAGTGGATAAAGCATCGGCCTGCAGACTGAAGGGTCCCAGATTCAATTCCAGTCAAGGGCATGTACCTTGGTTGCAGGCACATCCCCAGTAGGGGGTGTGCAGGAGGCAGCTGATCGATGTTTCTCTCTCATTGGTGACTCTAACTCTCTATCCCTCTCCCTTCCTCTCTGTAAAAAATCAATAAAATATATTTTTAAAAATAAATAAAAATAACTCCCAAACCCCCACCTCCAATTCTTCTTCCTTTTTTCTTCATAAGGAAAAGAGAAGTCACCTGGTAGCCACCGTCTTATCTCCCCATGTCCAAATGCATGAACTTGTCTAGATTCCATCTTCCTTCTTTCCTATTGCAAAAGAGGAAATGTGGAAGTATTTGCATTAGGCAGTATGTCCACTTGTGCTTTGGGAACCATCCCACCCACCTTCTGAGGAACCTGTCGTCATTACTATTACCCCTTCTCTCTCCTAACAGCTTTTAAACTTGCCCAAGTCTCTCCTGGTAACAAAATAAAACACGGGACGCACAGGATTGCTGGTGTTTCTAGCTACCAGCTAAAGTAGGGCTACCATTGGACAGCAGTGGAACCATGATTTGTAATTTACTTGGTTGGCCAGCTTTAAAATTATGTTTTTCTTGGCTATTATCAAGTTTAAATTGGGAATTATTTGCATTTATCCACATTTTATGCATTGATATTTTATTCATACTTTTATATTTCCTCTTTCAAAGTAATGTACCGTGTGACCATATTTGTGTGATTATTTTATTATTCTTTGTCATTATCACTGGGTTGTCAGCTCATTGAGGACAGATTCTCTGTCTGTATCCTCAGTGTTGAGTGCATAATAAGAGCTCAGTAAGTATTTGTTGGAAAAAATGAATGAAGGAATGAAATTCTCTGAGACAGAGCCAGCAAAGGACTATCAATCAGTTCATTTGAAATTAGGCTGGTTCGTAGATGTTAAACATTTTAAACTGTGTTATTATACATCATGACATCCAAATATGAGCATTAAAAATGTTTGATGTTTTTATTGAGGCCATGGAAGCAGGACTCTCAGAGGTGAAAAGTGAGTTACAGTCACGTGATGATCTCTTGAGGATTATAGAAATGGAACGACTACAGTTGCACAGAGAATTATTAAAAATAGGAGAGTGCCAAAATGCTCAAGAAAATAAAAAAAGGTAATTCTTTATATTCAGCAGCCTGAGAGAAACTGCTCAAAATATACTGTTTGACTTTTTAAGAATTTTATATTTGAAACTAGAAAAGTCTCTTTGTTTTGTATTAACATGCTGTAAATTATTAGATATTAACAATAAAATTAATGGTTATTTTATCTTCAAAATTAATACCTAGAAAAATATATCATGTTCTGGTTTATGGATACTTATGTGTTATACTGAGTCAGAAATTTTCTTAGAACTTTTATTCTTCAGGATGTTATTAAAACAATACTATAAAGCTGATATTTAATTATATATAAATATAAATAAGATTTATTTCATATTTTTGAAATGCCTTTAGTTTGATTGCCTATAAACTTGTTAACTTTTTCACCTATAAATATTGTATTTAATTTTGCCTCCACATTCATCACCTTATTGGTTCCATTTAAGGGTTTTGTTAGAAATCTTTTTCCCCTTTTAAAATCAGACAGATATTGCATATTCCATAACCACAAAGGAAATGGACTATTGGGGATTATTAAATATTTATGCTTGTGAATAGACAGTGTGATGGTTCCAACCATTCATTGATGTTCTAATTCTCATTAGAACTTGAATCCTTCTCAATTCTGAAGGCTATTGCCAGACCAATGATAGGATTTTTAAAAATGAATAGCCAAATGGTGAGGGATATTTTATTGAAAGATGATTACATTGTTTTAAAGGTAACAATTATTTCTTCAAAGTTGTGGTACTTGCCTGCCTGAGGTCTACCCTTTACAAAAATGGCAAATTAAGATTCTTAAAAATGACCTATTGTATGTCTCACCAAAGATGGTAGAATGCCTCCTATTGGGCGGTCAGCATTATTGAGTGCTCTGTATACAAGCTATGTATCATCATCACCAATCATTAATACATCTATTGGAAATATATTATGTACAAGGCACTATTCCAGTGTAGTGAATTGGTGAGAAATGTCTTCGCACAAGGAATGTACATGCCTAAAAACATAAATTTCCTAGAACAGCAAACTGCTCAACCATGTCTCGTGTTTTTGTGAAGTGCAGCTATCTTACAGGCCAGTGCTAAATTCCAAGCATAGCCAACTTTCCTTCAATTCATGATTTAAGCTAAAATCTTGCAATTATTCACATATTTGGCCAATACAACTCTTTTGTTATGCCTAGTTGCCATCCTCTATTTATGTTGGTTTTATTTTGGTCTCCAAGCTACATCTTTCTCATTTGGATCGTATTACTCAGTTCCAGTATTCTGAGAGTTGATGAACAGTTATTTAACTTTCATAGCTTCTATTTTATTTTAGATTTGAGCATAGTCTTCTCAGCCTCCATCCTTCCCATTGAAAGTTTCTAATCCTAATTTGTTCTCATATGAATGTGGTCCTGCCCTTTATATTATTTTTATATTATTTCGGTTTCTTTCATTTGGACTCTGTTTCTTCTTTATAGTTGTGTTAAGGTGAAGCAGCCCCTGGGAGTAGACATACAATAGTTTTATAGAAGTAGCATTGTAATGTTTTTATTCATGATCAGAACTTTTCTCAATAATGCTAAGATTTTGTTAGCTTTTTCTTTTTTTCAGTTGTTGAAGCACCTTGGGCTAGGTTCTGAGAGTTATTAAAAATATTTCCAACACTCCTTTCCTACGAGACAAATGATAGTTCCCTTATATATTTATATTACCATTTTACATTAGATGACTATTGTTCTCTTCTATGAACTTGTCCACGTTGAAGTTTGATATTTGTTCTATTCACTCAAATTTACAAGATCATCATGAGAATTTTACCATTCAGTTTAGCATTCCACTCCCTAAAATTCCTTAGGAAGAATTGAAAAAAGGAAAATTCATTTTCAAATGAAATTTGAAAATCATTGCAAATAAGAAAATTTTAAGATTGATCTTGAAATAACATTTTAGGAGAATACTGGGTAAAATGCTCCCAATATATTACTGAGTGAAAAATAAAAGAAGGCTGGAAAATAATATGTACAGTACATTCTAATTGTATGGGAAATGTGTATGTATGTATACAAATGCATAGTAAAAAAAGAAATATACAAAAAATGCTGACACTGTTTTTTCCTGGAGGACATTATAGCAGCATATATACTCCATATTCTGTTTTCTACACTTAACATATGCAGGATGTCCCCCAAAAATGTATATATACATTGAATAATTATTAATTCCAATGGGTTAAATCTGGAAAGAAAGAAACATAAATTGAGCTATCAGTGTTAAATGTGTATACATTTTTTGGACACTTTGTATATTTGATTTTAAAAACGCACATCCAGTCTAGACACATGTATCTCAAGGATATCACTATTAATTTGTACCTTTTAAAATATCCCTTTATTTTTAATCTCTTCATTAGTTATTTTTCTCAGATTTTGTTTTGGTTATGTGATTTAAGTTTTACAAAGTTCTTGGAAATCTAAAATTGTACAAGTGGGTACATTTCTCAGAACCCGGGACATTTCTCAGAACCCGGGACTCTACCAGATTAGTCAGGCAATAGAACGCACACTGCTTTCCTCACCTAGTTATCTTTATTTGTTCTGCTTTAATGATTTTATTTTACCAACTTCCCTGATGTACACATTACCTGCTTATACTACTCCAAGCTTCCTGTGGAAATGGTACCTTTTATACCAATTCTCGCTTTTGCTCTCTATATCCGTATGTGGTTGCAATTCCATTTTATAAATGGAACAGCCAAAGAATAGATGTAGTTGAGCTCTCTCTGAGTAGCCTGCCAGATTCAATCATCTGGGAACACTTTTATGGAGTGGTTTCTCCCTCAGATTCCTGCTGACATAGTTTCTTCCCATGCTGTAGAAGCAACTCAGGTGTATTTCCTTTTCTGATGGTTCTCAAGCTATTTTATTATAGGAGACAGGCTTTTCTTCTCACCCAAAAATCTTATCTCCATATGCAAACCAAGTATTCTGCTAATTTTTAATGCACAATTAAAATTCCATATTAATTGCTAGCTGGGTTGTTTTGTTTGTTTTTTCAGCTAAAAACATTTGCACTCAGTTAAATATGCAAATACTTATGAGATCTGAATGTAATGTAACTTGCAATTTCTGTACCTAGAAATGTTCCCAATAAACTAATAATCTATCTGTGATTGTCTAAGTTAACAACATAATACTAACAATTCATCAAGTTAGCTTAATTTTTCCTCCTTTGGATTTGTAGACTTGAATCATCTTATTCGCCCTCTATTAAAGAACCAGAAAGGAAAAGGAAAGAACTGTTTTCACTGACCCCAGATCAACCAAATCATGAGAAAGAACTGACTAAGGTATGGAAAATAATGAGCTCCGTTCTTCCAGGCAGTCTTTCCCTGCGGGAGGGAGGGGGGGGGGGCTTCCTTCCTTCTCATTCCCTTCTTTTCCCTTCTATATTCTTCTCCAACCTGCTAACACTGACATTCTACTGTGTGCTGCTATAAGAACCACAAACACTAGGACATCACTCAGCCACGGGAGACTGCCTGTGACATGTGGAGGGCCTGTAGCTCCATGAGAGGGAGCTCATAGCAAGAAGTATGAGACCACAGATGGGCAGCAGCCACATGTTAGTGAGGAATCGTGGGAGTTGTGTATGCAAGTTACTCAGGGTCCCCGTTTCTAGGATGGGGATGGGATCATTAGTACATACCTCCTAAGGTTGTGATGAGGCTCCAATGAGCTACTTAAATAGCACTTACCAGGTGCCAGGAGCTGTTCTAAAAGCTTAACAAATCCTAATTCATTTATTCCTCACAACCATCTTAAAAGGTAGGTACTACTATTATTCTCTTTTAATATTTGAGGAAGCTAAGGGTAGGTAATTTTTCCCAATATTACACGACTAATCTGGCAGAGGCCAGCTTTGAATCTAGGTGATCTGGCTCAGAGTTCATACTAAGACTAAGTCAATGGTTCTCAATCTTGGCTGCACATTAGAATCACCTGGGAATCTTTTTAAAATCCTGATTTCTGGGCCTCATCCTCCCGAAATTCTGTTTCTTTGTTATGGGGTGGGGCCACAATATTAGTAACAAAGAAACAGAATTTCCGGAGGATGAGGCTCAGAAATCAGGATTTTTAAGAAGATTCCCAGGTGATTCTAATGTGCAGCCAAGGTTGAGAACCACTGCCCTAAGTTAAAATCCATAAAATAATAATGCATGTGAAGTGCTTAGAACAGGGCCTGCCTAGCTCAGAGGAAGCACCTGGTAGACACTGGCTGCTATTGTTTCAGGTTACACCCACATTTTGTCACTGAGCACCTAGCATGTGCCAAGTGCTCTCCCAGGAGCTAGAAATACAAGGATGAATAAGACCTGGGCACTGTGGTTCTTAACTCCTACAAAACATATATTCTCTTCTCCCTCTAGGAAAATCCAGTTGTGGCTCTCTTCCATGAGTTTATCACAGCTACTACTCACTCCTCTGGTTCTTTAGGTTTGACGATTACACAGAATATCCAGTGCTGTATAATCTAAACAATTGCTAAAAGTAGGAAAAACCTGGGTGTAGTTTTGAATTACCAGCACAGTGCCGGACACACAATAAGTGAAAATAACTATTAGAGAATGAATTCATTAAGGTTAAGGCTCAGATCTCCCATCATTGTATGGGGGTCATAACTTCAATTATTGTTGGTATAAATTCAATAAACACTCACTCAGCATCTAGTAGGACTACTAGCTATTCTGCTTATTTCTGTAGGAAAGACGATGATGTGAAAGATAAATCCTGTCTCCCAGAGAGTTGACTGTGAGGCAACTATGATGTGTAGGAAAGGTGATGTGAATTAATGACCATTTTCCTTATATTTTTCACATACTCCCATACAACCGATTTTACGGGCATGTAAAACCATCACTTTAAAACACTGTTCCTTCTGGTGTCTCCAGTGGATACATTATGATAAAATGTTGATTAAAGCCACCTAAAGTGTAGTTACACTCTTCTTGACCTCATAGATCTAGAAAGAGTAATAAAACTTTGAGTAATATAAGGACTATACTGATTTTCCACTGTTTTGATATGGAAGGAGAGAATACAAGGCACAAATCTCTTCCTGGGCCCTGGGAGACCTGTAGATCATGCACTGCCGTGCAGAAAAGGTAGCAGAGGAGCTGTGCATAAACAGCTATAGCTTCCAGGAAGTGATCGTGGAGAGCATTTCCATTCTCTAGTGATAACACCAACAAGGGCCATCTATTATGTATCTTCACTTTATAACATAGAACTAGTTTTAGTCATTTATTTGTGGTAAAGTTGACATTTTTAATAAAGCCAACCATTATTTATAGCTAGGCAAGTTCATCTCATTTAGAAGGATGTTTTGCAGTACAGCGTGTTGTTTTAATAACTAAATGGGAAAAACAGTTTACTCCATTTTCACTATAGCATATTCATTTTCGAACATTAAAAAAAAACAAACAAACAGGTAAACTACACCACAGGGATGCAAACAGCAAAATTCAAACTGGGACCAACTACAGAACAACCCAGTTAAAAAAAAATTATAAGGAAAAGCCTGGAGAGAGAAGACGGGAGATGAAAGGAGACTTGTAACATCGTCCTCAGGATGAGGCGCCTGAACTTCACTTTCCTTGTCTCCTCTTCTGCTCCTGGGAGCTGGATAACTTAGACTCAGTCAGTTCCTTGCTCTCTGGGTCTTTTTTTTCTATCTGTTAAATGATGGGGTTGGACCATGGGATTGCTAAGGTCACGTCCAACTCTGAAATTCGGAAAGCGTTAGTGATAAGAATAGAATCAGATGAGGGCTGGTAGCATAGCCTGGGGCTGGATCGGGTTTGCCTGCGGGACATGCCTGCTTTCCACGTCAGGGCACCCCACTCTAGCTCTCCGCGTGTGAACCACCTTCCAGGGCTCCGCTCCCAGAGGGTCCACAGCACAGTGTCGGTCCTGGAATCAGACCGCCTGTCACCAGAATGTGACTGCGAGCAGTTATGTGAACTTAATTTTCTAATCTGCGAAATAGAGAGATGTGTGGGGATTAAATGAAATGATGTATGTAGAGCACTTAGAACACCCACAGACACATACAAAAAGAGAGGCTTTAAAAAGAGAGGACCCAGTGGCAAGGCGCGGCTCATAGTTACATCTGTTCAAGTAAACTTTTAAAAGTGCATTACACTTCTGATACAATTTTAAATTTGAGTACTTCCTGGGTACTTGATGATATTGAGGCATTGCTAATATTTTTAAGACTTTCTAGTGCAGGGGTGGGCAACCTTTTTGTGAGTGCGTGCCAAAACCAGCAAAATCTCTGACTCAAAATTCTTCTGCGTGCCAACCCTAATTTTTTGAGAACATGTTACGCCTACTTAATATCTCTTAAGGTGTACATATGTGAAGAACCTTGAAGAAATAATAAAATTCATTTGAGTGACAAAAACACAGTATATGATGATGAAAAATACATTTACTTTTTAATGTATACATGTACACTGATAGTCCGACAGAAAACTTTGTGACTCCGTTTGATATTATCAGTGGGACTTTTGCTGCTGCATCACTGATGACAGAGATTTTACATCAGGTTTATATTTCGTGACCTTCAGAGATATGCACAAGCTACTACTTTCATCCGTCAGGCTACTCTTATTATGAGACTTAATAAATTCATCACTGAGAACAAAGATTCACAAGCGTATGTGGATGAAACCAAAACACTGGTCGGAAGGCAGAGAGAGTTAAGGCAGAGGCATAGAAATTGCTCTTCCCCTCTCTCGTCAATCCATGTCTATGGTCTTTAAGATAACTTATGTAAAATTATTTATTTATCTAAGATGCACCTACACTGAATTTATCTGAAAAATAAAAAAGTCGATATTAAGAAAAAAATTGTAAATGGAAGATTATAAGAGAGGGTTTCGCGTGCCAGCAAAAGTTACAGGCGTGCCATGTTTGGCACACGTGCCAGGGGTTGCCCACCCCTGTTCTAGTGGTATTCTGGCTATGTTTTAAAAAGAGAGTGATAGGGGGATACGCTTGTTCTTTTAAAGAGACATCCTGAAATGTTTACAGACTAAATGAAAGAATATCTACTTTAAAGGGAAGTGCCCTGGGGTGAATTCATATACATCTCCTGTGGACGGCCTCTGCGTGACTCTGCAGCCTGACTTCTGACAGCACGCCTAGTCCCAGCCACTACACGCTCCTTTCGGTTCTGAGTGTGCACTCACCCCTGTGCCTGGGCTGCGTTCTCTGCCTGGGAGCCTTCTCCATCTCTGTCTTCCATCTGGATTCCGTTTATCCTTCAATATCAGTCTGATGTCCCTCCTCTGGGAATCTTGCCCTGACATCCCAGGCTGGGTTCAGTACCCCTCCGCTACGTTCTGCCTCTGCCATAGACTGCTGATATCTATTGTGACACTGTGTTGTAACTGTTAATTTTTCTGTTTCTCCCAAAGGACTGTGATTTCTGAGATCAGTGACTGTGTACTTTATCTCTGAACCCCAAGAATTAGAGCCAGTGAATGATGTATAGAAAGACAGTAAGAGGCTGGACTAGGTAGAAGAGGGGTGAGATTTAAGAGTGAAACAGAAGAGACAGAATTTGCTGCCTGAATGGATTGGGGAGGGTGGGGGCGGGAGGAGTCCAAGGTGATCCTGAGCTGAGACTGAGAATATGAGGCTCCACAGGCTAAGGAAGGAGGTGATATGTTTTCATGGACACATTAAGTTTGAAATTTATCATAACATGATTCTGAAAAACATAGGATTTAATCACAAAAAGTACAGCACAATTTAGTAAAAAAAAAAAAAAAAAAAAAAAAAGTACTGAATTTAAAGCCAGGAGTCCTAGATTGTAGTCCTGGCTCTGTCAGTTAGTAGCTTTGTGACTTTGAGCAAATCACTTACCCTCTCTAAGCCAATTTTTCTCCCTAAAAATTGCTTGCTCCGGATCGTGGGTTCAGTGCTCTTCCACCGCAGCACTCAGGAGTGGCTGCTCAATGGGCATACAATTCAGTTTTACAAGATGAATTAAGTCCCAGAATGTGCTGCACAACAGTGCCTGTAGTTAGCAGTAAGGTGGTGTGCAGGTAAAAATTTAAGAAGATAGATCTCATATTAAGTGTTCTTACCACACACACACACACTAGTTAAATAACTAAGGGACACAAGGAAATTTTTGCAGTTGATGCATATGATTATTACCTTGACTGTGGTGATAGTAGCCTGAGTGTGGGTCCAAACTCACAAAACTGTGCACATCCATCGTGCCGTTTTTTTGTCTACCAATGAGAGCTGGAGGAGCATGTCTGATAATGCTTTCTTCACCTGCCTATCAAACTGGTGTCCGCAGTAGGTGATGATTTATGCACAATAGAATATAGAAGGCAGAAATGAACATTTGAAATTGGAAGGAAAAACGTAAATGAATCATTTATTGTAAGTATCTGTTTTTAACTTAGCATTGATCAGAAAATGGGGGTGGAGGGGGCCTGCCTACGTTTTTAGGTAGGGTAAGAAGACAGAACGCGACCAGTAAAGGCTTTTAGCTGCTTTACAAATGACAGGACTCATTAATGTTCCCTGGACTCTATCTGCTGCAGATAAGGAGCCATCTCTGCCAGGAGGGAGAGCACCACAGCTGTGAGCAGGAGAGAATGCGGAACGAGATCTCTGACCTAACCGAGGAGCTTCATCAGAAGGAGATCACTATAGCAACTATCATGAGGAAAGCTGCCCTTCTGGAGAGACAGCTAAAGATGGAGCTAGAAATCAAGGAAAAAATGTTAGCAAAACAACAGGTATGGGAGCGAGGACAGCCCTGTCCAGGCCACTCTTGCTCAGGGCAGATAGCGGCCCTCATTATTGACTGAGAGAAGCACTGCATCCCTCGGTGTTGTCTCTGAGACGAGCATCACAGAAATGCTCTGTCACATAAAACCTTTGGGAGATGCAAAGTGTCATCAAAAAAGAACCAGGGAGCCCTAACCGGTTTGGCTCAGTAGATAGAGTGTCAGCCTGCGGACTCAAGGGTCCCAGGTTCCATCCTAGTCAAGGGCATGTACCTTGGTTGCGGGCACATCCCCAGTAGGGAGTGTGCAGGAGGCAGCTGATCGATGTTTCTCTCTCATCGATGTTTCTAGCTCTCTATCCCTCTCCCTTCCTCTCTGTAAAAAATTAATAAAATATATTTTTTTAAAATAAAAGTGAATGGGTTAACAACGAGATCAAGGAAGAAATCAAATGAAATGAGAACATGACACCCAAAATCTAGAAGAAGAAAAAAAGAACCAGGGAAATAAGCGACAGAGCAAGATAATTTCATTAAATCTCATCCTAAAATTTTCTGTGGCCCATAGTTTGATCACCTCCCACAGTATGCTCTAGTCCAGGGGTGGGCAAACTTTTTGACTCGAGGGCCACAATGGGTTCTTAAACTGGACCGGAGGGCCTGAACAAAAGCATGGATGGAGTGTTTGTGTGAACTAATATAAATTCAAAGTAAACATCATTACATAAAAGGGTACGGTCTTTTTTTTTTTTTAGTTTTATTCATTTCAAACGGGCGGGATCCGGCCCGCGGGCCGTAGTTTGCCCATGGCTGCTCTAGTCCAAGATTTCTTTCTGAATTTTTTTCTATAGTTTCCTTCCATTAACATTTTTATCTTTCTAAAAGGCCTCTATTTCAGTATTTCCTGGATACTTCTCACCCCCATTTTATATAACTTATTTTAAGGTTTTAAAAAATGGATGTTGAAACACGAAAACTAGTTTATATTTACTAAACATCGACTCAATGTACAGCATGGTTCATGGGGGCAGGGCTGGAGGGGGGGAACAGCAATTATAACATTCTGCTGTTAAAACTCTGCGAGTAACTTCCAAATCCTCCCTCCCTCCTGCCTTCCCTCTCTCCCTCCCTTCTATCCTATTTATTTTGAAATTCCCTTAACCCCTTATTCATCATCAAATTGATAATCTGCTATTCCAAGCATAGGATTTATCTGCCTTTTTTTTTTTTTTACCCCAAGTCTACAGGATTTGAGAGTCCCATTCAATAACTTTCAAGGCATTTAAGGGTCACTTCAGAAATAGCATGACGATTTAAACCTGTGTATTATAAAAAAAAAAAAAAAAGATTCAGCCTCTGCCCAATTATAAGCCTTAAACTGATTAATTTGTACAATATGCAGGAAAAAAGCATGGATGCGATAGTAGCATTGGTTGTACCTGGGATATTTTACACATCATAGCAGTGATCTGGATCATTGAATTATGAATTTTTACTTTAACCATTATATTCTTATAGTTTTTTAGGCTTTGTCAAGGGGAATATATTTTGTAATTTACAGAAGTGTTTTTAAAAGAATTGTTTTATATAGAAATGAATCCTAGATAAATAAAAGGGTAAATATTGTGTTCTAAGTATTGTCAAGTAGGAAGACATCTGAGGAAAACTTAAATTAGGAGACAAAATGAAGTAGCCACCCAAAAAAAAAGGAAAGTTGGCAGAAATATCATAACAAACAAAATTAGCCATGTAAGTCATATTTGCATATTATAAAAATTAATCAGGTGGTGAAGACATTTAATGGACAGTTATTCAAACATGTTTTTAAAATTGTGATTTTCAAGTGGTAATTTGCATACAATAGAAAATAGCCCTGAGGAAAGGAATTTGAGACTTGGAAAAAAACATGTAAATGAATCGTTATTGTAAGTTATCTGTTTTTAGCTTAGCACTGATCAGAAAAGGAGTGTAAAGTGGGGCCTACCAAACACAGGAGAACCAACTGAGAATTCCTGATTTATGATAATCATGCCGAAGAAGTGTTCCCTTCACTCCACTTAGGAAATACTCATATTAACAACGTAAAATTAATTGTAATTGAATCATGAGCTTTCATTATAAAGTTTACATTCACTTTTACCTACTAATCTCCTTTCAGGTCTCAGATATGAAATATAAAGCTGTCAGAACTGAAAACACACATCTAAAAGGAATGATGGGAGATTTAGACCCTGGACGGTACATGGTAATATGATGAAATCATTCAGTAAATTGAACAGAGACGACTTGGTTGGTCAGGGTTTACTCAGATTACTCACTGAGCACTTCCTGCAGGGTGACAAATATCTTGCACACCTATTAAACTTACTTCTATCTTCAGGCTAAAATAGTTAAATGTCTGGTTTCTCCCTCATTCTTTTCTTGGATTGGGCTCAATTCTGATCATTTCCTCAAACTTCCTTGCTTTTTGTCTTGCTATTGCCTCTGAAATCCTACATCCTATATGGCCTGACTCCCCCTTGATGAAGCCGCCCCTGAAATTCCAGTCAGAATGAGTTTCCATCCAAAACCGGTTTGTGTTTTGGTCTGACTTGTTTTGCAGTTTCTCACTTCCCCACTGGACGGTGAATAGGGACCATGTCTTATTAAAGTTTGTGTCACCATCACTTCACAGCATCAGGGGTATAGTAAGTGTTCAGGGAATGTTGGTTGCATAAAAAGGATGAGTAAGTAAATGATTGAGAACTGACCTGATTTTAACCAGTGGCTCCACAGGTTTACACAAGGCAACTTAAATAGTCTCTGTACCTTTCAATTCAACTGTTGACAGCTGAAGGTTGGTTTTTATATGTAAATAGGATAACGCTTATTTATTGAACTAATGAAATATCATTGTTACTTGTTTACCACTAATTTGCTCTAAAGGAAAATTCTGAAACAAAATATTTTTCTACTATTCAGGGAAGGGGGAAGGTAAGAGATGAGTATGGTAATTGCTTAACCTGGCCTGTTTCCTCCGTTGTAAAATGAAGAAGTTGGGTTAGGCATTGCCCACGGTCCCTTCTTAAGTCATGGTGCTGTATTTCTGTAGTAGTAGGTATTTGTTCTCATAATAAATAGTCCATATTCTAGCATCAAAGAGTAGATGCATTCTGGAAGCATTCGCCCCCCTCTTTGGGCCCGGTTATGGGTCCTGTGATTAGAGTACTATAGATGGATAAAAAGTAAAGTGTATGTGGTTTCCCTAGCTGTTACATAAAATCTTCGTGATACCCAGGACTTTTATTTCTAAACACTGGACACACAAGTTAAATAGTATCTTGCCCCCATGAGTGTCGTTTTTTTTCTTTCACAAAATGGTTTGTGTTCTTTTAAAAAATGTCTTCACAGCCCCCACTGAGCCTGCTTCACTCTGACTCCTGTAGGCGTTTAGCTTTGTTTCTTTATTTGTGTTTGGTTTTTTTAAATGAAATAAAGCAAAGAAGAGGTTAATTATTCCTACTTCTATCCCCAGTCCTAGTTTCAACTCCTGAGAGATCCAGGGTAATATTCTGTAGCGTTTTCTTTGCTCATGCACACATATACAGGGGATGAGTCGAGTGTTCTTTTACAGAAATAAATGTATACTATACATTATTCTGCCTTTTGACTATATATCATAAACATCTCTACAAGTCAGTAGAAAAATATCTTTTGATTTTTCCTAATTTCTTAGGAAAAAATACATACTTATTTGTAAAACATAATTTTAATAAAGTGAATCATAATTTATATACTCATGATTTTAGTGCAGCCTTTTTTTTTGCTTCTCCCTTTCTCCTTCCATGTCTCTATGCCACCTCATACTGCATCTACCAGATAACACATGTTAACTATTCAGTAGGTATCATTTTGTACTTTTTCATATATATGAATTCATATATGTGTGTAAATATATATACATACATACATATACTTATTTAGGGTTTTTAACATTTTTTAAAAATTGGATTACATTATACATACTTTTCTGTGTCTTGTTTTTGTTTGCTCAACAATAATATCCTTTGCAAATCCTTACTGGTTTAGATCTGTGTCATTCTGTATAATAGCTTAATAATATCCCATGATGGGAATGTATCAACATTTATTCAACTATTTTTCAGAATTAATTCATTCATAATTAATTCAACTCTGTTTCTGGGTTTTTGCACAAATAAACAATACTGTAAAAACATCCTTATGCATATATCTTGAAATAACTCCATTAAAATGGAATTGCATATTCAAAGGATGTATATGTTTTAATTTTAAAACATTTGTTGCCCAGCTGGCGTGACTCAGTGGTTGAGTGTCAACCTATGAACCAAGAGGTCATGGTTCCATTTCTGGTCAGTGCACATCCTTGGGTTGTGGGCTCAGTCCCTAGTGGGGGGCATGCAGGAGGCAGCCAATCAATGATTCTCTCTCATCATTAATGTTTCTATCTCTCTCTCCCTCTTCCTTCCTCTCTGAAATAAATAAAAATATATTTTTTAAAAAACATTTGTTGTCAAATCATATTTTTACCTTTCTCTTTCACCCTTGCCAGCAGTATATGTTATAGCTCTTTTAAATTTTTGTCAGTCTGATTGGTGTAAAGTGATTTCTCAATAGAACTTTAATTTGCATTTCCCTAACTACAGTGTGCATATTTTTTATATTTGTTTGGCAATGTACTGTAAATTAATTATAGTCTTTGCTCATTTTTCTGTTGGGCTGTCTTTTTCTTGTCAATTTATAGTAGCATTTTTCTAAATGTATTTTTTGTAAGTTTTTTTTACAAATCCTTTTTCCATACAAAAAGTTTTAAACTTTTGTCACACATGTCTATCTTTTTGTTTATAACTTCTGAATTTCCTTCGTTGAATAACAAGGTTCTTCCAATGACTACACAGTATCTACATTTTTCATCTAAGTCTTTAATCCATTTGAATTGTAATTTTGCATGTGACAGAAAACAGAAACCCAATTTAAATTTTTATATCAAAGTGAAGTTCAATTTATCTAGTTTCTCCTGGTAAATTCCTGTTAAATTCCGTTTGGAATTAAGTTTATATATTAATGTTGAAAGAACTGGTATTTTTATGATAGTATATTTTCCCATCCAAGAATATGACATGGCTTTCCATTTTTTCATTTCTTATTTTATGCTCTTCAATAAGATGTTATAGTTTTCTTTGTATAGGTTCTGTGCCTTTATTTTAAATTTATTTCTCAGTATTTTATAAATCTTGTCACTGTTGTAAGTGCAACATTTTTTTTCCACACATAAGAACTTATTGCTAATATAGAAAAAAATAAAAAGTCAAATTATCTGTTAGTTCTAGTAGGCATTTTCCTTGAGATTCTTGTTTTTTAAGATATATACAATTGTATCAACAAAAGTTTTATCTCTTTTCTATTGTTCACATCAATTATTTTTGTCATATTGCAAATTAATATTAAATAATAGTGATTACTGCCCAGACGACATGGCTCAGTGGTTGAGCACTGACCTATGAACCAGGAGGTCATGGTTTGATTCCCAGTCAGGGCACATGCCTGAGTTGCAGGCTCAATCCCCAGTGTGGGGCGTGCAGGAGGCAACCAATCAATGATTCTCATCATTGATATTTCTCTCTCTCTCCCTCTCCCTTCCTCTCTAAAATCAATAAAAATATATATTTTTAAAAATAATAATAATAGTGATTACTGACAAATTAGACTAATTCCTGATTTTAGATGAAATTGTTTTAGTGTTTTCTGTTTAAGATAATATTTGTTCTTGATTTATGGTTCTTATTATATCTTTCTATCCTTAACTTAGAGTTAAGATTTGCTGCTAGTTTTTATTAAATGCTTCTTCAGTATATATGACATCACTAGAGGCCCGGTGCACGAAATTCGTGCATTGGGGGGGGGGTCCCCTTCAGCCCAGCCTGCAGCCTCTCCAATCCGGGATCCCTCGGGGGATGTTGGACTGCCGGTTTAGGCCCGATCCTGGCCTAAACTGGCAGTCAGACATCCCTCTCACAATCTGGGACCGTTGGCTCTTACCTGCTCACCTGCCTGCCTGCCTGATCACCCCTAACTGCCTCCCCTGCCAGCCTGATCACCCATAACTGCCTCTGCCTGCTGGCCTGATCACCCCTAACTGCCCCCTCCGCTGGCCTGGTCGCCCCCAACTGTTCCCCCTGCCGGCCTAGTCACCCCATGCAGCTGTTCAGTCGTTTGATCATCCCTCACTAACTCCTCTGCCGGCCTGGTTGCCTCACGCAGCCTGCTGTTTAGCTGTTTGGTCATCCCTCACTAACCCCCCTGCCAGCTTTGTTGCCCCAGGCAGCCTGCTGGCCGTTACTGTTACTGTGACAATGTCCCGGACAATTTGCATATTCCTCTATTATTAGTATAGATGTGGTTTTTCATTAATTTGTTGATATGTCACAGACTATGGTTGGCAGATATTTCCTAATATTGATCCACCTCTGCATTCCTGGAGTAAACATTGTTGGTCATTGGATTCAGTGGCTAGGGATGCTGTAACAAAGTACCACAAACTGGGTGCTTCAAACTTATTGTACAGTTCTGGAAGCTAGAAATCCAAAGGGGTCCACAGGGCCATGCTCCCTCTGAAACCTGGAGGGAAGGGTTTTGCTGGCCTGGCTATAGCTTCTAGTGATTTGCCAGCAATCGCTGGCAATCCTTGGCTTACAAATGCATCTCTCCAGTCAGCTGTCTTCACATGGCTGTCCTGTTTCCATGTCTTTGTATCTTCCCTCCTAGCATGTCCTTCTCTGTATCCAAATTTTCCTTTTTTATAGAACACCTGTCATATTGGATTAGGGCTTATCCTAATGACATCATTTTCACTTGATTAGCTCTGTAAAGATCCTATTTCCAAATAAGGTCACATTCTGAGGTACGAGGGGTTGACAAAATACAACCCTTAAAAGCTATACTTGAACAATTTTGATGTATTACTGGATTCTATGTGGTAATATTTTATTTAGAAATTAAGATCTGTATGTATAAATGATATTTGTACATAGTTCTCTTTTTTTCTACTTGTTTTAACATTATGTGGGCTTTATAATATAAATTGGGAGCTTTCCATCTTTATGAGTGGACTAAAAGAGTTTAAGTAATATTAGAAATATCAGTTCTTTAAAAGTTAGAAAGAATTTAGCTGTGAAACCATCTGGACATTGAAGTTTCAATGCAGTAAATCTTCAATTATTTTTCCATTCTCTTTTAAGATACTTGGTGTATTCAATTTTCCTTTCTCCTTAGGTTTTTTTTATCTTGGTTTTTTCTTGTTTGAAATTTGTATTTTTCCAGGAAATCTTTATCCATTCCAATTTGTTTCCTTATTATCAAAGGTAATAATATCCTACAATTCTTTTCATCTCTTCTACATTCTGTGTTTATGTTCCTTTCTTATTCCTCAGCTTGTACAATTTAGGTCTCTCCCTCTGTTTTCTTAAATCTGACACACAATGGGATTATTTCTTTTATTAGTATTTTAAAGTAATAGCTTTTAGATTTATAAACCTAGATTAAATTTTAACTCTCCCATGTATTTGTCTCCTACCAGTCTAGGCTCCATTTATTTCTCCTTTCTTTGACTTTCTTTAGCACTCTTAGCTGTAAAATATTTTGAATTATCTTTTTTTTTTAAGAAATTTCTATTTATATGTATTTTTGGCTCTTCAGCCATAGAATTCTTTAGAAATGAAGTGGATTATATTTAATACTTTTTCTTCATAGAGTGTTTGATATAGGTTAGGGCTCAATAAATATTTGTAGATTTATGAATCTCACCTGTAGTCTAAGAAGCATGAATAAATTACCATGGAAACCATTGCTAATATAATTAAAGAGATTAGAAGAGCCTCATTTTATCTCACTTCCTACGTGATCTCAGTCCAAATAGTTGTTGCTATTCCTTGATTAAAAAGCATTTGAGTTCCTACTTGGTGCAACATAATTTAACTCACAATTATACTTTATATCATTCACTATTTTTTCATACATGTTAGTTTAAACTACTCAATTTTTTATTGTATTCTCCATGAATGGAAGGTCTCTTTTTCATATTTAATTACCTCTGTAGCCCTTAGCACATACATATACAATATAAATTTGTTTAAAGATTGGTTAATTGGATATCATAAAATGGAATACCATGGATGTATGGCCCTCAGTGTGATACTTATTAAAATAGTAGTTAGTTGTATATACTTTATGTATGACTATAATTCATAAAAGAAGTTGATTTTATACCGGCTCCCTATTCTTTGTATGTGAAGATTTAGAATCGACTTTGATAACTGAAATAGTCAAGCCACTCCCCAAAGAGAAAAATCTCAAGTGTCTATTAAATTTAAAAAAAAAAGAGTTTAGTAGAATTCTTTGCTCTTTAAGAGTTTACAATCTATTATGTCACTTATTTAGCACTCAGTTTAAAGATGTCATGAAGAAAACTCCTATCTGTTATGTGTTAAATTCATTCCACTGTTATATTATTAGTTAATATCTTCTGAAATAACTGAAATGAACAAGTAAATGCAGAATTAAATCATCGGTGCTGAAATTTTACATCAGGCAAGGAAAAAAATATGTACATCGTCATTTTTATGTCTTTTAAAATATGTGGTATTTGGATAATATTAAAAAAGTTTTTTTTCCTTTCTAGACAAGTGAAGTTACTGATATTAAGGTAAGTTACTTCTAAATAGCTGGAGCTTTGGGAGCTTTCCTGCTCGGCTGACTGTGAAGGTCTCTGCTAATTTACGCTCAGGAAAAGGACTGTAGAAAGGCACTCACGGTGGCAGGAACAGCAGGCCTGCACCGGCACTGCCCAGTGTATGCTGGGGCCGGGCAGCCCCTCTCCTCTGGAGGCTGGGCTGATGGATGGACCACCCGGTCTGCAGGTTTTCCTCAGGCCTCAGTGAGATTCTTGGAATTTGTGCAAAAACTTAACTGCATGGAGAAAAGGGAGGTGTTTAGCTTTATTCGGCTCCAGGGCGGTTAACAAAGAATCAAGTCTATCATGGTAATGTCTGTGATTCCATATTTACTTGACCTGTACTTATAGTTATTCAAGTTTCTCTCTTTTCAAGAAAGTGTCATAAAACCAGATTTAATCAGGACTCAGAATGTAGGGTAATTTTTAAGACTAATTTGCTTTTCACTACCCATAAAATTTTCTAAATACAATAATAGCATAACAAATAAGGACCCTCAGAAGTACCTAAAACAGCCTGAAAAATCAGCATACTAACCATAAAATATGACTAAAGCCAGTTCTGTATAAATTCTTTGTTAGCCTAACTACTATTTTTAAACATACATGAATTTAAAATAAGTGCGCATACAAAATACTATTATTCAGACACCTCGTTAATTCAACTGGCCTAATGAGAGTGTGCAGGCACCAGGGGTTTCGCCATTTCAAGAATAAAGAAATGGATTAAAACTGTAGAATCCTAAATTTTTGAAGAAGAAAAAAGAAATTGAGATAAGGGGCTTATAAAATAAGCCATCAGAAATACAGAGGTAGAATATAAGCAATGCCTATTTTCACATGATAACCATCTAGTGAAGGATATATTCCTGAAATTGCCAGAGAAGTATTTAAGAAAAACATGAAATGAAAGAGGTCAAAAACCATTGTTGTCAAGGAAAATGGAATATGTTTTTATTTATTTTACTTTTTTGTTAATCCTCACCTGAGGATATTTTTCCATTGACTTTTAGAAAGAGTGGAAGAGAGGGGTGAAAGGGAAGGGAAGGAGGGAGAAGGAGAGGCAGGAGGGAAGGGGGGAGGGAGGGAGAAAGAGAGAGAGAGACAAACATCCATGTGAGAGAGAGACATCGATTGGTCGCCCCCCGCACATGCCCCAACTGGGGCTGGGATAGAACCTGCAACCTAGGTATGTGCCCTTGAACAGGAATCGAACCCAAGACCCACGAATTAATGCTGTAACTTCTGACCCATACTGGCCAGGGCAGAATATGCTTTTAAATATAAATCATGTAAGTGCATTAGTTGTGTAGTTCTTCCAGGCCATGCTCACAACACTTGTTTAAATATGGTACATTTAGAAATTGTGGGCTTTTTAATAAATCATTATTATTATCCTTAATTAGCTTAACACTGGGCCAAAAGGAGTCACAGATAAAATCTAATTTAATAAGAAAACGCTTGAAGAAAATTATAATTGAGCAGCAGAGCATGAAGGATTATACATTTTGAATAGTAGCTATCTTTTTAGGAGCAACATTCTAAATCTTTTCCATGACCTCTTCCAACCAGATCTGCTCAGATGAATATTTCCCTTGTGAATTGCAACATAATATAGGACTCTGCCTCCTTTATATTTATCACAAATTTACTCTAATTTTAGAACACACAATCCTTTCTCTCTTAAAGCAGACTCACATGACTCTCTTATCTCCACTGGTGTAGCTCTGTGGAGGCATACTTCAGGCAAGGGCTTAACAATCAGAGAAATATCTCTGATAACCTTCCTTCCCAAAGGGCAAAGGGCACCATAGCCAAAAGCCATGTAAGCATATTCCCTTTCTGTATTGTTTTGGGGAAGTTTGCCCTCTGGAGTGTTTCCTTTCATTTAAAAGTGAGATCTTTATGCATATTTATAAGATGCTCTAATCCAGCAGTTCTCAACCTGTGGGTCGCAACCCCTTTGGGGGTCGAATGACCCTTTCACAGGGGTCGCCTAAAACCATTGGAAAACACATATATAATTACATATTGTTTTTGTGATTAATCACTATGCTTTAATTATGTTCAATTTGTAACAATGAAATTGGGGGTCACCACAACATGAGAAACTGTATTAAAGGGTCGCGGCATTAGGAAGGTTGAGAACCACTGCATCCATTAGGTAGTAAACAGAAAATGTAGTAGGAAGGCTTATCCTTTGAAACCAAAACCAAAACAAGTAGGTAAACATTTCGAATACCTAATATGTACTGATTTTAATACCTAACGTGTCATGCCACGAAATGCACTGAAAGCCTAAATTTAAAAACTTCTAAATGAAAGTTCTAAGCCATACTACTCATCTATAGTCTTACAGGCGTTTAACCATAGGAATTTGGAGCGTCAGAACAGATGTCTCATACACTGTACGTTTTTTATGCTAAAATATTCCAACAGTAGAGAACTCTTGTTTAATCAGCAACTGCACAATTTACAGATATTCGAATCACAGGACCAGAAAGGACAATGTAGAGTCATTTAAAGCATGTTTATGTGAGAATATATAATGTTTTTTAAAACTTTGGGAGAAGAAAGGTTTAGACCCTGGCTAGGAAACTTCTTACAGCATTTAATTCAAACAGCATCAGAAATCTTTTTTTTTTCTTGCTCTAAACCTCTCATGTTGTGATTTAAATATGTTTCCTATTCTCTTCTGAAGACATATTAAAATTGGGTTGCCCCTATCAGTTAGTAACACTTGATCATGTAACTATATTGCTCAACACTGTGTGGTACTGCACAATCTCAACTGTTAGATGAAGGGTGTAGAGTGGTCCAGAATCATACCCCAGTCTGTACGGATTTAGTATATAACCTGTTATATCACCCAACAGTGGGGAATCAATATAGGATTTTCTATAATGACATGCATTACTTTAATCAGAAAAAAAAATTCAAATTGAATCTGTTTCAAATAATAATGGAACATTACTATTAATGTTCAGTATTAATCAACAATTGAAGGCACAGCCTATAAACACAAAACCCTTAAATCTAGCCAACTTGTTCTAGAGACAGAGAATGCAGTGCATGAGTGAGCCTTTTTCTCTATTGGAACATGGGCCGTAGTGTATGTGTTGCTTTTATTGCAATGTGTTCAGCGGCAGCTGTCACTGTGTATCTGTGTCATGAGGAGGTGAGGGTGGGAAATGGCATTTAGGAGGGACACAGAATAGAGCCACATCACTTGACTCAAATGAAAGGGTCTTTCCAAACGCACAGAAAATATGCATCACTTACGAGGAACACTTTCTTCAGTGATGGTTTCTTTTCTTCTTAGAGCATGGAGTGCGTTAACAGGGAACATTCAAGGTACACGTCCATTAACAAACTGGAGTATGAAAATGAAAGGCTCCGGAGTGATCTTGCAAAACTTCATGCCAGTGGAAAACCAGTGTGGGCTAACCACAGCACCTACGAAGAACCGGTGCAGTATGCCTATCAAAACCAAATAAAAATAGAAAAAAATGAATATAGGTATGCTGGCTCCATTATATAAGGGTATGAATGTATGAACATGGCATTGAAATTTATCTTTAAACAATTCAAATTATAACTTTACACACTTCCTCTTCATTTTAAATCTTATTTTATAGTGATAAAACAATAGTGTAGGTACATTGTTTTATATGAAATTCTGTGTTGTCAAAAGCTTCCAAAATATAGCAGTGAAATGGGCAGACTGCTACCGTAAATTAGTTACAAAGCTGAACCTGGCACGCCCCCCCACCCCCAAGGCAGGACTGATTTTCAGTTATGGTGGCCAGTTAACATGGGCACATCTTGCTTTGGGTGGAAGAATCTAGTCTCTAATATAGAGTAAACCCTTTGCAAAGTGCTTCCCTCATCTGTGGACTCATTTTTCCATGGGTCTCATCATGACCCATGTCTATAGTTTGCTCACTGTGAGAGAAAAGCAGGCCCCTAGAGATACTATAAAGGGTCTCCCTAGGTATGTTAGAGCACCCATTAGGTGCAGACATTGTTTCCTAACCTTGTTCGTTGGAAAAAACTTCGAAAGCCTTAGATGAAGGTACCAGGTGTTGTTAGTTAAACAAGAAGACAGGTCCTCTGCCTTGTATTATTTTTTAAAGTTTTCTATTGTTTGGATTGCCCCTTTTTTCTCTTTGTCAAGCGGTACAGAATGTGCGGAAGGTCCTGACAAAAACAAGGCAGTAGGGGACGTAGAAAGCAGCCTAAGAGGTAAAGGGCTCAGCAGGAAATGATTTAATAAGCAGTGTGGACTAGCGTGCTTGCTGCAAAGCCTGCGTCCTGCCATTCTCGTTTGCTGCGAGTTTCATTAAATTTGTTTTAATGCCTTGTCTGATTTCAGTGTTCTCCAGTGACCTGGTTTTTAACAGAAACAGCACTTCAAATGTTCCAAATAAATTATCGCCATGTAACAGGCACTGTGGGGAGAGTTGTTGAGATACAAGGACACTGAACTCACCAGTGGAGAACTATACAGCACATACCCATTACAGTTAGCAAGTGAAACATGAAGTATTCTTTCTCTTCCTCACAGCACAGCTCAGCCAAGTCAGAGTAAAAGCTATATATCTATTTGTTAGACATTAAAAAATCCAAAAATTCATGTTATATTTACATATCAAAAGGGTGATGCAAAAAGGTCTTATTAAACTAGTTGAGAAAGGAAAAGGCTTTTAGGTAAAAATATAGGAAGATAATGTTCCACAAAATGTTAAAGCCTGTACTCTAATTTTTAGCCACTTCCTGCTTTTAACTAAAAAAGATTTGTATGATTCAGTATGAAAATAAACTTCAATGTACTCAGGCAGCTCAGGTTTTGTTGTTGCTTTTCACTCCTGTTAGAAGTGATACGTTTTTCATGCTCATCCACTTAAAACGTGAAGCATTTTATGATATTCCAAAGGAATTTCTTTTCAATAACACAGTAATTTGGCACTTTAAAAACATTTATAAATAAAATGTAATTTAATTGGGTGAGGATGTATTGAATATTTTTTTAATTTTTAAGTTAGAGTTTGAAGCTTAGAATAATTTATAAGCTAATTTGGAGTCATGGGTGGTATCCAGAGCTATTAATATATAACTAGTTTTAATGGCAAGTCAATTTTGTAATAAGTGGAGTTTTATCTCTAAGATATATATATATGCTTACAAGTGAAATTATGTACTGGAAAAATTTTAGTAACCAACAAACATTAGCCATTCAAATAGCTTCAAGTCTAGTTAATAAAAGTTTCTAAAACTAAAAACCCATATAACCAGGTTTGTCATAACCACTCTCACAGGATCCCTTGTCAAGAAACAGTCATTTAGAAGCGAAGCAAGGTGAGAAAATTCTGTGCCATGGTGTTACTCATAAAAGCAAAACATAGCAGGCTGAGCCATTGTGGGCCAGGAAATAATGAGGAGTCCATAGAATAGGGAGCATTGTGTGGAGTGCTAGCAGGTGAGGCGGGAAGCAGGTAATCAGCGTAGCTGTGCAGGGCTCCTGCCCCATGCTGGGCACATTATCCTGTAGCCTGGGGAACACTGATGCAGGGCCAGGATTGGATGAGCAGTCAGACAGCTCTGAAAACTGTGCCACGAGTTGACTCAACTCTCCAACTCTCAAGCGGGTCCAGTTTTCCCCAACAGAGCGATCAGATCCTGCCCTCCTGGCAACCGCAGGCAGAGGCCTTAAAGAGGGCCGGTGGAGACGATAATGGAAATAATTTTTAAGATGGCTATTACATTGATCTACTTAGCATTTTATGCCAGGTGGTTTTATGAAGTATTTGAATAGCTGGATTCTAGAAGAACGTGTCAGTTATAAAGATGATTTAAAGCAAAAGCACTTTACTTCATAATGTAATCTTTCCTTTCAATCTCTGCATTTCATTGATCTTACAATAAAAAGAATGTTCCTATATCAATTTTAGTCATTAACACCATCAAACTGTATCTCTGCATCCAAAGGAAAATGGATAATTGAGATAATTATTTAGATAATTTAGGACAAATAATACTTTCCCAGAAATCTCTGTATAATTGAGATTACAGAGAGAGAGATTTCTTGAATCACTTCTATAATTATCTCACTTTTGCCACTGTGCTTTGAAGTATAAATGGTGGCCTCAGTCCAATGGTGCAGCTGAAGGGTCTATGCAGATGTACTATGCAATTGTTATAATTCTGTTTGACTGTGGGATGTTTCATCTGATTGTGCACATCATAAACCATGTTATTTCAGCTTCATTTGTTGTTTTGTTTCCATGGTAATTATGGTTTGGGAGGATGAATTTTAAAAAAGATGTATTTCAAGATAAGTAAAAATGGGACACATGTTGTGTTTGTTTTTATGGACTAATTTACAGATGCCTCACTTAACTTTTATTGCTGTTTGTTTGCATAGCTTTGAAAATGTTTGCATAATAAGAAACAAGTCTATATAGATGGTCTTTGGATGAGAACAGGGAAAAATGATGTACATTTTTTTTGAACTGTGTGAAATTAAAATAGGAAAGCTTTGAAAAGGGTTCATCAATACCTGTGGAGAGACTGAATTAATAGTAAAAGAAAATAATTTTAAGTTGAGGGGATTTTTATGTTGTCATGGTCTCTGATGATTTTTATTCAATTTAAACCCCATTTTCATGAGTTAACACTCAGAAATATATTTATTTAGTACCAAACAGCCCATACTGTTAAGACCTTTTTGGGTAAAATTTTTGGGTAAATTGGTTTGTTTCTTTGTTTCATTATTCATTTGTTTAGTCAGCATACCAAAATTTAAAACCTCTCTGGTATTTTATTCAGTCTCATTTTCAACCGTATATTTTAACACAAACAGCAAATTCTGCACTGTGCCTTTCATCCAAATTGTGGAGGTCAATTCTCATAAACACCTTTTTTTATATGTGGAAACATTAAACTAACAGATAAAAGCACCTGCTCAAGGTCAACAGTGTGGAGATGCTTAGGAGACTATTTAAATTGAAAAGATGCTCTAAAGTATTAATTCCTAAAGGAATGAGAATGACTTGTTCTAGAATTTTTAAAAAGTATAATTCTGTTAAGAAAGCCAGTGAGGTAACGTAAAATAGAAAAAATTTAATTATCTATTTAGAACTGTCAAGGGCAGTATTGTTAGCTGTTTTGAGATTTTTCTCAAACTGGTTTCCATGTTATTTAATTAAGTGGCAAAGAGATACAAAAGTAAAACAGAGAGGGAAGCAATGTAGGCAATAAGGATGACAGAATATTTTTATCGATTACTGTACAAAGTTTTCTGCTTCATTATTAATCATTCTAAGTCTTTTAAGTTAAGTAGAAATTATTCATCAGGAAAATTATTTTCAAAGAAATACCTTTTATATTTTATACTAGAGGCCCAGTGCATGAAAATTTGTGCACTGGCAGGCGGGGGGGGGGGGGGCGTCCCTCACCCCTGCCTGCCCCCTCTCACAGTCCGGAAGCCCTCAGGGGATGTCCTACTGATGGCTCCCTGTGGGGAGCGGGCCTAAGCTGCAGTCTGGCCTCCCTCTGCGGGAGGTGACCGGCCGATCAGGGGAAGGCACCGCCCCCAACTCTGCTGCTGCTGCCACTGCTGGCTGCTGCGGCTGCCTGAGCCTCGGCCCAGCCCTCGCAGCAGCTGCCATCTGAGGCTTGCCTGAGCCTCCACCAGGCCCTCACAGCAGCAGCCGCCATCTGTAGCTGCGGCTTTGTCCAAAAGGACACCTGGTTTAATTAGCATATTACCCTTTTATGAGTATAGATATTTTTTTATTTTTATTGCCCTTAATTATTTTTCTGTTTGTACTGGGCCCTTATCTTGGCAGCCCCTTTCCTTCCATCTGCTGTCATTTACACTCTTCCCATCTGTCCCTGTCTTTGGCCCCCCCATCCTCCGGTTCCACACCTCTTCCATTGCCTTTATCTCCCTTTGCCTCTGTCTGCTCCCAGTTTGGAATTATTTTTTTTAATTGAATTTATTGGGGTAACATTAGTTAATAAAATTATATGGTTTCAGGTGTACAATTCTATAATACATCATCTGTATATTGTATTGTGTGTTCTCCACCCCAAATCAAGTCTTCCATCACTATCCCTCCTATATCCTTTCCTACCTGCCCCCAACCCCTTTTCCCTCTGGTAATCACCATACTGTTATCTGGGTCTATAAATTTTGTTTTGCTTTGTTTGCTTAATCCGTTCGCCTTTTTATCAAAGAAATACCCAGATAACAAGCCCAAACATTTGGTGTATTTTCCTCCAGTTCGACATCAGAGAAGTTAAAATCCTTAGCTACATAAACAAACAGGTGCCCTTGGTAGCAACATTGACATCCATTCCTTGTTTTCTTAGGCTTAGCCCAGACTGCGAGCCAAATAGAAGTGCAACGCCTCCGTTGCCACCTTTGCCGTTCCAAATTAAAGAGATGACAAGTCCTTTGGTTAGTGATGAAGAAGTATTCCCACTGGTGAGTTGCAGGTGCTGGATTTTTTTTTTTCTTTAAGAGGTGATTACGCTTACACTGATACCGATATACTGATGTGTACATAGTTGTTAAAAAGGTGTTGCTGCATGAGTGGTTTGGCCATGCCTATCTACAAAAGAAAAGAGAATCATAATGTTCCATGAAATATGTCAATCAACGGTATTCACCTCTAGAGCAGGCCAGAATTACTGTGACTTCACCCCTGGACATTCCATGAGTCCTCAAGGATCTCTATATTTTAAAGAGCTACAGTGATCTTTTGTGCCCGTTTAAAATCTTTTCTGTTGCTCTGACATGCATACAGAAACATGCACAAATCAGAACTGGACAGCTTGATGAATTGTCACGAAGGGGGACATAAATGTAATTACCACCCATGTAATAAATAGGACAGCCGTAGCACTCCAGAAGCCTCCCTCCCCCACCCCCCCTCCAGTCACTCCTTCAACTTGCTCCCAAGATAACCATTATCCTGACTTGTAATATAATAAGTTAGTTGTGGCCATTTGTAAATTTTATATAAATGGTATGTTCTTGTGTTTCAGGCTTTTTTTGCTCAACACTGTTTATTAGATTCATCATCCATGTTGTTTTACATACTATAGTTTATCTATTTTTGTTAGTCTAGTGTTCCATTGTATATAAATTCTGCATGCAATGATACTACAATGATTCTACTGTTGACGGACATTTATAGCCTGTGTGGGGCTATTACAACAATGCTACTGAAAACACTGTATGTATCATTTGTTGCACAAGTGTATAATTTCCATTGGGTGTATACCTAAAGAGCAGAATTGCTAAGTAACAGGATATGCATAAGGTCAGCTTTAGGAGGTACTGTCAAGCTGCTTTCCTAACTATTTGAGTTAACACATGAGATAATGTGTGTTTTCTTTGTTCTATATTTTTTCCAACATATGATAGTGATTGGTCTTTTTACATTTAGCTTTTATGGTCAGTGATTAGTAACATCTTATTGTTGTTTTAATTCTTATTTCTCTGGTGACTACTGAGGATGAGCACCTTTTCATTTATTTACTGGCCATTCTGATATCTTCCACTGTAAAGTGTCTGTTCAATTTTCTTGCCTAAGTTTCTATTGGATTATCTTTATTCTTATTAATTTGTAGAAGTTCTTTACGTATATATTCTAGATATAAGCCCTTTGTTGATTGTGTGTGCTGAAAATATCTTCTCTCGCTCTTACTTGCCTCTTCACTTAATCTTTCTTTAAATTGTTGACAGTATTACAGATGTCCCCAATTTCCCACCCTTTGATGTCCCCAATTTGCCCACCCCAGGCCTTCACTCACTGTTGTCTATGTCCATGGGCTGTGCATATATGCATATAAGTTTTTTGGTTAATCTCTTCCCCTCCCCCTCTGAGATCTGTCAGTCTGTTCCATGCATCCATGACTCTGGACCTATTTTGGGTTTCTTTGGGTTTTTATTTTTTAATATATTTTTGTTTTTTAAAAATATATTTTATTGATTTCAGAGAGGAAGGGAGAGAGAGCTAGAAACATCAATGATGAGAGAGAATCATTGATCGGCTGCCTCCTGCATGTCCCAACCTGGACACACGCCCTGACCGGGAATCAAACCATGACCTGTTTCACAGGTGGATGCTCAACCACTGAGCCTCGCTAGCAGGGCTGGACCCATTTTGTTCATTAATTTATTTTTCCATTAGATTCCACAAATAAGATCATGTGATATTTGTCTTTCTCTGGCTGGCTTATTTCACTTAGCATAATAACCTCCAGGTCCATCCATGCTGTTGCAAAGGGTAGAAGATCCTTCTTTTTTATAGCACCATATATTCCATTATGTAAATGTGCCACACCTTTTTTTAAAATATATATTTTATTGATTTTTTACAGAGAGGAAGGGAAAGGGATAGAGAGTTAGAAACATTGATGAGAGAGAAACATCGATCAGCTGCCTCCTGCACACCCCTTACTGGGGATGTGCCCGCAACCAAGGTACATGCCCTTGACCAGAATCGAACCTGGGACCCTTCAGTCCGCAGGCTGACCTCTATCCACTGAGCCAAACCGATTAGGGCACCACACCTTTTTTTATCCATTAATCTACTGATGGGCACTTGGGTTGTTTCCAGATCTTAGCTATTGTAAATAATGCTGCTATAAACACAGAGGTGGATATATTTTTTGTGATTAGTGTTTTGGGATTCTTAGGATATATTCCTAGAAGTGGGTTCACTGGTTAAACGGCAGTCCCATATTTAAATTTTTGAGGAATCTCCATACTGTGTTCTATAGTGGCTGCACCATTCTGCATTCCCACCAGCAGTGTACTAGGGTTCCCTTTTCTCCACATCCTCGCCAGCACTTGTCACTTGTTGATTTGTTGATGGTAGCCATTCTGGCAGGTCTGAGGTGATACCTCACTGTAGTTTTACTTTGCATCTCTCTGATGATTAGTGACATTAAGCATTTTTCATATGCCTATTGGTCATCTGTATGTCCTCTTTGGAGAAGTGTCTATTCAGGTTCTTTGCCCATTTTTGTCTTCCTTTTGCTAAGTTGTATGAGTTCTTTATATATTTTGGAAATTAACCCCTTATCAGGTGTAAAATGGTGAATATGTTCTCCCATTTTGATGATGGTTTCTTTTGCTGTGCAGAAGCATTTTTAGTTTGATGTCATCCCATTTGTTTATTTTTCCTTTGTTTATTTTTTTTATGAGCACAGTTCTTAATTTTAATACAAACTTATGCATCTTTTTCTTTATAGTTAATATTTTTAGATCTTCTATTTAAAAATTTTGCCTGTCCCAAAGTTATAAAAATACTAGAGGCCTGGTGCACAACATTCATGCATGACATTCATGCACATCATATTCATAAGCCAGCAGGCGGACATCCCCCGAGGGGTCCTTAGCGCTGCCTTGGAGGCGGGAGAGGCTTCTGCCACTGCCTCTCTGCTCACCAGCTGTGAGCCCGGCTTCTGGCTGAGCGGCGCTCCTCCTGTGGGAGCGCACTGACCACCAGGGGGCAGCTCCTGTGTGGAGCGTCTGCCCCCTGGTGGTCAGTGCGCATCATAGCAACCGGTCTTTCTGCTGTTCTGTCAATTTGCATATTCACCTTTCATTATATAGGATTATCCTATGTTTCCTTCTGGAAGCTTTGGCTCTTTACTTTTCATATTTAGATCTACATCTGGAATTAATTTTTGTAAATGGTGCAAAGTAGGATTCTCAATCTTTTTCCCCAGGTAAATACTCACTTGAATTTATACATGTAATCCAGGCCTGGAGATTCTTTCTAATTTATTTGTATTTGAAATCAAAATAATGTCAGTTTGTTTTTCTACTTTCAAATCTTTATACTTTTTTCTTTTTCTTGCCTTTTGTACTGATCAGGACCTTGGGTAAATGTTGAGTAGTAAAACTGGTTTTTCCAGCATCCTTCTCTCATTGTCAGTTGCAAAGGGAAAGTTTCCAATATTGCACCATTGTGGTATTTGCTATAGACTAAATAAGGCAGAAGGATAATATGTGGTTTGCTTAAAATATTGATTAGTAAACAATGCAGTTATCAATGTCCAGAACATGACCACGGGAGTGGGTGCCTGAAATGAAGTGTTCCCCAGGATTCTGTTTTTTAACTTCTTTTATTTGCATATCTTGGATGATTTCAACCAGACTCGTGGCTTTAATCATTATAATTTCCAAATGTATATCTCTGATCCAGACCTACCTTCTGAGATCTGGTCTGATATATCCACTGTCTACTTGATAATCTGAGTCCCTAGTCACCTCTAGCTCAGCTTTATTCAAAATAGAATGCATTTTTTTTCATTCATATATTAATTCAAAATTCAGAATCTGTGCTAGAACCTGGGGAATCACAAATAAATAAGACCTTATCCTTAATGGGCTCCATTTACTGTTTTCCTTTCTCAATATATGGCATTGATGTCACCTCGTCACTGACGCGAGAATCTACGATGTTGTCTGCCTGAGGTCAGTCAGGGTCCCTAGAATCTGAGATGGAGATTCTTGTGAAAGTGATTTATTGAGAGAGTATTCTCAGCAGAAGAGAGGAGGGAAGGAAAGCTAAATAAGAATGAGGTCTCAGTTAAGATCGGTCTAGCCCAGTGGTCGGCAAACCGCGGCTCACGAGCCACATGGGACTCTTTGGCCCCTTGAGTGTGGCTCTTCCACAAAATACCATGTGCGGGCGTGCAAGTACAGTGCGAAGTTGACTTAAAACTTTCAGTAAAGTTTATTAAGTTAATTTTAGGGAACGTTGTGGATGAAAGAAGATGTAGTGTCGAGGATTGAGAAAGGTATGTTGAGATGGTTTGGACATATAGAGAGGATGAACATAAGGAGATAGACGAAACAAGTATACAAGACGAGTGTGGATGGGAGAGTTGGAAGGGGTCGACCTCAGAGAATGTACCTCAATTAGATTGAGGACGTTTTTAGCAAAGGCCAGCTTAGGAATACCCTAATTAAGTTAATAACAATGTACCTACCTATATAGTTTAAGTTTAAAAAAATTTGGCTCTCAAAAGAAATTTCAATCGTTGTACTGGTGATATTTGGCTCTGTTGACTAATGAGTTTGCCGACCACTGGTCTAGCCTGATCTCACCAGGAGCTTGGAGCATGGATTACACGACAGAGTTGATTCCCCGGCAGGACAAGAAGTCTGGTGTTTTGTGCCCCTGTGTCAATCAGGCTTGCCTCTGAGAGGGAATGCGCTGAAGGAGGGATTGCAATGAGGCAGGAGGCTCCAGTGCAACTGAGGGCAGGTCTCCAGAGAAGTGGCGAGCTGTAAGCTATTAGCAGTCAACACCCACATGCTGCAGGGTAGATGCACCACCTGGTGAAGGGGAGCCTTCAGCATCCTTTCCATGTTGTTCATTCCTTTCAGGCATAGCTTCTCCAAGATTCTGGATGATCATAATATCTGGTTAGAGCTATAAACTACTTTCCTTGAGGCTGCAATTGGTCTCAAGGACTTAACTGATACGCACCATCTCCTCACCCATCTAGATTCCCTGCTCCTTGTGCTTCTCTCGTAGTGATAAAAATTCAAGGTGCATTAGTTTGTGCTGAAGAGGAGATATGTGGCTATGCTGGACACCTGAAAACACCGGGTGAATCCCCTGAATTGCTTATGAGGCTTGTCTTTCACTCTCTGGAGTCTGTGTTGTCTTGCCAAGCCTTCTACATGCTTACCACTTCTTGTTCATCGGGTCTTAGCATGATGTTAATGTTAATATATGATTGACATCTTATAGTCTGTAGTCCTTGGAATGTTCAGGTGGCCCAGGCTCCTTCAGAATTGACTGTGACAGCATCATTAACATAACACAATAGTGGGGCAAAAACATGGACGTGCACTGTTGTCTAGGCTAGGCCATGTGAGTGCTAATGCTGCTGGCCCTGCTCCTTATTATTAAAAGGATGCATTTGCCAGATGAACAGCAGCATACCACATACCCAAGGCTGTGATATTCTACACTGAGTGGCCAGATTATTATGACCGGCCAGATTATTATGACCACCCCATCAGTACAATGAAGTGAATTAGTTATGCAAATAATAATAAAAATAAAACCCTGAGAGTATTTGCTTAGGAAGTTTTCAATATTCAGTATTTTTGGAAGTGTCAATGAAGTACTAATGGGGTGGTCATAATAATCTGGCCGGTCATAATAATCTGGCCACTCAGTGTATTGCAGTAAAGATACTGTGTCTGGCCCAGCAGCTACAGCTGGGGCCATTTCTTGGATAAGACTGTGGTACTTCACTATCATCTGCCACCACCCATACACTTTGGCGGAGGCCAGACTTGTGAACTAAATCTCCCTCCCTCCCCCCGTGACAAAGTTCACCTGCATTCAAACTGCTGACTCTCCAAACTCTTTATAAAGTCCCATTCTTCCTAATAAAACAAAAGTTGACCACAGAACTAGAAGGTTTAAGTACAAATTTCCCCAATTTATTTTTAATTAACTTAAAAATTATTTTTAATGAGCACTATAAAATTACCTAATATCACCCTTTATTCCTCAGCCACAGATATTGTGTGTGTGATAGGGAATAAAAGTACGCACTAAACAGGCCACAGTTAAATGAGCACTTCCATATTACCTGGAGGATGGAACTGGGCACCCATCACTGAGGCTTTCTCAGCTGTAATTGGACAAACAAGATCCCTCCCAGCCTATGGCCCTCCCCACTCTTCCGCCCTCCTCACCTAAATAACTCCCTAGCAGCAGTCAGCCCCCTTTTAAAGTAATCCTTAATTATTTTCCTACATAAGCTTTCTTCGTCCCGTTCTACTAGAATCTGATTTCAGCCTTTTTAGGGTTGCCTATTTTCAGATGAAAATCATTGGCTTTGCAAATCAGTGGAGTATGTTTCAGGTAAGTTTCACAGTAACTGTGTTCTCTCTGCATCTGCAGTTGGACACTGTAATATTCACTTCTAGAGCTTTTTTATGTATCAGAGCTGTGATGTTTTAGCTCCTTGCCGATGTCATTAGGGACTGCATTACACTGGTAGAGGGAATTCAGCTTAAGGTATGTTCTTTCATTAAGGGTTGCAGTGTTGGACAACATGCCAGGGCTGAAGGATGCCTGGAAGTATGAAGATTTAAAAAGGCTTTGTGCTCCTCGGCTAACTTCTCTTTCTTCCTTTAGTCTCCCACAGACACGTCCTTCCCAGCGTCCCTGGCCACGCAGCATTTCCTCATGGAGGAAGAGAAGCGAGCAAAAGAACTTGAAAAACTTCTAAATACACATATTGATGAACTGCAAAGACATACAGAATTTACTCTCAATAAATACACCAAGCTAAAACAAAATAGACACACATGAGCTTTCAAACTTTTTTTACTTGTTCCCCCACCCCAACAAAAAAAGCTCTGGCAAAATATTTACGAAGCTGATTAATGAAACTGAGAAATTTTGTTCTGTTTTCTTGAGTAAATCATTTCTGTAAGGCAGCTAGAACATAGTATTTTGTTCGATCACGCTATCTGTATATCTGCATTCACATAATAAATTGTTTGGCTATAGAATTACTCTAAAATAAACATTACTACTCCAAAAGAGCACCTTTTTTCCAGTCTAGGAATATTTTGGAATTAAACGTGAAGTTTTATTCCCACTTGAATCATGTACACTGAAACCACACAGAAGGAGGGAAAGGGCAGCACTATATTTATTCCAAATGGAAATAAATCAAGTGCAGCCCAGTTGGACTAGTTTGAAAACTCAAGGATTTGTGAAAATGGAAAATATTAAGTATTTTGAGGTATGTAAACATCCTAAAACTTCTATTAAGAAGAAAAAAAACCTAGCTTTACTGTTTCTGCACTCATCTTTGTAATGTCTCTGTTTCAACACAATGGAATGTGCTGTCCACACACCTGCAATATGTGTGCCAAATATTAATGCTTTCTTGTCAATACTAGTACTTCATGGACACGAACAAGATAAAGGAAATATAAAGCATTGTTGTTATAATACCTGTTTTTAATAAAAGAATGAAAATTCCATGGACTTGAAACCCAAATGTCAAATCTTTATAGAACAGTAATAGCATGGTCGTGAACAATAAAATTCACATTGCATATATGCGCGCATGATAATCCATTATTCTTTCTTTAAAATGACATTTATATAAAGATGAAAAAACCCCTATGTAGTTACTCCAGGTAAGTCCCATAGCTTTTATAGTGGGTTTTTTTTTTCTCTTGAAGGAAATTAAGCCTCAATGTACTGAAAAGTAAGTCAAGATGTCTTTAGATAACAGGTGTCATTGTTGTGTGAAACTGCAGAGCCCTGATCACTTCAGGGGACTCGACCGTGTGGATTTGTATAGCTCTTGATCTCTGCAAAAAGCCTTCACATGGCATTGTTCATTTCAACCCAAAACAAGCCTGTGACTCAGCAAGGCTAGTGTCCTTCCTCCTGGAAACCAAGCTGTTAAGAAACCTTCTGAAATCATGGTCAGCAAGGGAGGCAGAAATGCCTGGCTTCTGACGCCGGGCTCCAGCTGTCACAAGCAAGCAGATGGTGAATAAGGCTGTATCTACAGGAGCCATGTTTCATGACAAAAACATCAGAGGAGTACAAAGCCTTTAGTGTGCCCAAAAGAGCTCCCCGTGAGAAAAATAAGAAAAGTCAACATACTTTTTCAATTATTTAGTCATTTCTAGCCTGGACACAAAGGAAATAATTTTCAGTGTTATCTTAAGACCAGTAGTTTTATTGCTAGCTTCACCCAGTAGCCAGATAACTTTCTATTGAATGACTACAAAAAAACGTTTTATATAAATGTTAAAGGCACGCTTTAAAATTAAATACCCATTGCATTTTGCAGTTATTTATCACATGTTCTTACAAACTAATATCGTTTTAAAGTATGATACTTTGTAAAACACTGTGTAATATGAAGCGAGAATTCTCGTGATCCGTCCACAAAGTGTTATGAAGACAGGGGGGAAAAACATCTAGGGAAGGGGTGTCCCATAAACAAAGTCTAAAACCTTTGTATCCTTAATGCATATGTAAACAAGGCAAAAGTTTAAGTATGTCTATCTTTATAATCCCCCCAATCTGGATGCCACTGTGCTCTCTTCAGGACTAAGGCAGGATTGAAAGCTGGGTGGTGAAATGAAGATCCAGGCTACTATGTTCTTAGAATTTAGCAGTCAAGACAGCATGGCCCTGCAGGCTGACCAGGACTAACAGTACATTTGCTCCTCCAGATTATTATTTCAAGCCCACAGCAATCTTCTTTTAAATCACTGGATTCTACTTCACACCAGCTTTCTCAAAACAGTGGTTTTCAATATGTTTTGCTTAACAATAGGATTTGGTGTTCCAAAGGAATCATATGCCGAAGCCCAACCTATAATGAAGATAAAAATTAAGCAGCTCTGGTTGCATTGTGAGAGGAGGAGAGGAGGGAGGCCTCCTTGCTGTCCATCCCCACTCACTCCCCTCTCCTGCCCTCCACAGACCAAAGGGCTTCCACGGAGCAGTTGGCCCAGACGTTGTTGTGGGAGGGACTGAAGGAGAAGCAGATTTGCTCTGTTATTAGCACAGAACTCATTTTCCTACAGAAACCATGCCAATGGCTATAGCCTCCTGCACACCACAAAAGCCAGTCTAGCTACCACACGAAGGAAGGAGTGGAAGGAGGGAAACAGGAGAAAGCCCAATCAGGCCATTGAACACTGCAAGTCAATTCAATGAGGAAGTGTGCTCTGAGTTAACTTTTGCCTCATAATGGCTTAAATATACACTGAGTGGCCAGATTATTATGACCAGCCAGATTATTATGACCACCCCATCAGTACAATGAAGTGAATTAGTTATGCAAATAATAATCCTATCTAATAATAGACAAAGATGCAAATTGACCATACCTTCGCTACACCCACCATTGGCTATTCAGAGCGATATGCAAATTAACCACCAACAAAGATGGCAGCTAATTTGCATATACCGGCTGGGAGTGAAGACTGAAGACACCGTAGAAGGAAGCCAAGCAACGGAGCCGAGGTAGCAGAGACAGGCAGGAGAGAAGTGGCAGAGATGGGCGGGGTAGGAGCGGCAGAGAAGGGTGGGGTAGGAGTGGCAGAGACGGGCGGGGTAGGAATGGCAGAGACGAGACGGGAGCGAAGCCCTATTCTTGCAGGAATCTTCCTGCAAACGGGCCTCTAGTAATAATAATAAAACCTTGAGAGTATTTGCTTAGGAAGTTTTCAATATTCAGTATTTTTGGAAGTGTCAATGAAGTACTAATGGGGTGGTCATAATAATCTGGCCACTCAGTGTATACCTTTACTTCTCAGTGATCCAGGAATATACTAACTGGTTTAGGAATTAAGCAAATTTGGGAGAGAGGGGCTGCTGGAAAATCACAGATAATCCCCAAATTTCATTTAAACAAAATTATAGGCAAGTCTTCTTATCTGTCAACAGAGCTGCTCTGGCTAAGTGGACCTCAGAGTCCCCCTTAACATCACCTGAACACTCAGCCCAACCTGCCTCTGACCATCACCTCCCGCTCTGGGACCGCCATCAAGCTAAGCAGCTTCCACTGCCTAACTATGGAGGCCTGCCCTGGAGATGAGTTTGTCTAGGTCCCTGCTATGCCTCAAACATTCATCTTACCCAAGCAATCTATAATCAATTGCAGTTTTAACAATGATGTGGAGTGATCCCCTCCTCATCCCGTTATCTCAATTAACATAAATTTCCTCTTTATATATGTGACCCCTGTCTCCCTGACCCGTCTGAAAGCTCCTAGAAGCGAGGGCTATTCTTAGGCTTCTATGCCTCCCCTGAGCACCTCGCCCAGGTCCTGGCCATGGGAGCTATTTGATAAATAGCAATCGGTGAGTGGATTGAATCCAGACATGGGGGATGCCTCTAGCAAAGGCAAGAGTAGAAGTTGGAGGTAGTTTAGGGTGCAATGACAAAATACTAGACGTAGCAAATTGTCAGCTGCAGAAAAGTGCACAAACTGTGAATTTGCCTGAATGCTGGTGGGTATGGGGGAGGTTTTCACTCATACTTGACCTCACATAGGACCATCTGAGCATCTTCACAGTCCTTTTATACGTTTCGACTAATGCCTAATAGGAATCTATTATAGAACATTAGCCATGTGCTTACTGGTTAGAGCCAATGAAACCACAAGAACCCCCGGGCTAGAGCAATGCAGTAGAAGCATAATAGGGATTCGGGCCCAAGGACTTAAAGCCCACCTAGCAACTGCAACTCTGCCCAACCCTTTGAACCCCCAGACTGGAGCATCACCAGGAGCTAAATCCTAAGTGATAAAACATTCCAAATTCTTTCCTCCTATAATGAGGCTACACTGTGGCCCAAGGATAATAATGAATGGACCATGGGCCTCCTGAGCTCTGGCTGAGGGAAAACCGAGGGGAACGTTTTCATGACCTCCAGGACCTCCCAGGGGCGGGAGGTCAGGCAGAAACTTTGGCCAGCGCCACAGGAATCAACCACGCCGTGTTCAGAAGTGGAGCACATCACCATCCCCCAACATGGGCAAGAGCGGTCACAGTCTTATAATAGGATGAACATGAGTCTGAGTTAGGCAGATAATTCCTGTTATGGTGACCAAGAATCTGATCACACAGCTGAACTGCCAGCTCATCTCCAATAGCAAGGTTTCAAACAGGGAAAGATTCAGCAGGGCCAAGCATAGAGTGAGGAGATGCTCGGAGCCACCGAGCTGGCCCCATGGCCAGATTAGAAACTGTTAGGTCTTAAAGGTTCTCATACATTTGAACAGGTTAGACCAGTTGGAGGCAAGGGGTTCTCCATGCCTTAGCCCGTGACCTTAACAAAGCTTCCATTTCCTTATCTGTAGAACAGGCATAATACCATGACCTGCGTCAGAGGACTGTTATGAGGATAAAAGGAGGTAATGAACATAGAGCCCTTAGTAAGGCGACCGGAACACAATGAGAACTTGGTAATTGCTAGCTGCTGGCACTTCCTGCCATCCCTGCCCTCTGGGGCATCAGATCTGAACTCAGAATGAAACACATCCTCAAAGAATAATACTATCACTTATTAAAGGACCATGTGCCAGCCACTACAATACAAATTAAACTTGTTTAATCATTAAAAATTTTATTAAGAAATAGTTACATAGCATAAAGTTCACCCACTTCAAGGGTATGATTCAATAACTTTTACTAAATTTATAAAGTTGTGCAAACACTTTTTTGGAACATTTCCACCATCCAAACAGACCCCTTGTGCCCATTTGCAGTCACTCCCTGTTCCCATGCCCAACCCCAGGCAGCTGCTAAGCTACTTCTGTCTCTATGAGTTACTTGGGCGTTTCATATAAATAGATTCCTGTAATATGTAGTGTTCTGCATCTGGCTTCTTTCATTTAGCTTGTTTTTTTGGTTCAGGTTGTAGCATGTATACAAAGTTTGTTCTTTTTTGCGGATGAATAGTATTTTGCTGTACAAGTAAAAGGCATCTGATTTACCCACTTCAGCAGCTGACGGACATTTGTTTCCAGCTTGGCAGCTGTTATGAATAAAGTTGCTATGAACATTTATATTCAAGTCTGCGTGTGGATGTTTTGTTTTTGTTAGTAGATTCCTAGGAGCAGAATTTCTGAGTTACGTGGTAAATTTATGTTTAACTTTTAAAAGAAACTGTCAAATTGTATTCCCAAGTAACTGTACCATTTACATTTCCACCAGCAGTGTATAAGGGTACTAATTTCTCCATATCCTCTCCCATACTTGTTATCTTTTTTTTAAGAGGGTCATTCTTTTTAAAAAAAAATATATTTTCATTGATTTCAGAGAGGAAAGAAGGAAAGAGAGATAGAAACATCAATGATGAGAGAATCATTGATCGGCTGCCTCCTGAACACCGCCTACTGAGGATCGAGCCTGCAACCCAGGCATGTGCCCTGACCAGGAATCGAACCATAACCTCCTGGTTCATAGGTTGACCCTCAACCACTAAGCCACCCAGCCAGGCTATTGTCTCTCTCTTTTATTATAACACTAGGGGCCTGGTGCATGAAATTCGTGCACTGGGGGTCCCTCAGCCCAGCCTGCCCCCTCTCACATACTGGGAGCCCTCAGGGGATGTCCTACTGACAGCTTAGGCCCACTCCCTGCTCCCCTTGGAGCCAGCTCTGCCCCTGCCCCCTCCCATCGCTGGCTCCACCTCTGCCCCCTCTGATCGCCTGCTCCACCCCTCAGCCCCCCCCCCCCCCACTACCTCCCCCACCACCTGCCTGGCCAACAGGCCTGGACACTTCAGCGGTGGGGCTGAGGGGACTGGGCGTCGCCATCTTTGTGATGGAGTGATAGTTAATTTGCATATTACTCTTTTATTAGATAGGATTTCAGTGTGTGTGAAGTGGTATTTCATCCTAGTTTTAATTTGTAGTTCTCTACTAATCATGTTGAGCATCTTTATGTATGCTTATCTACCATTCACCAAACTTTTTTGGTGAAATGTCCATTCAAATCTTTAGCCCATTTTATAATAATTTTTCTTGTATATTGAGTTAAAAGAATTCTTTATACATTTCAAATAAGTCCTTTATCAGGTATTTGATTTGCATATATTTTCTCCCAGATTGTGGCTTATCTTTTCATTTTCTTAATAGTATCTTTTGAAGCCATATATTTTTAATTTTGCTGTAGCACAATTCATCGATTTTTTCTTTTATAGATTATGCTTTTGGCATAGTAAATAAGAACTTTTTCCCCGACTCAAGGTCACAATTATTTTCTCCTATATTTTCTTCTGAAAGTTTTATAGTTTTAGGTTTTATATTAGGTTAATGATCCATTTTGAGTGAAGCTTTTTGTATGGTACATGAACCTAGAGTCATCTTTTTACATGTGGATATTCCATTGTCACAGCACCATTTCTTGAAAAGACTAGTCTTTCCCCATTGAATTGTCTTGTTGAATTCAACTTTTGTTGAAAATCAATTGACCATAAATATAAAGGTTTATTTTTGGACTTTTAATTTTGTTCCAGTGATCTGTATGCCCTTATGCCAGTGCCCCAGAGTCTTGATTACTGTAGCTTCACAGTAAGTTTTGATATTAGGAAGTGTAAATCCTCCAATTTACAAGATTGTTTTGGCTAATTAAGGCCCTTTGTTTTTCCACATAAGTTTTAGTATTGTCTTGTCAGCATCTCAATTTTTGCAAAAAACAAAACAAACAAAAAAAACCCCACAAAAACAAAACTAAATAATAACAAAACAAAACAAAACAAAATCCTGCTGGGACTTCATAAGAATGGCAATTCTCTTCAAAATGGCATTCTCTCCAATTTGAACCTCAATTTGGGGAGAATTAACATCTTAATAATATTGTCTTCCAATTAATCAGTGAACGTAAAATATCTCTCCATTTATTTGGATCTTCTTTAGTTTCTCTTAGAAATACCGTACAGTTTTCAATATGCAAGTCTTGCAGTTCTTTTGCTAAATTTATTCCTAAGTGTTTTATTCTATCTGATGCTGTTAGGAATGAAATTGCTTTCCTAATCTCATTATGGGATTATTCATTCCTAATATACAGAAATTCAATTGATTTTTGTATATTGTTCTTATATTCTGTGACCTTGTTGAGCTCATTTATTCTACTAGTGTATGTTTCTTAAAATTTTTCTACATACAGGATCATGTTGTCTTTAAATAAAGATAGCTTTTACTTCTTCCTTCCATTCAGGTTCGTTTTATTTCTTTTTCTTACCTGATTGCACTAATTAACTCCAATAAAATGTTAAATTGAAGCAGTGACAGCAATCATGTTTCTGATCTCAAGGAAAAGGTTTCAGTCTTTCTCAATAAGAAAGATAATAGCTGTAGGTTTTTTGTAGATGCTTTTTATCAGATTGAGGAAGCTGCCACCTACTATGCCTAGTTTTTTGAGAGCTCTTATGATTGGGTGTTAGATTTTTGTCTACTACTTTTTCTGCATCTATTAAGATGATCATGTGGGTTTTATCCTTTATTAATGTAGTATATTACATTAATTCATTTTTTAGTATAAACTGATCTTACATTCTTGGGATAAATCCTATTTGATCATGATGTATAATTCTTTTTAAATGTTGCTGGGTTCAGTTTACTACCTTTTTTTTGCTATTTATAAGAGATGCACTATTTTTATTACATTTAAAAATTTTTTTCAGTGACAGTTGATATTCAATATTACATTAGTTTCAGGTGTACAACACAGTGGTTAGACATTTACATAACTTATAAAGTGATCTCCCCATAAGTCTAATATTTTGTTGAAGATTTTTGTGTCTATATTCCTGCAGGATAGTGGTCAGTAATTTTCTTGTCATGCTTTTGTGTGGCTTTGATATCAGGATTAATTCTTCTGTCACAGAATGAACTGGGAACTTTCCCCTAAGCCTCTATTTTCTGAACGAGTTTCTAAAGAACCAGCATCACTTCTTCAAATGCCTGGTGGAATTCACCAGTGATGTTATCTGGGCCTAGATTTTTGCTCATGGCAAACTTTTAATTATCAATTCAATGTCTTCCCTTGTTATAAGCCTATTCAGATTCCTACTTCTTCTTTAGTCAGTTTCAGTGATATGTGGCTTTTAAATTCAAGTTAGCATTTATAATAACCCCTTAAAGAAGTAGGCCCAACAATCTATTGTCTCTTGCTTGTTCAGATTGAACAATTTCTATTGTTCACTGATTGTTTTCTCTGTCTCCTCCAGTCTATTGTTGAGCCTATCCACTGAGTTTTATTTAATATTATAATTTTAAGCTGTAAAATTTTCACTTGGTTTTGTCTTCTATTTCTTTGCTGAAACTTTTCAGTGTTTTTACTTTTTTCAGGCATGTTTCTAATTGCTTGCTGAATCATTTCATGGTGGTTACTTTAAATCTTTGTCAGATAATTCTAACCTCTGTGTCATCTTAGTGTTATCTCCTATTGATTGTCTTTTGTCATTCAACATGAGATCATCTATATTCTTGGTATGACATATGAGTTTTGTTGGCAACCTGGATATTTGGGGTATTATATTATGAGACTCTGGATCGTATTTAAATTTTGTGTTTTAAGGGGCCTAGTCTGACGAAGTTCAAGCAGGGAAATGGAGAGTAGCATCATTACTGCCAGATGGTAATGAAAGCTGTGGTTGGCATCTCATTACTGCAGGGTTGAGGTGGGAGTTCTAGCTGCCCAGTAGTAGATATTTTGCTAATATCACCCTGGCTGAGAGGGGCCTCATTACTGTTGCCTACATGGACAGTGACACTGTGATGGATAGGGGAGGTGGCCTCATTTCCACTGTGGTGAATATCCTGATTCTCCACTAGGCCTCCACTGTCACTGCCCTAGTGGTTGCCTTGATATTGCCCCATGGGGGCTCCACGCACAGTTTCCACCGATATCACTGAGTGTGATGCCTCATTATCTGCTGGCAGGGATGAAGGTTCTGCTCCACTCAGCCTTTGGTGAAGAGTTTAGGATGAGGGTGGACATCCGTGCTGGTGTGGGTGGGAGCCACATTTTCTTTCTGCTTGAATTAGTGTGGTTATTGTCTAAACGTTTTCTGCCTTGTTATGCTGCCTCTTTTCTTGTCTTTTGTCTAAAGAGTATGGGCTTTGCTGGGGCTTTTTGTTTGTGCCCATTGCAATTTCAAGGTGGTCAGCGTTTTCAGCTTCAAGTCTAGGACATGTGAGTGTATCAGGGCTCTTGTGACGAAGTATTGCAAACTGGGTGGTTTACATGACAAACCCCAAATTTGAGTTGCCTTATAGTACATCTAGCATAGTGTCTTCAATGGAATAAAAGTATTCGTTCCAAAATGAAGCTATATGGAACAGAACAGAGAATCCAGAAATAGACCCCAAACCATTATGCTCAATTAATATTTGACAAAGGAGGCAAGAACATACAATGGAGTAAAGACAGTCTCTTCAATAAATGGTGCTGGGAAATTTGGTCAGATACATGCAAAAAAAAAAAATGAAACTAGATCACCAACTTACACCATACACAAAAACAAACTCAAAATGGTTAAAGGACTTAAATGTAAGACAGGAAACCATAAAAATACTAGAGGAATCCAAAGGCAACAAAATCTCAGACATATGCCGAAGAAATTTCTTCACCGATACATCTCCTAGGGCATTGGAAACTAAAGAGAAAATAAACAAATGGGACTACATCAAAATAAAAAGCTTCTGCACAGCAAAAGAAACCATCAACAAAACAACAAGAAAGCACACTGCATGCGAGAACATATTTGCCAATGCTATTTCAGATAAGGGTTTAATCTCCAAAATTTACAGGGAACTCATACAACTTAACAAAAGATAAACAATCCAATCAAAAAATGGGCAAAAGGATCTAAACAGACACTTTTCAAAAGAGGACATTCAGAAAGCCAAGAGACATATGAAAACATGCTCAAAGTCACTAATCATCCAAGAGATGCAAATCAAAACAACAATGAGGTAGCATCTCACACCTGTCAGAATGGCTATCATCAATAAATCAACAAATGACAAGTGCTGGCAAGGATGCGGAGAAAAAGGAACCCTCTTGCACTGCTGGTGGGAATGCAGACTGGTGCAGCCACTGTGGAAAACATATGGAGTTTCCTCAAAAAGTTAAAAATGGAACTCCCACTTGACCCAGTAATACCACTTCTAGGACTATATCCCAAGAAACCAGAAACACCAGTCAGAAAGAATATAACACCCCTATGTTCATAGCAGCACAATTTACAATAACTAAGATTTGGAAACAGCCAAAGTGCCCATCAGCAGATGAGTGGATTAGAAACCTATGGTACATCTACACAATGGAATACTACGCTGCTATAAAAAAAGAAGGAACTTTTACCATTTGCAACAGCATGGATGGAACTGGAGAGTATTATGCTAAGCGAAATAAGTCAGTCAGAGAAAGATAAATATCACATGATCTCACTCATATGTGGGATATAATGATCAACATAAACTGATGAACAGAAATAGATCCAGAGACAAGGTAGCACTGAATAGACCATCCAACCTCAGAGAGAAGGCAGGGGAGGGGGGCATTTAGAGATTAACCAAAGGACTCGTATGCATGCATATTAGCATAACCAATGGACACAGACACTGGGGCGGTGGGGGCTTGCCCTCAGGGGTGGGAGTGATGGGAGGGTGTCAATCAGGGGAAAAGGAGACATATGTAATACTTTAAACAATAATTAAAAAAAAATGAAATACCCAAGCCCAGATGGTTGCACTAGAAAATTTTATCAAATGTTTAAATACGGATTAACATAAGTGTTATACAATCTCTTCCAAAAAATAGAAGACTTCTCAATGCATTTCATGACGCTAAATTACCATGATACCAAACTAGACTAAGACAATAATAATAATAATAATAATAATAAAACAGACCAATATCCCTCACAGACATAGATGTAAAAATCCTTAACAAAATATTAACAAATAAATTCAGTAATACATAAAAAGAATTATATACCATAATTGAGATTTATTCCACAGATACAAGACTATTTCAATATTAAAAAATCAATCAATTTAATCCACCTAAAGACATTAACAAGACTAAAGAAGAAAATCACCTGATGATATCAATTATTGAAAAGGCATTTGACAAAATTAAACACCTTTTCTTGATTTAAAAACTCTCAGAAAAATAGTAATAGAGGGAAACTTCCTCAATTTGATAGAGAACATTTACCAAAAAACAAACAACAACCAAAAGAAACCAACTATGGATAACATGTTTTTGTTTTGTTTTTTTAATCCCCACCGGAGGATATGTTTATTGATTTTAGAAAGAGAGAAAGGGTGAGAGAGAGAGAGAAAAACATCGATGTAAGAGAAAAACATTGACCAGTTGCCACCTGTACATGTCCCAGCTGAGGATCAAACCTGCAACCTGGGTATGTGCCCTGACCAAGAATTAAACCCATGACCTTACGGTTTATGGGACAACACTCCAACCACTGAGCCACACTGTCCAGGGCTGGATAACATTTTAATTAATGGTGACAAATAGAGTGCTTTCTCCCTAAGATCAAGAACAAGGAAAGGATGTCCATTCTCACCACTCTTATTCAATACAGTAAGTGTGATAAGTGAAGAAAAAGAAATAAAAAGTATCCAGATCAGAAAAAAAGAAATAAAACTTTCCCTATTTGCAGATGACTCCTAGAATTAATTAGTCCGGCAAGCTGGCAGGATACAAGGTAAACATACAAAAATCATTTGTATTTCTATATACCAGCAATGAACACATAGACATTAAAGTTAGAAGTACAATACCATTTACAATTATGCAAATAAATGAAATACTTAGGTGGAAATCAAACAAAACATGTGCAGAGTTGTATGTTAAAACACTGATGAAAGAAATCAAAGAAGATTTACATAAATGAAAGATATACCATGGATTGGAAGACTCAATATAGAACAGATATCAGTCCTCCTAAAATAAATATATAGGTTTAACACAATTCCTATCAAAATTTCAGCAGGATTTCTTGGAACACGTAAATAAGATTATTCTAAAGTTTATATGGAAAGCAAGGGAACTATAATAGCTAAACATTTTTTGAAAAAGAATAAAAAGGATTCAATCTACCCAATTTTAAGACTTAATATATAGGGAAAGCAAGCAAGACATAAGACATAACAGTATCATCCTGTGTAGATAGATCTGACTCCATATCCAAAAGCTGATTCCCTTTTAAAACTAATCCACTTGAACCCTTGATGCCCTCCCCTTCTCCACAGGTAGACTCTGAAAGGTGTGGAAAGACGCCAGGTTAATCAGAACTACCCCATTAATCCTTCCTACACCTTCAGTCCTTTCTCTGGGGAAAGGCGCCTTCAAAGTTATCTTTTAACTCACTCTGGCACCAGAGCCCGGGCATCTTCTCCCTTTGTTCTCCTCGATCACCCCTGCATCCCTTTAGGAATAGGTAGGTCCATGTCTTAGGGGAATAAAACGGGTGGTCTTGGGGGTTGCGAGGGAGGTTGTGAATGGTGCAGGTATCCATTTTATCCTGCGGTTACCAGAATGCGTTCCTGCAAGTAAGTTCCCTATCACAACTCCTTCATCTGACATGCTGGACTTTTCTGCTTCGTTCTTTGTCCCCTCTGCTCATTCAACATTTGGGGGCTGCTCTGCATACCCAGCCTCTTCATGAATCACATACTTTATAGAAAAATTCACCTTTTTGGGTAATTAACAAATTATAAAATCAATTATACAAAAAAAATGGATCATGGACTTAAATGTAAAACTATAAAATGTCTAAGACAAAAACATAGGAGAGAAGCTACAGAACCAAGGGCTAGGCAAAGAGTTGTTAAACATAAAGAAAAAGCACAATTCTTAAAAAGGAAAATTTGATAAATTGGAAGTCATCAAAATGGAGAACTTTTGTTATGCAAAAGACCCTGTTAGCAGAATGATAAAAGATACTGGGACAAAATATTTGCAAACTATATGTCCAGAATGTATAAAAATCTCTCAAAGCACAACAGCAAAAAATAAATAATACAATTAGAATATGGGTAAAGACATGAGGACACATTTCACCGAAGAGAATATACAGGTTGCAAATCAGCATATAAAAAGATGTTAGGGAAATGAAAATCAAAACCACAATAAGATATTACTACACATCTACAAAATAGCTAAAAATTGAAAATAGTGACAACACAAAATTCTGGCAAGAACACAGAGAAATTGGATCACATTGCTGGTAAGAATGTAAAGCAGTGCCGCTACTCTGGAAAAGTCTGGCAGCTACCATATGACCTAGAAATCGCACTTGGCATCTATCCCAGAGAAGTGAAGACATGTTCACACATACAAAAACCTGTATGTGAATGTTCATAGCAGCTCTACTCATGGTGGCCCCAAACTGGGAACAAAACACATGTCCCTGTGCCTATGGGTGAGGCTTGGGAGAGTTTTAACCATTCAAGAGGTGAATGGTTAAAAAAAAGAAAATGGTACATCACACTATGGAATACTATTCATCAATAAAGAACCCAATTAATTCATACAAAACTTAGAGGACTCTCCAGAGAATTATGCCGAGTGGACAAAGTTAAGCCCAAATGATTACATTTTGTTATATAATATTAGAGGCCCAGAGTGCACTGGGGCAGGGGGGGTTTCCCTCGGCCTGGCCTGCACCCTCTCACAGTCCAGGAGCCCTTGCTCCTTACTGCCCACCTGCTTGCTGCTCCTTAGCGCTGCTGTGGAGGTGGGAGAGGCTCCCACCATCGCAGCTGCGCTCGCCAGCCATGAGCCCAGCTTCTGGCTGAGCGGTGCTCTCCCTGTGGAAGCGCACTGACCACCAGGGGGTAGCTCCTGCATTGAGCATCCGCCCCCTGGTGGTCAGTGCGCATCATAGCAACTGGTCATTCCGCTGGTCATTCCACCATTCGGTCAACTTGCATATTAGGCTTTTATTATATAGGATTCTTAAAATGACAAAATTATAGGAATGGACACCAGATTAGTGGTTGCCATGGGCCATGAGTGGGTGGGTGCAAGAGGGAAGCAGCTGTGGCTATAAAAGGGAGACAGGAGCATCCTGGTGGCAATCTGTTCTGTACCTTGACTGTGCCCCTGTCAATATCCCGGTTGTACTAAGATACTGTACTATAGATTTGAAGAGGTTAATATTGGGGGAAGTAGTTTAAGGATCACAGGATCTCTCTTATGACTTATGACTGCATTGAAATCTACCATTATCTCAAAATGAAAAGGTTCATTTTAAAAATAACTTTTCTGTTCAAAAACAGGTACCAGGTTGGATTTGGCCCAAAGGTTGTCATAGTTTTATAGTCTAAAGCAAACACCAAGGAACACTGTGAGTTCATTCAATGGTGTTTTAGAAGCTAAACATATACAGAGATCTACACACACTCAGAGGTCTTACACTGTGTTTTCAGCCATTAGTTCTCATAATGACGCAGTGGCTTTCTGCAGGGTACGCGTCCATTCCCAATCCTAACATGAAGGGGCTAAGAGCAGCGAGGATGTCACTCCTCTGCCTTCGGAATCTGCGGCATCCTCTTTCTCTGTTGCTTTCCTAACAGCACTGTGAGCTCATCTTCTCCAGCTGTGCACTGCTCTTACCTTCCTACCTCCCGGATTCTCACTCCCAGGATGGTATTTGTTTCAATCAACTCTGTTGTGGGTCAAATCAATATGATTGTTTCTTGAACAGGTTTCTGTTTGAATTGTAAAGATTGATTTTAACTTTCTCAGTATTTCCACTGACGATCTCAGTTTTGTCCACCGTGCAGCACAAAATTTTTTTTAACCATCTTTAAAACACCTATATTCCCACATTCATATTAGAAAACTTACATTGATCCAATATGATAATTATCATTCCGTCATTAGGTGCAGTCTGTTTCCTTTGCATTGCTTTTAAACTATTTCTTTTGGCCTCTTTAAAAAAAATGCGTTGTGATCCTTAGCTGATTGTATAGGGGTGGGTCACTGAAAAGCTCTGTGCCCAGGGGTGGGTAAGGCTTGGTAGAGTTTTACTGGCCCAGGTCTTTCCTGAAGGCTAACCCAATAGATCATTTCTTTGGGTAGCCCACAATGTTAGTGTCTCCAGGTCTTTCCCCTCAGGCCTATTAAATTATCTGCAGAAGATGCTTTACTTTCTATCTGAAGGGTCTAATCCTTCAGGGGCTAGGTGTGGGAACAGGCTGGGTTCTCAGCATTTGATGTGTATATCACCAAAGCCTCAGACTTTTAGTACAAGACCTCTTCCTCCAACTACACCTGGTGCCCCGCCAAGATACCTTCTCCTAAGAATCACCTGCCTTTGCCAGGGTTGGAGGGAAAGTCTGGGTTCTTTGTGTAGACTGACTTTCAACCAATCTCCTTTTTTCTAGCTCCACCTTCACAATTACTTCCAGAAGAACCTGGTTGTATCAACTCTTGAGCTTTGAGTTAAAGTTAGGTTGATTCTTAGATGCTCTGTTGATAGCTTATAATTCAATATTCTCAGGTATGCTCAGCCAGTTACCACTCACTCTCTTTCCACCTTTGTTGTTGCTCTTCTCTATGCTCACTTTCTCTCCGCTCCCCCCAGCCCCCCACGCCGCCCCCTGGGAATTCAGTTCCTTTTCCTTTACTATTGTTTTATCACCAGCAAGGAGCATGTGTCATGCGTTCATTTCTCTATCATTGATCAGAGATCCTTATTCAAATAATCATAGTCCGAGCCAACACGTCAGGATGTCAAGGGTTTAACATGACATCTGGGTTGGTCATCATTCTTATCCAGTGAAGAGCTGGGATGATATATCCCTGGCATCTGATGTATATACTTCATGCCCATAGACTCAAATTCTCATTCTGGGTGTAGCTGAGATTAATTCTTGTCATTACTGCAGATGCTTTACTTTCTAGTGGGCAGGGGGTCAAATCCTGAGCCTAGCTTAGAAGTACAGTAAGATATCCTTATTCGGATGTGGAATCTTCTCCTGCTTTTTTTAAAAATTTTGTCTTATTGCTTAAAGTATTACAACGAGTATTACATAAGTCTCCTTTTTTTTCCCTCCTTGACTTTTGTTTTGCTAATACTAGCATCTAGGACCCATCTTCGATAGTTGTAGGTTCTCCTAATCCTAGATACTTAATCAGAATCTATCAGGGTGCTGCAGGAAGAGGTAGAAGATTGAACCAGTAATTCAAGAGACTGACTCCGAGGTTCTAAAATCCTGGAACAATCTGTAAATCTAACCATAAAATATGCACTTTTATTGCTAGGTAAAAATGTTCTTTGAGTCCCATGTAGCAACTTTACTACTGCCAGGCTGCGGGAGATACTCCATTGATTGCTGCTGAGTGAGGCAGACTCTCAGCGATGGGCAAGAACAGCTAAGCAGAGAGCGCCCGGGGGCCATGTAGGAGTAGGTCAACCTCTGCTGTGGGTCCATCAGGATGATATGCCATCTGCCTGGGCCCAGGCCACCCACTGAAGTAGAGAGGTAGCTAGGATGTGACATACACAAGTGGTACATTTCCTGATGTTCATGGCTCACCTTGGATGTTTGCATGTGGGGATTGGGAACTGGAAAGAACTATTTGTGTTATCTGTGTTGCTTGACATTGTGCAGAGTTGACACCTTATCTAGGTGTGCATTGATATATACAAACCAAGGATTGAGAGCATGGTACTTTTTGAAAGTTTTGCCAATTTGATAGGTAAAATGGTATTCTATTACTATTTGAACAGAAATACCTTTGCTTATAAAGTTGGGCTTTTTCCCCACCATGGGTTTACTGGCCATTTGTATTTTCCTTTTATGAATGTGTTCTTTCACTTACTCAAAAATATTTATGGGTCACCTATTAGCCCTGGGGAAATGGGGTTAATGAGACAGACAAGGTCCCTTCCCATCTCATAAAGCTCATAATTTAGAGGAAGTAGGCAAACATTAAATAAGCAAATAAATAATTTTTGTGATGTTTCTAGAGCTTGAAAAAAACACCATGTTTTAAAGGACATAATTGGACATTTATGAGTCACATCTCTTTTATGATGTTTGGGTCTTCTAAACATGTATCCTTTATTCACTTCCTCTTCATTTGCTGAAAATGGTGAACTAAAGTCTCCATTATGTTTCTGTCATGTGTGTCTGTTTTGCTCATTGGTGTATTTCCAATGCCAAGAACACTGCCTGGCACATAGTTGCACTCTAAATAGTTATTAAATAAACAATATACAAAGTTAAAACACAAAGGAAGTCTTGGGTCAGGCTTTTCCCTCCTGAGAATTGTCAGTGTTGTTCTTCTAGTGCTAAATGCTATAGAAGAGAAGTTTGAGGCCTAACTTCTACCTCCACTACATTTCATTTCTGGTTTTCAGCAATTTGACCTTGAGGTATCTAGATTTGGTGTGTGTGTGTGTGTGTGTGTGTGTGTTGATCTGCTTGGAGTTGTTTAACTTCTTGAATCTGTGAGTTTATAGTTTTCATCAAATTAAGAAATGGTTAAGCCAATTTTTATTATTTTTTAGTCCATGTATGCCCTTAAAAAATGTTTATTCTGTTGAGTACAAAGACCTATATCTATATTCTAGATCAAGTTAGTTTTATAATTCAAATATTCTAATCTTTGCTCTTCTCGGCTATTTATGTATCTTAAAACCTCCAACTAAAAGTGCTGATCTATTTCTAGTCTGTCTATAATCTTTTATTTTGTATATTTTGAGGCTATATAGTTAGCAACGTACATACCCACAATCGTAAGATCATGTATTATTATGTTACTAGTATATGTCATCCTTTGCCCTGATGACATGTTCACCTTATAATTGCTTTGCTAATATTAAAATTGCCACCATGGCTTTTGTTCAATTTGCCTGACATATCTTTTTCCACCTCTTAAATGTTCGATCATCAGTACATCTTTGCTTTAGATATATATTTTACATATATTGCTACATCTTTTAAAACCCAACCTAGAGGACTGCGTGAGGCAGGGAATTTCAATGGCTCTGGCGAGCCTGGGTGGATGACATAGATGGGCAGACTCTCCCCTAAGCTAGTAGTGCAGCTGGAGGTACAGGGGTTTCAAGGTGGAGAGACTGCAAAAGAACTTCATAGTGGGTGTTAATTTATTCCAATCCAAACGAGTTATGCCCTGGGAGTTAGGCCTAATCCCAAAAGGCTTAATATAAGTTCTGAAAGAGATGAGGTGTTCAGTGTGTGGCCAGCTGTGCCTTATATCAAAAAGGAATATTCACAGGCTGGGGAAAAGTCTCAGTCCTAGAGGGGGTTCCAAGACAGACAACCTTCATATAACCATAGGGAAGGGAACGACAAAGGAGAGAGCCTTCATCACGGCATGACTCGCTCTGGTCTCCATTCCTTGCTATTACCCAACAGCTCAAGGGATTAAATGCTTTTTTAAAAGACTGGCTCCCTTCCACGGAACTGGCAGGCAGGGGGATAATATAGATGACCCCACTGAGATACAGTTACGTCAGAGACATACGCCTGCAGAATAACGAGAAAATACTCAGAACAGACGAGGACAGACTAGCTACTGTAGAACAAAAAGACCCATAAGAAAAAATCAGGCCTGATAGAGTGAGGGAGGCAAAACTTACTTTGAAGCCTGGGGGAGAGCAGGACAGGAATCCAGATGTGCAAACCCTTATGCAATCCTAGTACATACATTCTGGAAGGACTGAGAGGAAGCTACTCATGTTTCCCTGATCCGAAGATTCTGTATCTCACTTTTAAAGTTTAAGCAAGTCTGTGGTAAATATTGTAGAGAAGAGAATTAGACATGGTTCCTAAAATATAAATTGCATTCAAAGCAAGGAAGACACCTTCAGGTGTCAGACCACCTGGGACATTTTCAATACAGAGCTATAAGGGGTGGATGTGTGTGTGTGTGTGTGTGTGTGTGTGTGTGTGTGACATACATACACACGCATATGATGGCAGACTTCCACCAAGACATCTAAAAGCCACAATTTCAAGGAAGTTCCTTCTTTTTCTAGCTCTAGTGAGTAAATATTGATGTGAAATCCTTTTGGGGAAAAGGGATGGACAGTCATCTCTTTAATCCTTCTCACAACCCCGAGGCAGATGTTACGGTCTCCAGTTTACAGGTGAGTCTGGCTGCAGGTTCCTTCCTGTTGCTTCATGAAGGAGGCAGGAAGGAATGATGGGCGTGTGCTGCTCTGTCTTTGAACTGAAAGGTAGAAATTAAGCTGCTGGCTTCAGAACCAACAGACACACAAACACATCCGGTGACACCTTTTACATGAATGACAATGGTTTCTATTCCTGTTTCTAACCTGATTCTTCTTTTGGGATTTGTTCTTCACGAAATGTTAAGCTCGGTAATGAGGACTCAGAAAGCCAAGAGCCCCATATCCTACAGCAGAACCCAGCGTGACTCTCTGTGAAACTGCTACTAAATTATTCAGTTTTGCTTGAAGCCATTGAATAACTGGGACCAATTTGAAAGCTAATGTCTCAAAAAAAAAAATTACCCAGTCGATCCACATGGGACTCCTGTTTACCCTGAGAACTGTTAAACTCAAGTCCACAGTCAGTTGGCATTTGGTCCCCTCCAGGAGGTGGCTCATGTCAAAGTTGTATTCCTTTTAAACGTCCATTTTCAGCCTGCTTTCACCAAGCCCATCTAGTAACTGCCTTCTGAAAACCCAGTTCAAATCCCCTAGGCCTCCTGATGGACAATGAAGAGGAAAACAGGAGGTGAAAATAAGACCCAGAGGCACCTAAAGGGTCTGTTATACAACGTGTGGTGTGAGCCTGTCAAGTAAAGCCTCAGGAGGCAGGCCTGTATGCACGTTCTGTGAGCTGAACACACAGACAAGGAGGAAGGGAATGGCTATGAGCACCTAAAATGTACTAGGCATGCTATTGATACCATTGTAATTAGCTAGTTATTAATAATAAGAAAGGAGCAAAGGGAAGACCAGACATTACAGGCATGTCATTTGGGCAGCTTCACCAGGAAGCTGCCATTTCACACTCCCCAGGGGAACCACGGGTCCATTCCCTGCAGATTACCGGGGGAAGGAACTGGACCGAGGGGAAGATGGGTGCATGCAGTGAGTCAGGGTGACGTCAGAAAAATGCTTGCTGCCAGTCAAACCTGGGAACAGAGATCATCCATCAGCCAGAGGGGGTGGGCCCATTACAAGCCCATGAAAACTTGGGAACACATAATCCCCAAACAAAAGAGTTCGTTCACACCTGGGCAGGAAAGGTTTCTGTAGACTGGGAGAGTGGAGTAGAGAAAGTCAGTATGAAGAGGTAGTAGATCTTAATGATGAAGAGCATGAACTCGGAAACCAGACTGGCTGGGTTTAAGTCCCATCTCCTGTTTTGCTGCAAAATAACCCAATGTGGTGTGCACGTGAGTGTCTGGGTGTGCGAGGAGGTCGAGATGGATGAGCAGGAGTGGCCCAGGGTGGGGTTTGCTGAAGCAGGTCAATGGGTACCTTCCGGATACTGTATCATGCTATTTTTGTGTAGGTTGCTGAATGAAACCAACAAGCCCTGAGGCTCCTAAGAGAACCAAATAAAGGGGATGGAAATAGAAATCTAAGAGGAACTTTATGCGATCAGCTTTGCATTTGACAATCATTTTAGTAAATCTCTTTCCAGGGCCACGGGCACTTGAGTGAGGGCAAGGTGGCATGGTGTCTCCCACTAGGAGGCCCAAGAGCCCCGTCAGCCCCGTCAGCCCTGGGATCTCCGAGTATCAGCTGGCATCCTTGCTTTCAACAGCTGCTTTGTCTTCCTGAGACTCACTCGGAGAGGCCCCACGTTCTCAGGAACAGCCTGTCATCAGTGAGCGCATGGTGCAGCCTCTACGATTAAAAATTAAAACACCTTTTTTCCCCCCCCCCCCCCCCCCCACATCTCTCTGTAATCAACAATGACAGGAGAACAGGCCCTCGGCAGAGTCCGGGAAATCTGACGTCCAAAAAGGGGCTGCTCCATCAGGAATCAGGACAGAGCTACCCATGTCTTTAGGATACAACACAGACCCCCCCCCTGCCAGCATGGCCAGGCTGCATCAGACCCTCAGTGGCCCACCCAACAATTTGCATCCTTTCAGCCAGAACAGAACCCAACCTGACCTTCCCCTCCAGGACCAGCTCTTCCTCGCTGTTTGCTATGTGCTGTAAAAAGCACCATTCCAATTAGAACTCTTATTTTGCTGAGACAGACCAATTAACACACCCTTGCTGCCCTCTCCAGATTCTCTGTCTTAAAATGATGTGGTCAAAAAGCACAATTTTCCTGGAAGTGATTCACAGCAGGAAGTGGGGGTGGGTGGGGGAGAAAGCCTCAGAGGAGGTGTGCAGGGGACGGGCAGAGGCCCAGAGCGGGAGCCGCCTCTGGCAAAACCAGATAAACATCCAGTGGTTAAAGGCTATCATCTCCTTTATTCGAAAAATAAATATTTCACTTTTGAGTCGACATCTTTAAAATCACATTAAGCACAGAGAAGAAATACAGTCCCTTTGGAAATTGTGGACACAGGTCGGAAAAGAGTCATGTTTGAAACAATGGGGGTGGGGTGAGCACTGATTCCAACTCATTCATGATCCCGGCGCCCCTCCTCTCACCAGGGGGAGCTGCACATGGGTTTTAGGAGAGAGAAACACACACACACACACACACACACACACACACACACACACACACACACCGCTTTGAAGTCTGAAAGGCACATGAAGTGGACCATAAGGTGTATGGCACATTCACTGATAAAACGCTCCCTATTCCCTCCCAAGAAAAGTGGAAAAACTTTAATCAAGTCAAAGAGCAGAGAAGACAGGTGCTCCTGCTCAGAGCTCAGCATCAGGAAAATCTCTGAGGACGCCAGCCATGTTTCCGCGGCTCTCCCCCGCCTGCGGCTCACTCGGTAACGGTGGGGCGCGTGGCCACGTACACGAACACCACAATCAGGAGCACGACCACGGCCAGCGTGGGCAGCACCACCGTGGTGATCTGCTGCCGGGCCTCCTGCATGGCCTGCTTCCGCTCCTTCTTGTCCTTGGACGTCTCCTTCTTGGGCTTCCCTTTGAGCTGCCGCATCTTTCCCAGGGGATGCTAGGAGGGCGTGTCCAGAGAGGGTTTTGAAGAGAGGGCCACACTCCTCCGGTCAAGGCACAGAACCTCCTGCAGAGAGAACAATGATCAAGAACGAATGGAGCAAAAGGAAAGAGAAATCGTCAAGTTAAAGGCAAACGCTAAGCTGGGGAAAATATCTGCGACTTATAAGGAGTTAAGAACAGCAGAGGTCAGCGTCAGCCCCCCAAGTGTGGGCGGGCGGGGAGCTGGATATACCAGGGTAACACCGCCATCGAATGGGTCACAGCTGTGCTGAGATAGCACCTCTCAGCCCCGCTGGCGGCTGGGCAAGGCCCTGAGTTCCCTAGAAACACAATCGCTGCCAAAGCACTCACCTCGCTGCCTCCATTCCCCGGAGGGGGGCACACTTCTCCTTTCCGAGGCTCTAACTGCTTAGTCTGCTGTGCTAGATTCCAGTCTCCCCAGCCAAGCTCCAGGATCAAACCGCAGGCAACCTGCAGACTTCAGGCCCGTGGCTGACCGCCTGCCCGGTGCCTGATCTCAGGCCAGGGCAGCCTCCCTGGGACTGAAGAGGGCTTGGGGGCACCAGCTTCTCCCATCTTCTATTGGCTCCTTTACCACCCACACCAGCCTTCCAGAGTGGAATCTGGGTCAGCCAATGAACGGAGATGGCGAAGCCTGTGGTCCTGCCACCCACCTAACCTAGGGTTCTCAGCTCAGGGTTCGCGTAAGTTCTGTGGCCCGGGGAGGGTGCTCGGGTGGTGAAGCAGTGCAGACAGGGGTCTGGGGAGGAATAAAACCCAGGATAACTACAGAGCAACAGGTCTATACAAGTCTGACTCTTAGCTTTAAAAAGCAACAGAGTGCTCGCCCAGCCCATGTGGCTCAGTGGTTGAACATCACCCTATGAACCAGGAGGTCACGGTTCGATTCCCAGTCAGGGCACATGCCTGGGTTGCAGGCTCCATCCCCGGTAGGGGGCATGCAAGAGGCAGCCAATCAAATGATTCTCTCATCACTGATGTTTCTCTCCCTCTCCCTTTTTCTCTCTGAAATCAATTAGAGGAAAAATAAATTCTATATAGATATATATATAGATATGTGTGTGTGTGTGTGTGTGTGTACTGAGTGGCCCAACTCACACCATAGGCCACGAGGATGCCACAGGTTGTAGCACCACCCAGACACTGGACACTGGAGCTGCAGGCCCTGAGGCCACCGCCTCTACCCTTGGAAACTTGACGCAGCGGCCGTCACTGCCTCCAGGATGAATTCTGCAGCATCACCAGCTCCCATGCGCATCTGACCAGCGGAGCCGAGGCCCAGCTGAGCCGAGGCCCAGCTGCCCCCAGCCCAGCCTTTCAACCTCCATCGTAGGTGGAGTGTTTTCTAATCACAAAGGAGTGGGTGTTGGATATGGGGCAGAAAAATAAAGACAAATGTCCGTGCTACTCTCCCGGGAGGCTAGCATGGAGTCAGGAGCTCTCAGAGGCAGAAGAGCAGTGTTTGCCACCACGCCTCTAACAACGAGGCATTGTAACAGGATGCTGTGTGCCCAGTTTGCACTACCAAGGGCAGCGGGGGGCCTGTCCCACCAGTGAGGAAGATGACATTGACATCTGAGTGACTGTGGGAGGAGGAAGACCATGGAATGTGAACGTGAACCCAGAGTTTGGAAAGGTCTCACAGGATACCTTCTTGTGGCGCCAGTGGACCTCTGTATCATCCAATGAAAAGAGCCCAAGCTAAAGTGATGAATCCGCTTTTACAAATGGGAAATCCATAGCCTTGCCACTGTCACAAAATGAGGGAGTGGCGAGGTCAAAGGTCAAACACACATCTGCCTGACCCCCAAGCCTAAATAGTCCCATCCTTCTGTGCCAGCTGCACATACCTTCCCAGCCTTTACCCACTGTGGGGCCACGTCATTGCTCACCAGCCCCCGGCAGAGAGGAAGGCAAGGATGAGGCTCACACGGCACAGCCTGGCTTCTTTCCCACCAAACAGCCCAGGCAGGTTGGAGAAGACCCTAGATGAGTCCCAGCTTCCCAACCGCAGCCGCCATCTGGCCACCCCACTGCCTCTGGGTCCCTAACCAGGGAAACGGAAGACGTCACAGACAGCTGAGTTCTAAGGAAACTCTACCTGTTCTGCCCCCTCCCCCATCAACACTCATGGCAACTAGTCAGCCCTAGACATTCCAACTGGTCCCCAGTATGGGGGGGCAGGGGGCAGGGAGGCAGAGAGAAAGTGAGGGAATACATCCTTTCTGATAGAACTGTTGTTAAAGTCATAATTTTTCTCCAATTATAGCTTTCCAGTCTTTTTATCTATATATGTGTACATACATATGTGTATGTGTATGTATATATACTGATATATATATATGTGTGTGTGTGTGTGTGTGTGTGTGCGCACACACACACACATGCACACATTAAATTCTTTGTGTATTTTTCTCAAATTTAGAGAATATAATGGGTTGGGTCCTATTAGGGAAACAGCAGGAGCAGAGGTCAGAACAGGGTCTGAAATCAGGGTTGCGCCTCAGCTCTGCTGGGTCTAGCTGTATGACCTTGGATAAGGCACTTAATCTCTCATGTCCTGACTTTCCTCCTCTGCAAAATGGAGTGAGAAAACCAGCTTGTGGAGTAACTGAAAAAATTATAAAACATGTATGATCTGAAGCATCTAGTAACCTCTGTGGACCAGGCCACACCAGATGCTCCATAAATAGCACACGGATGGTGCCGATGGGCACCAGGCTTATCAGAGGGATCACTGCGTAAGTTATATATAAATGCCTAACCACTCTGCTGTGAACCTAAAACTAATACAATATTGTATGTCCATGGTAATTTTTTTAAAATTCTGATTTTTTAAAATAATAACTAAATAAGTGGCACACAGTAACCTGCTATCCAGGAAGATGTGTCCAGTGGAGAAGCACCACATGACCCACAGATAATGAAATCCCCCCGTGTTGCCTCCTTTCCCGGGGCAGGTTCACCAGTCTGCTGCTGGGCAGGTTTGTTCACACGTCCGATGGGTGAAGAAGATGGGTTCCAGCTATGGAGGAAAGGTCCAGGACTGCACATCCCACCCAGCTCCCATATCCCACACCTGCTAACCCAGCACTGCCCGGCAGCCACCAGCCACAAGCCACAGGTGGCACTTACATTGTAAGCCACGGTCCAAACTGAGCTGTTTTGCAGTGTGAAGACTTAGTACAAAAAAGAAAAAGAATGTAAAATATCTCGTTATATTTTTTATACTGATTACATGTTGAAATAATATTTGGGGTATGTAGTGGGGGAGAGTAAAACATATTGTTAAATTATTTTCACCTGTTTTACTGTGTGTTTTTTCCCATAGGGAAGCTGAGGCACACTAAAGTCTAGGTAACTTCTGAAGTCACCAGGTTAGCACATAATGGAGCTGAGATGAAAATCTCATTCCAAAACCTGTTCCACCCCTTTTTTTAAATGGGCATATGTCTCATGGAGACCCTGCTTTCACGTCTTTTGGGTATGTACCCAAAAGAGAAATTGCTAGTTGATCCTAATTTTTAAAATTCCAATTCCTCTCCCCCCTCCCCTTTGGTATCTGTCAACTTGTTCTCCGTATCTATGGGTCTGTTCCTGTTTTGTTTATTCATTTTTTAAATTTATTTAGATTCCACATATAAGTGAGATCATATGGTATTTGTCTCTCTCTGACTTATTTCACTTAGCATGATACCCTCTAGGTCCATCCACGTTGTTGCAAATGGTAAGATTTCATTTTTTTATTGCTAAGTAATATCCCGTTGTATATACGTACCACATTTCTTCATCCATTCATCTACTGATAGGCACTTAGGTTGTTTCCATATCTTGGCTATTACTGGTAATGCTGCAATGAACCCAGGGCTGCATATATCTTTTTAAATTAAAGGCAAGTTATCTTACATACAAACTGTAGAGTTATAGTAGATATTCTATAGTAGAGTAGAAAAAGTTATAGTAAAATACTATAAAGTAGCTAGCTACCACTTATAAATGCTCATTTCACTCTAAACACAGAATAACAGTTTTGCAAGATCGTTATTTTTACCCACATTTTACATGAAGAAACTAAGATTCAGAAAAGTATGGTGACTTGCCTGTGATCAAAGACTAGTAGGAAAGCAGCACAGTTTCAACCCCGGTGTAAAATCATAATAAGCACTCATCTAGTATTTAACGAATGAACGGATGAGGATTTGAACTCAGACCAAATTCCAAAGCCCGGCATTCCTCTTTGTGTGACCCCACTGTACCTCCCAGTCACCCCACAACTAAGAACAGCAGCTATCACTTCCGGATGGCTCACTACCTGTCAGGCTACCGCCCCAAAGCCCTTACAAACACGCAAACCTGACCATGGCCTTCATCCCATTTTGCAGACCAGGGGACTGAGGCTCAGAGAAGGCCCCAAGTGGCAAGTCAGCAGTGCAGCTGGGATTTAAATCTAGTTCAGAAACTCCTCCTCCCACACCACACAGCTGCCTCCAGGTGGCCAGGCCGTCCCTGGGAACACATCCCCTGGAAATGATGGGACTAAGAATTAAGAGTCTATGCCTGGTTCAAGCCCATCAGCTCTGGAAGCTGCAGACACAGGAAAAGTGTGTGAGAGGGAGCCCAGGCCCTCCTGAGCTGGCCTCCCTTAGCAGCACGCAAAGCCTGGTCCTTACACCCACACCCCTGCCTGGATTCCTGGAAGGTTTTCTTGCATGCCCGCCCCGGGCTGTGCATCAGCCCTGGGTTTATTATTTATTTTTATTGTTTATTTTTTTTAAAGAATAGTTTACTGATTTTTTTTTTAGAGAAAGGGAGGAGGAGAGATAGAGAGAAACATCTATCGTCTGCCTCCTACAGGTCCCCTGCTGGAGATCGAGTCTGCAACCCAGGCATGTGCCCCTGACCGAGAATCGAACTGGCAACCTCCTGATGCATGGGAGGATGCCCAACCAACTGAGCCACCTGGCCAGGGCACTTTAGCCCTGGATTTAAAGATGCCCCACATCCTGCTTGACTTCCCAGGTGGGCCAGGCTACTCGAAAGGCCCAGGCCACAGGCTGTTGAAGGGGTGCCCACCGAGCACAGTGTGACCTGGCCTGGCGACGATGTTGAGCGGCCATGGACTGTGTCAGTTGCACCCCCACCTCCCCGCACAATCAAAGCAAGTACAGACACCAGACGCAGGTGGCAGCTCCCCCAGAAGACCACCCCCAGGGATGGAGGACGGAGGCTGCCCACGGACTCTCCCTGCCATCCTCTCCTAAAGTGCCACAGCTCGCCTGTCTTCAGAAAAGGCAGCTGAAGGTGCTCCAAGAAAACAGGCATTTTTCTCGTACTTCCAAATCAGGAACTCAAAGGAATAAACACCACACAAGAACGTCTATGTGGGAGGGTCTCTCCCTTCTCTTCTCGTAGCTGCATCATCATAGCGTGAGCGTTCGAAGGGCTGGACTGTTCCACGCTCCGTGCGAGGAGCCTGGGAAGCTGCCCTGAGTTCAGGGAAACATAAATCGTGTGCTTGAGAGGGAGCAGCGGCTCTGCAGTTCATCAAATGTGCTGGCTTCACTGTATGTCCCCGGTATGTGGCCATAATGGGCCTGTGATCACTTCACTCCAGTCTGCCGCAGAGAGGGGGGGTGGGGGGCGGGCAGGCTGCCAGGAGAATTGTGCAAGATGGGACTCCTGACACCCGCTAAGCACCTGCTGATAACATGAGCGCCTTCCCCAGGAACACAGACATGAACAAACAATGACAGCCACGCGCAGGCCAGCCCCAGGGCCGCCCCCTGCTGACCAGCCTCAGAGGTGGGGGGCGGGGGCTCACGAACTGACAGCTAGTGGGGGGATCAGAGCTACAGACAGACAGAAGCTGACGGACACCAACACACGTGCACTTACTTCTCTCACCACAGGCAGAAGGAAGAAGAAAATGGGTAATTTCGTGTCAGCAGAACCAGCTACTCCTAAGTAAAAAACCCAAGAACATGAAAGAACCTTTGGGTAGGTTGCTAATTACACATCAAAAGCTAAGGTTCTCAATAAGTTAGATTGCATTGCTTCGGCACACTGGGGTTTATAAAGTGCTTCCCGTGCATTCGTTTCATCTTCACAGCAACCCTGCTTGTTATGTGCTGTTGTCCTTATTTAACAGGAAAAAGGAGAATACTGAGCAATTAAGCTCCTGTCGGGGCTCCAATCCCCGCCCTGGCACTTCTAGGATCTGGGTCCTGAGCAAGTAACTCAACCTCTCAGACCTTCGAAGACTCTGTCTGTACAAACACCTATCCTTCAAATACTTTTTCAGCATCTATGTCAGGGAACATGCTGGGGATGCAGCCATGAGCAAGACAGGCAAGAGGTTGCCTTCGTGCAGTTTACATGGAATGGGGGAAGATGGACAGCTGACCAATGAATAGAATACGTGTCAGATGACGCTGTGTGCTGCGGAGAAAGTAAAGGGGGGCGCTTCCAGAGGCTGTAAGTTTAGAGCAATCAATCAAGGAAGGCTTCATGAGAAAGTGACACCGCACCAGAGACGAGAAGGAAGCGACAGGTGCCGATTCCCAGGAAGATCTTCCAGGAGGGCGGGGCATGCACAAAGGCCCTAAGGTAGCCCCTCGACTCCAGCCCCAGCACGTCTGAGAGGCAGCACTGGAGAGGGCAGAGGGCAGCCTTTAGAAGTGAAGAGAGTGGGAGCAGGTGGAGGGCAAGATGGTGGCCACCAGAGGGCTCTGCTCGTATCTAAAACTGAACACTGTCAAGACTATACACGGCAGAGGGGCAAGGCTGAGGCAAGAAATCAGAGAAGATGCTGATGAATGACTCAGGTGACACTTGGTAGCTTGTGTCGGGCAGGGGCAGGTATGGTGAAACGTGGTCAGAGACTGAGTGCACGCTGAAGGCAGAGTCAGCCTGAGTTACCAGCAGGCTGGAACTGGAGTGTGAAAAAGGAAGGCAGACTGAGGCTCTGTGTGCTGAGCACATGGAAGCCTGGAGGTGCCATTCAGGGAGCCGGGGAAGATGCAAGGGGGGCGGGGTGGGAAGCATGGACACGTCAGGTGTGAGATCCTATTGGACATCCTGAGCTGAGCAGCCAACACTGAGCAGGCAGTTGGAAGAATGAGTTGGTTCAGGGAGATGGCTGGGCTGCAGGCAGGAACGCCTCGAGGCCGGTAAGTGAGTGCAGACAGAGAAAGGGGCTGAGCACAAAGCCCTGGTGCAATCTGACGTTTAGATCTGGGGAAGCGAAGAGGAGTCAGGAAAAGAGGCTAAAAAGATGTGAACGGAAGAAGGAGCTGCCCATTGGACATGGCTACGTGCGGGTGATAGGTGACTTGAGAGAACAGCTTGGTGGAGAGGTGGGAGGGGAAGATGTGAGTAGGTCTTAGAGTGGGAAGGAGCAGAGAGAATGGAGACCACAAGCAGGCAACTCCTCTCAAGACAGGACTCGGAGGTTGAGAGTCTACGCAGAAATCCCAGTTCTGCCATCTATCAGCCCTGTGACCTTGGGCAAGTTACTTTATCTTTCTGTGCCTCAGATTTCTCATCTGAGAAATGGGGACAATAATCATACCTAGTGAAATGATACATGAGAATAACGCCTGGTACATACGAAATACTATGTGTTAGTTGCCATCATCGCCCATCACCATCACAGTCACATGTCACTTCATGACGGGAATATGTTCTGAGAAATGTGTCCTTGTGTGAGCACCATACAGCGCACTTACACACCTAGATGGTGTAGCCCACTACACACCTAGGCTCTATGGCAGTGATGGCAAACCTTTGAGCTCGGCATATTAGCATTTTGAAAAACCCTAACTTAACTCTGGTGCCGTGTCACATATAGAAATTTTTCGATATTTGCAACCATAGTAAAACAAAGACATATTCTTGATATTTATTTTATATATTTAAATGCCATTTAACAAAGAAAAATCAACCAAAAAAATGAGTTCACGTGTCCGAGGTGTCAGAGGTTCGCCATCACTGCTCTATGGTGTAGCCCACTGCTCCTAGGCTACAGCCCTGTGCAGCATGTTACTGTGCTGAACACTGTAAGCAACTGCAATGCATTGCACAGCGTTACAAAGGCTATGACATCACCAGGCAACATAAATTTTTCAGCTCCATTATAAGCTATGGGACCCCCGTTGTACATGTGGTCCGTCACTGATCGAAACATTATTGGGTAATGCATCACACTATTATAAAAATAGGCTCAGACATAGAACATGAGGACAAGTGTTTTGTGTGTTTGGGCGGTTACAGAATGTGTGCATTGGAGGGAAAACGGACCAGGAGAAGGAACTGATGGGGAGAGAAGCACCAACTGGGACTGGCCCTGCACTGGGGCCCGACGTGGAGGCAGGAGTTTGTGCAAGTTCTCAGAGGTTCGCAGGGAAATGGGAAGAGTGTCATCAACTAAGGATGCAGGTGGAGGGAGAAGTCTAAGAGAGAGAAGCTATTAAATAGCTGTCCAGGAGGGGAGAACAAATCCATCAGAGGACGACTGTGTCACCCCAGCAGTAACCCCAGGACCACAGCCCACCTGTGGTCAGCGGTACAGATCTCACAGGGAGGTGAGGCAGGTGCAGGTGCAGGGCTGGGGGCTGGGGATGTCGGATTTAACTAGTGCAGGGGTTCCGTCAGGCCCAGATGACAAAGTGAAAGAAACACAATGTGAGGATTGCATGAGGTCACAAAAGAAAAGTGCCTGGCACAGGACCGGGGCTCTGAAGCCCAGCTGTTGCCCCAGAGCTTAAGTGTCCCGTCCCAGGAATCCCCTCCCCGCATAGCCACCTTCCCATCCTAACACACACAGGGACTTCAGGATCTGAAAACTCTGAGGGACTCTCAACTCTGCTCTTCCGCCCCTCCCTTTTCAGTTCCAGTTACTGTCACATTTCTCAGGCCAAGATGTGACGAGATGACACCTCTCCTGCTTGTCTCGGAGAACAAAGAAGCCGTGTGAGTGCAGGCTGGTCCCCCCTCCACGCTCCTTCCAAGAACCTGGGCAGAGGAGGCTCTTCCAACCTCCAGGAAACCCTGCTTTCCAGGGACCTGCCCTGAAATTGCACAGAGCTCCCAAGGTGCTCAACCACCAGCTCCTCGCACTGAAGAACGGTGGGGACGCAGACAGAGCAGGGCCTTTGATAGATCTTGTTATTTAACCCCAACAGCCCACTGCTCTTCTTTATAGAGGCGTTTCAGAGTTAAATGAATAGTGATCCAACCCCCAGCACAGCAACTTCATTTTAATTAGTTGACCTGAAGCAAGTCCAACCATGGAAAGGACAAAGATGACGACTAAACAGAAATGAAGCAACTTGAAATTCCTGTAAGAGGGTCCAAAACAGTGGCTTTTTAAATAGTTATAATGCACAGATAAAGTTAACAGTAGCACACACCACTGGAACCGAAACCCATGTTTTACCAAGGTAATATGCAAGCTGATGATGTGCAACACTCCGATCATCTTTTCTATTTTGTTTTATTTCTCTAGGAAAAAGATTGCCAGTTGCAATCGACTAAAAGAGATTTCACAATCAGTTGATAGGCTGTGACCTGCAGTTGATAAATACTGGGTTAAGAAGACTTACCCCCAAGAAGGGCTACAAAATGGTTAAGTCATGTTCCCAGAAAAAAAAACTGTAGAAACACTCAGTCACAAGGTCTGCATACCAAAAGGAACATTAATCACACGCAGAAGAAGTGCTCGGATTAGGTGTGCTCAGAAGACAAGGTGAACAAAGGGGGCAGAAGTTACAGGGAGCGAGACTGGATTGCGTTTTGGGTAGGGAGCTCCCCATCTCTAGGAGAAACCAAGAGACTAATGGGATGCTGTAAAAGGGATTCAGGAATCAGCGGAAAAAGATGGACCCAAGTGTTACTGAAGATTCTTTCCACTCTCACATCTTCTCTACCTTGATGAATAACCGGCTGTTATGAGGATGAAATGGAAAGAATGTGTGTGAAAGCGCTCAGAGAAGTCACAAGCTTTTCTAAGGACTGGCATTCCTTACATGGCAATCCTTTATCCAAACCTGTAGGTTCCTTCAAGTTAACCTGCTATTCAGTTAGGTATTTAAGACAGCAGGTACTGAAAGTAAGCGTCATTAATTTAGCACGTTGTTAACAACAGCTCAACTCTGTGACAGCTCAAGACCAAGACAGGGTTGGGTGGCGATCTGGTGAAAACATGCATACTAGGCAATTGTATGTGCTAGTTTTCTTAAGGTGATGCTGTGCTAACTTTTCCATCTCAAATATGGCAGAAGTGAGTGACCACTCATCCCTGGAGGCCAGGTCTGAAGCAGATTCACTGCAAGAATAAAATTTCATTTGCTTCCTCTTTTATCTCAAAACGTCAAGCAATGGCACAGAACATTAGCCCTTGTTTGCTTTCCGTGTGATTGGCACCGTGACAGAGGCTGCGAGGCTCTCACTGAATGCTGACAACATCGTCCCCATGCCGCAGGCTCTCCTGCGTCACAGGCTCCCAGCTTAAAAGGCAAGAAACGAGGACCGCAAAGCAAGTGAGTGGTGGGACAGATTCAAGCCCAGAAGTCTGGTTCCAGAGCCCTGCTCTTAGCCACCAAGCTTTGTCGGATTCCCCTCTAACAAACACTCACATTTGTTTTAATATAAGTGTTATTTCCCCCAAATCTCTGGGTGAAACGCGACCCTGGAGGAAGATGCGCACACTCACACCAGGGCTCTGCCTGCGTAAGATGGGCATCCCAGGAGCAGAGACCCACTGCTCTCCCAGGTCCCACCGCCTGTCCTCGCTGCTGTGGCCAGGCCTGAGCTAACGGCCCCTTTGCTCCCAGACACGTACCTCCGTCCTCATGTTCTATTTGGCAGGGTCTTCATTAAAAACCAAGATACCACAAGCGGCGGCTGTTTATGGCATCTTTAAAATGAAAAATTCCGCTCTAAGCCCAATTACAGCAAGTTAATTACAGAGCCTGGCGGATGGCAGACATACGGAGAAAGAGTAAGTTAATGGCTGAATCATCAAACACAAGCCACCTCACGCACCCAAGGACATACATCTGGGCCTTCACAAACAAGGAAGCTGGGGGCACCCCCATCGAGCGAGGGTCAGTCGCAGAAAGAGGCGGGCATGCTCACTCATCCATTCATTTATTCAACAATGCTGGGACTAGCTCATCACACAGTCATTCACGCGCCAATTCATTCATTCAGTCACCCACAGAGCGCCGACCACATGCCAGGCACAGACGAACCTGCAGTGAATATGCAGACTGATCAACCGACGGCTCCATCAGATCAGTCACTGATTCAGCAAATACAGGACAACCGCGATGCGCGGGGACTGTCCTGGCAGTGGGGATGGAATAATGAACAACACAGAGTCCCTGCTCTGAAGGAACATGCGTGCTAGCAGAGGGAGACGGGCAGAGACAAATAAATATGCAGTATGTCAAGGTGTGAAGTGCTGTGAAGAAACACAAAGCAGCATAAGGTGACTGTAATACAGAGAGTGTTACAAGGGACCACATTTCTGATTAGAGAGCAGAGGCCGGAAGGAAAGGCAGGAGGAAGCCTGGAGCAGACGAGGGGAAGAGGGGCCCGCAGCCGACTGGGACATGCTGCTCATGTCCAGCGAGTGAGAGAAGAGCAGAGGAGGCCAGGAGATCCATCCGAAAAGGACTCTACAGTCCACCGGCGAATGTCTCAAAGCTTCCACCATAGGCCTTGACTGCTGCCAAAATTAAAATATTCTGCAAAAAGCAGACAGTAAACTGAGCTGCTATCAAACCCGAACTTACACAGCAGCTTGTCTCTGTTCTCGCGTCTCACAGGGTGGATTTTGGGGGAAGGGAAGGAGAAGCACCCCATCAGACAATGCACTTGGCTGTTGAAAATGAGTCTGTCACTGAGTGGTAAGTATGTGGCTTTTATTTCAATGCCACCTCTTTTTGCTGAAACTTAAGCTGGTTTACCAAACGGAACAAACATACGGATGGTTTGGGCAAAGGGCAAAGAACAAGAAGGCTTTTGACCACTGAGGACAAGGTCGACTGATTCTGCCAGGCCCAGGGAGTCCCCAGGTCAACAATGAGCTAGGTCCCGGAAGACCACTGCTGCTGCTAAGGCAAACCCAGTCACGCAATGGCCCCTTTGAGAGGGGGTCTCCGAGCCACCTTCAACTCCGCCTTCCACCACTACCCCTGCCACCCCTCCACTTACCCACCACAGCCCCATTCTAGGGGCTGTATTCTCCTTCTGTACTGATTCCAGATTCCACATCCCACCCTACCTCCCGATGAAATAAATGCTGCAGACACACATGCACTCCGAACTCCAAGCCTGCATGCTCTCCCTGCCCTCAATGAGGCCCTCAATGTCTCTCCCCACATAGCCTCCTGCCTCCAACCTCCTGACTCCTCAATCTTCAGACGGAACGACTCCACTTAAACCCTCTGTGATCTGAGCCCTCTAACTAAGAAGCCTTCAGTGGCCCCCAGTGCCAACAACAGTGCAGACTTGGCCTGGCCTTCCAGGCCCCGTGTGCCAAGCCCAGACCTGTCAAGCAGTTGGACTTCTGCATGTAGAGGTAGAACAAGTCAACGTGTGCCTATGGCCACGTCTCTTCATCTTGGCTGGCTTTATGTATTCACACCACTGAGAAAACTCCCCTGGTCCCCTCAGTCAAAATTAATTGCCCTCTTGCCCTCTTATGCCTTTAAAATAGGCCCTTCGTCTGTTCTGCCTGTTTAAAGAGTTGATCACCTTTTGCCCACCTTCCCCACTAGTATTTGCTGAATGACATAAGCCTGTTCCTCTTACTAATGTTTGGGCATTTCCCCGACGCTTCCCCTCTCCCGTATTCCCTACATCAAACTGTTTCCCAAGTCCTCCAGTCCCTTATCCTAAACATCTTCCAAACATATCCCCTCAGCCCCATCCCCACCACGCCTAGGTCAGGCCCTCATCTTTGTTCATGAGGATTCTGTAACAGCCCCCCCTCCTTACCTTTCCACTTTCTTGAGCCCTAAATAGTACAAACATTTCTCTTTTTCTTAATGTTTTTTATTGGTTTTAGAGAGAGAAGAAGGGAGAGAGAGAGAGAGAGAAACATGGATCGGCTGCCTCTTGCACAACCCCTACCGGGGATAGAGCCAACAATCCAGGCACGTGCCTGACTGGAAATTGAACTGGCAACCTTCTGGTGCATGGGATGACGCTCAACCGGCCAGGCAGTACAAGCATTTCTAAATCCTTCTAAAATCACTGCCCATGAAGGCAGGGCAAAGGATACTACAACCTGTCCATTCCACACACTTTGCCTTACCAACAAAACAGAATGTGGTAACCATCGTGAAGAATCGCTGTAGAGATGGATGCAGGAGATGTATACATTTTCTCTAGCAAAGGGGTAGAGATGATTCATTTAAACCTCATATGTGTTTACAGTCTAGTTATTGGAACTTCTTAAGTGAAAACACATCCCTGTTGTAAATATCTTCACACTTCCAGGTTAACAACCAACCAAACCATGCTAAACTGATCATTAGAAAGCCAAGCTAACAGTTACTGACAATTAAATATCTGGATTCTTAGCAATAAAAAATTGTCACAAATTCAAGATGGCATTAGAGCACTGTTTCTGATCCCCAGGAACCCCAAGGGCCTGTGCTCCATAGGACCCGGAAACGCACACTGCTGAGCCAGGCGAGGCAGCTGAACTCCCAGTGAAATATGGAACATGGTCATCCATACACTCCAACAGGGCAGTCATGTATCCCCAATCACATTTCAGGAACTTGTAATAACGTCTCTGTAATTACTGGTAGGTGGCCCGCAGTCATACCTTGAACCTGGAAGTCTGTGGAATTTTGAGTCTCACACCCATAGAGATTGATAAAAGAACTTGCGTGTCTGAATCGGATCACCATTCTCCTGCCACTTGGGAGAAGCCTTAAAAGTAGAGACCGAGCCTACAGAACCCCTGACATAAAAGACAAATCGGATCCAGCGATGACCCAGGGGAACATTCCACAGGGGCCTTCGCTGCACCATCTGGCCCCTGCCTGCCCTCCAGCCCCCACCCCACCCCACCTTCCGTGGTGTGGTCACAGCAGCCCTCCAGGCAGCAATCTAGGCACAGCACGCTCCTGCTGACTCCCAGCCTCTGTCCGTGCAGCTCTCTGAAATGCCCTGTTCCACCTCTTTCTCCCAGTCACTCCTTCCACTTAGCAAGCTCTTCATTCAAGACCTATCTCAAAGGTCACATGCCTTAGAAGCATTTCATGACTTCCCACTCCCCAAAGTGAGTGAAGTTTCATCCCTCTGCTCTATGACCAACTCCACCACAGTGCGTGTCACGCTGTATTAAGATCACCCTGCCTGGTATTCCCACTACAGTCTTGGCTTGTAACGCATCAGAGTGACCCACCAAACCGATAGCATAAAAAGTTTCTAATTCAAGGTCATAGAAAAGTTGTCTTACTTTGAGGCCATCAAAAATAAAGCTGAAGACTCAGTATTCCCATTCATTACCTTGAATGAAAGGCCTGAGGAGAATGGGAAGCATCACTCAACTAAGAACTTCTGTTTCAGGTGTGTATTTGTGTATACATCGCTCCACAAACACACAAAAGAATAGCTCAAGAGTAAATAAGGAAAGCAAATAGGTTTCAGGATAGGAGATATGTGTCTAAAGAGGAAAGCTGTGTACTAATATTTAGTGTGTTTCTTATTTCCCCTGTTGAAATCGGTCTTTTCTTCTACCAGCCTGGAGCAAGTTTTATTCATGATTGCCTAAGCTAAAATACTGCACACATTTTTATATCAAAATATTTCGAGGAGAGTGCTACTTGGAAAGTCGCAAGGGTGTTATAATTTTAGTTGATTACATATTGGTTATTCACTTATTCATGATCCAAATGAAATAGTGGTCCACCTTTGTGTTGTAAGAGTTGATATTCTGGGGTTTGGAGGAAGAAATCACTCCCTGTACCATTTCCCAGGACACAACATCCATTCTAAGTATACCTTCGTGAGCAGTTATTCTACTGCATTTGGAAAATGAAAGCCATTGCTATCTGCCCAGGAAGTCAACAGTGAAAGGGAGAAAATCTTACAGGCCACTTCAGTGGGATGTCAACAGTGCTGTGGGACCTCCAGCCAGGTCTGGGCCCCAGACGGTGCCGTCTCTTCGTGGGCCATGCTGGGAGTAGGGGATTTGTCCAAGAGCAAGAGGTGGTCACTAACAGGGTTAACGAAGGGGGTGAAATGATGTGACAAGTACTTGTAGAGATCTCTCTGGGTCCAAAGTGCTGAACGGAATGAAGGGAAAGTGGAAGCAGGGCAGCCAGCTCAGAGGCCTCTGTGGTCACCGAGGCGATGACTCTGTCGGACTTGGGAGGTCGATGTGGAGGGCAGCAGACGCATTTCAGAAGCATCCCTAGGACTTGGTGATTTGGAGGGAGAGAAAGGTGAGTGACTCCCCAGTTTCTGGCTTGAAAAAACAAGTGAACAGCTGTGCACCTTAATGAGATTGGGGGGGTGGTGTCTGGAAAGAGGTTGTGGTAGGAGGAACCAAGAGTAAATATTTAGACTCATTAAGCTTGAGATGCCCATGAGATATACAAGTTTGCTAACTGATATAAAAGGTATAAAAGTGCTACATACTACAGAGGTGACATGTGGAGGGGTGGATTCCTGGAGCCATTCTTACTGGTGGCCCTTCCTGACCTCTTCTCATGGTGTTCCAATGTCCACCTGTATGCCAGCCAAGGGGAGGTACACATGAGGAGCTTATGGGACCAAACTCAGCCAGGACACGCGCAGGCCGCCTCTATGATGGCCTTCAGTAGTAATGCAGATACCAGCTTTGGGGCTAAGAAAACAGTAACTTTTCGCTGCAAAATGGTATTTGATTCACACCACAATTGGAAATAAAAAATGTAAGCTATTTTCTTCAATTACAAGCATCATAGTAGGTTTGCTGATTTCTTGATACTGATGTTTTTAAGTAGCGCCAGTAGGTTCTTGGTATCTAGTCCTGCACCCTGATAAGTACACCATTTCAAGTACCACCCTGTTTGGGGGTTCCAAGTTAGAGTCTCCCCTAGGAAAATCTAAGGTGGCATCAGATGCAGAGGGAGGTCTCTCTCCACAAAAAGCTCAGAGAAGTCGGCCTGTTGTAGGAAAACAATGACTCACTGCAATCCCATGCTGCTCTCAGTTAATACGCCTCCTTCTGTACCAGAGCCTGTCTCCTATCATGACGAGCCTAGTTTCCAATTCCCCCATCAGAGGACAAACCAAAATGTCATTTGACAATCTGCTTTCTAATTAAACGTTGAGCCATTTTTATAAAGTCACAATTAACTAAACAATCCCACATGGCCACAGAGCAGTGAGCTGCCGCCTTGATTGATGGGACCATTTGCAATGATTGAAAGAAGGGAGGGAAAGAACATCATGAGATACAGCCAGATTAAGCTGATCAAGCCTCTCTTAGCGTCATCCCGTTCACTCATAGAGTAACACAGGGCAGCATTAACGTAAATTCATTAAGCTTCCTGCGTTTCAGTGAGCCCTACCAAAAATAAAACTTACCAGACTGTCTAGAACAGGGGTCCGCAAACTACAGCCCGCAGGCCACATGCAAATACAAATATTGTATTTGTTCCCGTTTTGTTTTTTTACTTCAAAATAAGATATGTGCAGTGTGCATAGGAATTTGTTCATAGTTTGTTTTTAAACTATAGTCCGGCCCTCCAACGGTCTGAGGGACAGTGAACTGGTCCCCGGTTTAAAAAGTTTGAGGACCCCTGATCTAGAAGGTCTTGGGAGCAAGATATCCACAGACATCTACTTCCTCAAGAAAGCAGCCTGGCTAGGGTTCAGGGTGACACCAGGGTCAGACTGCATCTCCCAACAGATCCAGGCTCTCCTCCCCAAAAGGAACAGTGAGGGTGAGTAAGAGACAGGTGAGAGACAGAGTCAGGTTCTGTGACGGCAGCGGGGGCTTCCACGGAGAAGGACCATGGTAAGATGGTGCAGAGGACAGAAATACCCAACTCCATTCACACTGACAACGTGACCTCACGTAAGACACTGAGCTGCTGAGTCCGTTTCCTGCCTGAACACGAGAAGTGACCATTTGTCCTGCCTGTTGGCTAGGACTGGTGGGAAAAGATCCGATGATGTGTGTAGAAGCCCTGTAAAAGGGGAAGAACTCTACAGCTATGAGAGACAACCGCTGGTTACTGTTAGGTAGGAAAGGCTGGGACAAGTCCTCAAAGACGATGGTAACCGAGAAAACTAGTAGAATTGGTAAGGAATGTCTCTGGGATACTTAACAAGCGCAGTAAACAGTCTGAAATTAGGAAACTGCTGACACATTCGTTTATGCAAAAATGTTCGGAGCAAGGAAGTGGGTTAAAATGCAATCGTCTATTGATTAAAGCAGCTTGAAGAGCATACGGATGGATGGATGCCGGCAGATAAGAGGACCAAACCCCAACCTCGCGCAAGGCCCATTCACCACCAGCCACAGGGAGGTGGAGGCAGGCGGGGAGCCAGGCTCCCGCGGTCACTGGTTTCCTGACCTGCCTGTCACCTCCCTTCCCTTCCAGCTGTTGGATTATGGCTCTGAACATGGGCTCAAATTGCCCATGAAAAAGAAAAATCAGATACAAAAGCTTTCCTCTGAGCTTCATTTCACCAATAGTTAAAACACAAAGCAAAACTAGAGAAGATTAGCAATTTCTGATGAAAGTTCAAAGAACAGAACCAACGTGAGAACGAGTGGAGAGAGTGGAGAGGTGGAGGTACAAAGGGAGCCCACACAGAAGCTGACAGTCTAGCTGGCAGGAGGCCGATTCACTGTTTACTCAATAAACATTTATGGAGCATCTACTACGTCCCAGGCACAATTCAGGTCTGCCCCCGAGGAGCTCACTGAAAAGACACACAAACAGGCAACTATAATCAAGCTGGAAATGCCAGGATGGGGAGGTCACAGAGGAGGAGCCCCCACACTCGGCGCAGCTGTGGGAGAAGAACAGTCAGAGGAGGGGCACAAAGAAAATGTGAGGCCATACAATACATGTCGGTAAGAAGGAGACATTATTATGGGGTTTTAAAGGGGAGGAATCACTGCCAGCAGGAAGGAACCAAAGAGCCTTCAGTTCCAGGGAGGTAGCATTTGAGAAAGGCCCTGAGGGATGGAGGAACGTGCCCGGCAGAGAGGAGGGGTGAAATATGACATCCAGAACCAGGCATGTCTGAGGAACGACAGGATAGGATTCCCTCCCCACATGTGTGTTTCCTGGAGAAGAGAACCTGAGTAGATATGAATTTACGTCTCCTTACCTTTTCTTCAACTTCAAGAATTGCTGTTTCAATAGTTTCAGCAAACCGATTTCCAGCAGAGGTGACTTGAGTTATTCCTGTTGAGAAATCAGAAGAGGTTTAATAGGTTTGGAGGGCTACCCTTCCACACACCCTATTTTTGGGACATCCCCCAAGTCCGTGCTGAGAGGGCGATCACATGGCTCCGCTCCCCCAATTGATCGAGTTGGAGGATGGACATATCACCATCAGCTGCACTGCCCCCTTCCCTCCTTTGAGAATAAAGACTTGCAAACTTAGGCACACAACAGTGAGCCCTGATTCAGGGAAACAGACATGCCACACCACACCACACACACACACACACACACACACACACACACACACACACACACACGAGATGAGCAGGACAGCGCAGCCCTGAGTCAGAGGGGCCTTCCTGCTCCAGTTCCCAGCAGGCGGTCAAGCTTTGCTCCCTACAACTCCCAACATTCCTACAACAAACCCTCCACTAACCTAAGCTGGTGCCACGGCACCTCTTTTCCCTGCAACCAAAAATCACTGATTTAAAAATAAGAGATCTAGGGTTGAGACTAGAAAAAGAAAGAAAAGTAGAGGGCTAAGAAAAAAGGCTTCTGAAACAAAGCCTTGGAAAAAATAAAAGATGAGAGAGTGACCTGGGCCTCTGAATTACCGTCCCATGATATCTGACAGGAAAGAAAGAGGCCCAGAGAACAGACCTAATAAATAATTCATAAAATCCCAGCAGTGTTTAATATTAAGATGGAAGCCCAAATACTGGAGAAAAGGGACTCCTAATATGGTCGTTATCCATAACAAAACAAAACAAATAAAAATTTCATTGAAAATACAAAAAGGTGAGACTGAAAAGTGCCCACAGTAAGCAAGGAATAATTAAGTAACTATACAATGCCCATCGTTACTAAAATAAGAAGTGTAATAACTCAGTCTTGATTCATTGTGCTGCCCTTTTTTTTTCTTTGTCTTAAACAATGAATATTTTATTTGCTCATGGTTTAGTAGGTCAGCAATGAGTGCTGGGCTCAGCAGGTTGGTTTTTCTTCTGCTCTTGCCTGGCTACAATCACCTGGTGATTCAACTGCGCTGAATGGTAGACCAGATGCTGGTGTCTGGTACTAGCTGTTTGTGTTGCCTTTAGAGTCTATTTTAGTAAATGTGAACATTTCTTTCCTGAGATCTTTAAAGATTTATCTCCTTGCTATAGTTTTCCATCAGCACTTGAGTTACTCAACCATGAACTGACCTACTATAGGGCTTCAAGAATCTAGCCTCTTCGAGTCCCCTGCTGTACTGGAGTGATGATTCTGGTCAAGTTCAGGGATTAAGGTGTATGAAAGGGAAGGGTGGGGGGCAGGGCTGGAAAGGAGAAGGTTCTTCAGGGCCAAGTTAAGTTGGATGGACTTTATTCAAGCAGCCTAATAGTCAAGATGACTGTAGTCCAATCCCACACTCTCTACGTGATAACTACCATTCAGGAAATGTAGAAAGTTAAAATTGAACTGCAGACAGAAAATAACACCCAAACCACAGGACTAAAGCAGTCAAATGAAAATTAAGTGGACAGCAAGCAATGACCTTTACCCTTGACAGGATCCTTCGCCTGCTGCTGTTGGCTCATTAGCTGCAGCAGAGGCTTTGCAAGTTTCCCCTGGTTCCTGGGGCTTCTAAGAGGCTCCCTGGAGCATCCGCTCTCACTCGGCAGGGTACAGAACAGTGACAGGGACACCAGCTGGCCTACAGAACAGGCAGCAGGACAGCTCTCCTGTCTGCTCACCCCAGACCCGGCCCCAGGAGGCTGGTGCCACATCCCATCTATCCACTGCAAGCAGCAGAGGCACCGTGCTCTAATCTCAGTCCTACCACTTCCTCTCTGGGCCTCTTTCATAAAACAAAGGAGACCAGTGGTACTCCAAGGGTGGTCTTCAAACCAGTGCCACTCTCCAACTCTGCTGCTGGTTCACAAGTACAGAAACGGAGAGCCTTCGAAGCTTTTATAGCATACTAGAGGCCTGGTGCAAGAAATTTGTGCACTCTGGGGCGGGGGGGGGGGGGGTCCCTTAGTCTGGCCTGCGCCTTCCCGCAGTCTGGGGGATGTCTGACTGTCGGCTCCCTCTGAGGAGCGGGCCTAAGCTGTCAGTCGGAAATCCTTAACGCTGCCGTGGAGGCGGGAAAGGCTCCCGCCACCATCGCTGCGCTCACCAACCGTTAGCCAGGCTTCTGGTTGAGCAGCGCTCCCCCCTTTGGGAGTGCACTGACCACCAGGGGGCAGCTCCTGAATTGAGCGTCTGCCCCCTGGTGGTCATTGTGCATCACAGCAACCAGTCATTCCGCCGTTCGATTGATTTGCCTATTAGCCTTTTATTATACAGGATGATGTTGCTACACAGCCAAGTACACAATCAGTGGAACTGTCTTATTAAATGGAGCACAGACTGGTATATGGGTTCCCTGCAGTTGCTGTAATAAAGTACCACAGACTGAGTGGTGTAAACCAATATCAATGTAGCCTCTCACAGTTCTGGGGGCCAGAATCCCAAAATCAAAGTGTCCACAGGGCCACACTCCCTTCAGAGGCGCTGGGAAGACTCTGCTCCTTGCCTTTTGCAGCATCAGGTGGCTGGTGGCCACATCACACCTCCACTTCACTGCAGTGTGAGTGTGAGAGTGTGTGTATGTGTGTGATCGCCCTCTTGTTCTCTTATAAGGACATTTATAATGGCATTTAGGCCTACCTGGATAATCCAAATTGATCTCATCTCAAAATCCTTGTCTTAATTATATCTATACAATTAGATTGCCAAATAAGAGAACACTATTTGGATACATCTTTGGGGCTACTATTTAGTCCACTACAGCTGGTTTGCATAGTGTTGAACTCCTCTGTGGCCGGTTGTACATGGTGCACACAAACCAATTCACCATTGAGGAAAAAAAACACCCCCATCTTTTACTCAGCTAGGACCCTGCTTTTCCTCTACAGCCCAGAGACGGGGCTGGGCAAGACCATGAAATGGGGCAAGAAAGGAGAGGTGGCTAACAGGTGGCAGGGGTGCAAAGAGCAGGTGGAGACTGTGCCCTCGGCCTGCCCAGGGCTGGTCCCCACCTTCTCGGACAGGCAGTGCAGAAGCTGTCCCCTCCCGACCCCTATTCCCATCCCTCACATGGCTTTAGTTGTAAAGTGATTAAATTGCTGTTTTCTGTTCAAGTGCCTCCCTCATCCCATAAAATGCTCAGAGTTTTCCATGTCCAAGTTTGAAAACACAAAACTTTTTCATTAAAATCCTTTTGTACCTTGCACTGCCCTGCTACTAACATATCCTCTCCCCAGCACCCCTCCCTGTACTCTCAAGAACATTCAGGAAGTTTCCAGGTTTCATATAGAACAGAGACAACACTTGGAGACTTAATAAAGCAAGGATTTACTCTCTCGTTAGAAGTTGCCTTGCCGGCACGAGTAGTCCTTGCTAAAGGAACCACTGTGCTGAGTTCTTTTGCTGTTACATCTCCGCCTTAAAGGGCAGACCAAGCCAAAACACCTGAGAATGTTTAAAATGATCACACTCCATACAGGTATAGCCATAGTAAAGTGGGCACTCTATCATTCAACAACTGGTAGGAGTGAAATAGGCACAATCTTTCTGGAAAGCAATTTGTTACATCCTTACAAGTGGCTTAAAACTGTCCACCCATCTGATGTTGTAACTCCATCTTCAGAACTTCACTAGGGAACAATCTGAAACGGGGACAAAACCGAACCCTCAGAGCTATCCATGGCAGTGTTTTATATGAAATTTAAAAAAAAAAAAACAACAACTAAAAATAAACTTAATAGCCAAGAAAAGGAAATTAGATAAATTATGGTAGATTCATAAAGTTTTATGCAGCCGTTAAAATAACATTTTACAAAGAATTTTTCATTAAAATAACAACTATATTAGTAACGGCTAATCCTTACATGGACCAGGCACTATCCTATGCTTATTAGATGCTCTGCATGTTATTAACCCCCAATCCCTATATCAACTCAAAGAGGTAGGTATTGTTTTTATCCCCATTTTACAGATTAGAAAATAGAGGCACCGAGAGTTAAGATGCTCACCCAAGGCCACTCTGCTGCTAAGAGACAGCACTGGGATTTGAGTCCACTGTGCCCAGCTCCAAAGTCCAAGCTCTTAACCCTACACTACACTGAATAATAACCACAAAGACATCAGGCCCCAATTCTGGAACCTGAAAATGTTATAGGACCTGGTAGGTGTGATTAAGATAAGATTGAGAGGAAGAGATAGCCTTGATTTTCTGGGTGGGCCCTAGATGCCACCACAAGTGTCCTCATAATAGAAGCAGAGAGAGAGATTACACACACACACACACACACACACAGGCAAACACACAAGAAAGGCATGTGAACACAGAGGCAGATATTAGAGGGATGGGCCCACATGCCAAGGAACGCCAACAGCCTCCGGAAAGTGGGAGGGGCGAGGAAAAGATTGACCCTAGAGCCCCCGGAAGGAGCACAGTCCTGCCTCCACCTTGATTCAGACTTCTGGCCTTTTAGAACTGTGACAGACTAGATTTCTGTTGTTTTAAGCCACCCACTTTGGGGAAATTTATTACAGCAGCCAGAGGAAAGGAAGACGAGCCCCTACTCTGTACTGCTCTCAATGCAAGAAAAAATATTCAAATGTTAAATGGGGAAAATAGAAATAAAAATTCATACACAATGATCTTAATTATGCATATAAAGATGCATGCAAATACAACAAAATGTTTTGTAAGTGATTATCTCTGAATACTAGAATTATGGGTAATTTTCAGCATTACGGCTTTTGATATTTTTCCAAATGTCTACAATCAGTGTGAATTGCTCATACAAAAAGAAGAAGAAAATTATTTTTTAAATTAGCAACTCATGATATTTCTGCGACTCTAACTCCATCACAAAAATTAGAAATCAAGAGGACCAAAACTCCCTGATAATTTTCTGAATTCCATCTCAGAGCAACACCTGAAAAATCAGCAACGCAGATAGATGCATGCCATTCTCTAAGGCTCACGCATCCCTGGGCCTTCCCAGGCCTGTTCGTTTTCAGACTCTGGCAGGAACATGATGTGGCTGAAGAAGTTTCAGGCTTCGAAACAAGAGGATGTTTCTGAGCTGGTAAATATTTTCCTGTCCATCTATCTATACATGGTGGGGTGGGGGGTGGGAGGGAGCAACGGGAGGTTTTTATGCATTCCCAGAGCTCATCCAGCCCAAAGTGATTGGTGCCGGCCACATGCCAAGAACCAAAAGCAGTGGTTTATGTAAATGTTAGATTTCTCTGTAGGTGACTTCACAGAATGAAACATCACATTAAACAGTGGCTTGATCTTCTTACCGAAGTCGTGACTCCAAGGTTATTCTGTTGCAAAACCCTCCTGCTATCATCTATGCAGACAGAAAACCAAAGGCCAATTTACTGTATCCACATCAAGTTCTTTGATTAAACATATTCATAGAAAGAGTGTATTAACATTTTCCCCCAATGTATGGGCAGGGGGAAATGTACGGACCAAATAGAAGGTCAGGTGTCTTTTGTGTTTTCTTTTGCATGGCGGAGAAGAGAAGAATTACTCCAAATCAGGCAGGTCAGAGCAGCGGAGCATGAAAAGCACATTACGTGGTTTTATTCAGCTCACCCTGTAGAGTACGAATTTGGGCACTGGGGTGATAAGACCACGGTGTGGGGTTTGTCCTTTAATCTCAGGTCTGCTGACCACAGATGGAGAAAGCGTTTCGGTGACACAAGAGATAACATCTAGGCCTCAGTTGTGTTTCAGCTCCAGGCCCAGAAGAGCAGAGAAACCAGACAAAGCGACACCATGGCCGACATCAGGACCAGATGCAATGACTAATGATCACCAATCAGTATGGACCATGATCCTAACTCCCTTAGTCACCATGACTAATGATTTTTTGCCTAGACAGCCAGCCCATCCCCAGGAAGCCATCTAAGAGACAGGTCTCTGAGCATTAGCTCACCTGTGACTCTTAGGCCTGGGCCACTTTCTCTGCTGCAAGCTGCTGTTCGTGTCCTATTGGGCTTTGATGCGGGCAGGAAAATGGACCCCTTTAGTCGGATACCAACAGCTAGTGGAACACCCAGTAAGCATTCACTCACTGACATGCCAGACACTGCCCCCAGGGTTGGGGTGTGAGCCAGCCTATGTATCCTTACCCCAAACAGACATCAACTGAACAAGAAACTATTACTTTATGGATATAGTACATGCTGTGAACTGCAGTCCAGGATAGCTTGGGAACAGGCCATAAAGGGCCTGAGCACATTCAGAGGCCTCGGAGGGGGGTCTCAAAGTCTCTGAGGAAGGATGAGCTGCAAGGCCCAAGTGGCCAGCAGGCACCAGGCTCCACAGGCCTGTCACCACATGGACTGCATGCTCGCCTAAGAGTATGGGACCCTGCTATAGAGAAGCCTAAGAGTATGGGACCCTGCTATAGAGAAGCATCATCCAGTTTGCATTGTAGAAGGTTATTGTGGCTGCTGCTTAGAGATCTGGAGGGGATAAGGGAGAAGGTACAGATATCTGTCAAAAAGAAACTCTTCAACTTTTTTTTTTTTTACCACAACTTGTAGAATAAGAAAGACACTTACTTTGCCACCCAGTACACACACACACACACACACACACACACACACACACACAGTCTATGAGAGGCTGGCCACCAGCCTGGGCTAGTGGGTGGGCGGGGACACTTGCATTCTCTGTGATGTTGGGCCAGTTTTTCAAATGCCCTGAGCCTCCGTTTCCTCATCCGTAAAGCAAGGGTAACAATAATGATCCTACAGCATAGGTTGTTGTGGAGGATAAGTAAGTCAATAGATGTGAAACCCTTAGCAATGTTAACCTTTCTCTGTAAAACTATTACTGCACACAAGTACAAGTCTCACAAAATAAAACTCAGCCTCACTACACGGACTCCACTCTAAAGTTTTTCATTCTACTTCTCTTTCTTTTTTGTTTTAAAATGCTAGTAAAGATCCTCTAAATTATTTTTCGAACCCAATGGCTTGGGTCATGACCTACAGCTGGAGATGATGGCTTGGACTTGGGAGATGGCAATGAGGAAAGAAGTAGGAGAAGACAGAATTGACAGGACTTGGTGAATAATCAACATTCAAACACATGGAGGCTAAATAGCATGTTATTAAACAACTAGAGGCCCGGTACACGAAATTCGTGCATGGGAGGGGGTACCTCAGCCCGGCCTGCACCCTCTCCAATCCAGGACCCCTCAGGGGATGTCTGACTGCCCGCAGGGATCGGGCCTAAACCGGCAGTTGGACATCCCTCTCACAATCCGGAACTGCTGGCTCCTAACCGCTCGCCTGCCTGATCATCCCTAACCGCCTCTGCCTGCCAGCCAGATGCCCCTAACCGCCTCTGCCTGCCAGCCTGATCGCCCGCTAACTGCTCCCCTGCTGGCCCCTAACTGTCCTCCCCTGTCGGCCTGCCAGTCCCTAACTGCCCTCCCCTGCCGACCTCATTGCCCTTAACTGCCCTCCCCTGCTGGCCTCATCGCTAACTGCTCTCCCCTGCCGGCCTGATCACCCCTAACTGCCTCAGCCTCGACCCCACCCTCATGTCATGGCTTTGTCCAGAAGATGTCTGGTCTAATTAGCATATTACCCTTTTATTAGTATAGATCAGCGGTTCTCAACCTGTGGGTCTCGACTCCTTTGGCGGTCGAAATACCCTTTCACAGGGGTCACCTAAGACCATCCTGGATATCAGATATTTACATTACGATTCATAACAGTAGCAACATTATAGTTATGAAGTAGCAACGAAAATAATTTTATGGTTGGGTCACAACATGAGGAACTGTATTTAAAGGGCCAGAAGGTTGAGAACCACTGGTATAGATGAATGGGTTACCAATGAGATCAAGGAAGAAGTTAAAAACTTCCTGGAAACAAATGAAATGAACACACAACAACACAAAATCTATGGGACACAGCAAAAGCAGTCCTGAGAGGAAAGTTCATAGTACTATAGGCCTACCTCAAGAAACAAGAAAAATCTCTAATAAACTATCTAACCCTACAACTAAAAGAATTAGCAAACAAGAAAGGCCCAGAGTAAGTAGAAGAAAGGAAATAATAAAGAATAGGGGTGAGAACCCTAGCCAGTTTGGCTCAGTGGATAGAGTGTCAGCCTACGGACTGAAGGGTCCCGAGTTCAATTCCGGTCAAGGGCACATGCCCAGGTTGCAGGCTCGATCCCCAGCAGAGGGCATGCAGGAGGCAGCTGATCAATGATTCTCTCTCATCACTAATGTTCCTATCACTCTCTCTCTGCCTTCCTCTCTAAAATTGATAAAAACATATTTTAAAAAAATAGGAGTGAGAAAGGGAGGTGTCAAAGGCCTCTGGGTTGATGAGATGGAGAACCCAGGGGAGGAGCAGGTGTGAGTCTGTGGGAAGAGAGGAAGAGAACAAACTTCCAGATCTAGAATTTCCATCTAGACATTCTGCCTGGAGGAGGATTTGGGTGGGGTGATAAAAGAACCTAAGCCCTTTACCATCAGGGAACGAGGCAGAAAGAGTCACATCAGAACTGTAGCTACCGAGAAAGAATGCAGGTTTCTAGACTGGGCTGGGGAGGTAGACAGCCTTTGTGAATGGAGCACAGCATTAAGTAGCGGACGGAGGACTCGAGGATTTGGGGCTCCCGCCAAACGTCTTTCCTTATCCGACCAAAATAAAGCACTAATCACATTTAATTAGAGTCCGTCTGCCCATCTGTTTCTTCTACTAAGTGAGTGGCTTCAGGGCAGGGGCCACCCAGCTCATTAATCTCCCTGCTCCTCAGGCCTCCTGAGCCCATGGCCCTGCCAGCTGCCTGTAGTAGGTAGGTGCTCAACAAACTTCTGCTGAATTGACAGCCAAGACTCAACACGATAAAACTCCAAAAGAGCCACTCACAGTGCAGGAAACTAAAACAAGGCCAAGCAAATCGGAGGGGGGAGGCAAAATCCTCTAAGACAGTGATGGCGAACCTATGACACGCGTGTCAGAGGTGACACTCGAGCTCATTTTTTTTTTGGTTGATTTTTCTTTGTTAAATGGCATTTAAATATATAAAATAAATATCAAAAATATAAATCTTTGTTTTACTATGGTGGCAAATATCAAAAAATTTCTATATGTGACAGGCACGAGAGTTAAGTTAGGGTTTTTCAAAATGCTGACACGCCGAGCTCAAAAGGTTCACCATCACTGCTCTAAGAGAATTCTCATGAGTTGATGGTGTGGGCCAACAAGAAGCCAACTGTTCACAGAGAAAACAAGTCTGCAATAAGTGTTAAACCCTGGAATGCAGGATGGGTATAGATATAGATCTTCACCCTAATGATCCGAAACACTAAGCAGGTCTGCGATGGAAGCAGGAAGACAGGAAAAATGAAAGAGGAAAATGAGGCATAATGGGTATAGAGCACTTAGAGTCCAAAGAGCACCCTAAACCAGCGGTTCTCAACCTGTGGGTCGCGACCCCTTTGGCGGTCGAACGACCCTTTCACAGGGGTCGCCTAAGACCATCCTGCATATCAGATATTTACATTACAATTCATAACAGTAGCAAATTACAGTTATGAAGTAGCAACGAAAATAATTTTATGGGTGGGTCACAACATGAGGAATTGTATTTAAAGGGCCAGAAGGTTGAGAACCACTGCCCTAAACGTTTCAGTCTTCACATCACTTCCCCTTCCCTTGTTACCTTTTCCTTCTCTGGGATGCCTCCTCCTTTCCAATCTCCTGCCATCCCCCAAAGCCCAGCTCCTAGTAGGTTGCCCGTTTTTTCTATATGCATATGACTTGTTCCCCCAAATGACAGGAATGGTGTTATACGCCTTCTTATCCATCTACACCTACCCCTTACACAGATAAGGCACCCGATAGTAATTGATTAGCTGATTTTGATACTCATTCATTTTGGCATTAAATACCAAGTTCATATTGATATTTTCTAGTCTTACCCCTTTAACTGCAACTATTACTAAAGCTATCATTTTTAATAGTAGCAGCTACATTTATTTAGCACTTACCACATACAAGACACAGCTAGGGGCTTGAAATACATCATCTTAATCCTCAATCTGCAGGGTTGAGACTATTAGTCCCATTTCACAGGTGACAAGATTGTGGCTCAAAGACAACATAGTTTAGTAAGTGACAACATCAGGATAGTCAAACCTATGGCTACTTAACTCCAAAGCCAAATAAATGTGCAATCACTCTAAAATTTTAGCACGATTTCCCCTGGGACAGAGGCATGGAGAGCAACCCATCTGATGTGACAGCTGTACTCGATGCTCACCAAGACATAATTAGAGCTCAAATCAGAAAAAGCTTTTTTTTAGGCTTGAAAAGGCCATAATTTATCAAGAACCATTCATTCATTACCTACAAATACTTAGGTCAGGTCAAGCTTATTTCAACTCTTTAAAAAAATGGAACATGCTAAAGACATCATTTGTTTCTGTAAGAATGTTTAATTTAAGAAACCAACAACGTTCAGAACAATCAAATCGTTACTGTCAGGTAGTGAAATAATCGCCACACTTGTAACAGCCCCCCATCTCCTATGTTACAGTCCCCCAAAAGCTTTCACATACGTTACTACTTCATCTGGACATCTCAGAAACTGTGAGGTGATTAATGTTACCCCATTGTCCACATGGCTGGGGGGTGGGGGACAAGACTAAGAGAAGCTGAGTGAGTTGCTGAAGGTCACAAAATATTACTTAGGACCCTTGGTTATAAGGGACGAAACACAGCCCCTCAATTAGCCTAGGCCAGTGGTCGGCAAACTCATTAGTCAACAGAGCCAAATATCAACAGTACAACGATTGAAATTTCTTTTGAGAGCCAAATTTTTTATACTTAAACTATATAGGTAGGTACATTGTTATTAACTTAATTAGGGTACTCCTAAGGCTTAGGAAGAGCCACACTCAAGGGGCCAAAGAGCCGCATGTGGGTCTCGAGCCGCAGTTTGCTGACGCAAAAAGAAACTACCCCAAGGAAGGGCAGCGCCAGCGAGGGGAGGGCTCCCTGAAGAGCACATCCCAAACCTGGGCTTCTCTCTGCCTGAGGCTTCCTCCTGCTCCACGGCAGCCCAGCATCCCCCTCCAGGCGGGAAACCAGGGCCACCTGAATTCCAGACCCATTTCCCCAGCTTCACCAACTCAGAGGACAAGGCTCATGGGCTTCAAGTTCAACACTGCAGGGAGATGGGCTTGAAATGATGCTCACTGTGCCTCTACTGTCACCCAGCCTGTGCTGAGTGACAGAATGGTGGGAACATGGGGACAGATGGGGCAGCTTCTGCAAGGACACATCTCCATAAATCCACTCCCCTCTCCACAGTCTAACCCCGCCCCTTTACTATCTCTGATCAGGCTGAGGGGTCCAAAAGTGGCAAAACCAGTTCTGGGCTCTTCCTTTTAATTCCACATAGGAGGCTGCCTCACACTCACTCTGGTGTACAAAGGACATCCCTGTGCCTGTGGCTCTGTAGAATCAGAGGCAGGGAAAGGCCCCATTTTAACATCCTATTACATGGCTGCAATGACATCCTTGAACTCACTGAGACACCTGGGGCCTAACAATAAATTCTTCCCTTTCACTAAAAAATAAATTAAAAATTCAGGAGTGTCCTGTCTAGCCAAGTCAGGAAAGGGTCCGCCTTTGGCACAGGGGACCAATCAGAAACCACAGCTGGCAGGCCCCAAGCGTGGTCAGAGGATAAGCAGTCCCCCAGAAGGGCTAGGGGAATGGGGGGATGCCAGTTCAAAAAGATGGACGAGGCCGGGCAGATTAAATAATAAAAGTAAGTGGAAGTTCGTGCACACTACCGCAGAGCTGCCGCGCTTCACTCGCCGAGTCCAGCAATCTCTCTTCTTTCTACATCACAGCTGGCATTGTTTGGGCACTAAATTGTGAAGTAACAATAGTAAAGATCAGCCAGTAAAGAATAAGGTGCTAATCATGCAGAAAAGATGTTGAGTGCAAACAGAATTAGAAAAGGGAGAGATCAATATACCCATTTACATCCCAGTAATATCCTAAAACTAGCTCTCTCCATGCTGCGATTCTGGGCCAAGAAATAAAAACTGTTATTTCTTCATCAATGAAAGTCGGACTAGCCTTTTCAGCCTCCCTGCCCCTGCCCTCCCCGGATGCCCCTTACAGCTGAGCGAGGCAGCCTCTGCTTAGGTCCAGTCTTCTTCTTCTTGTTTGATTGTTGACAGTATTACAGATGTCCCCCATCCCCCCCTCCTTTGCCCCCCTCCACCCAGCCCCCGTCCCTCCCAGGCCTTCCTCACACTATTGTCTGTGTCCATGGGCTCCGCACATGTGCATATACGTTCTTTGGTGACTCTCTTCCCGTGCCCATCACTGAGACTGGCACAATTCCCTCGGGAGGCTTCATTTAGTCAAACGCTTCTACAGCCCTCACCAGGGCACTGTTCTAAGTGCCCTACAAATACTGTGTTTTAGCAGCAGACGTTCGCTTTCGCCAGCTCCACTGGCTGCACACGGCTATGGTGACTTCCAAAAGGGATCTAGGAAACAGAATCTGTTGAACCTTCTCTCAAAGGTCTAACCCAAGCCTATATGGCTGAAACCCACCTCCTTTCTCTAGTTCCAGCACTTGGCTTCTCTCCCTGAGCCCATTCCCTTCTCTCCTTCCACAGACCAGAGATAAAGGTTCATGTGTAGCAAGCACTTAGAGTGTGCGCAGCACTTTCTACCCATGAGCTCGCCTCATGCTCACAGCAACCCCAGATGGCCTGCTTTTAAACCCTCTTATAGAAGAAAGAACTGGTTGCGCAGGGAGGCGACTGTCGGGGGCTAACTCTCCACTGGGGACTGGCAGCGCTGAGTGGCAGGGACTGCACACTCTGTTGTACCCACGTGCAAGTGGCTCTCTGGAGAGTAACTCTTGTATGGTGTCCCTGGAAAAGCCACCCTTGGCAAAAACACTCATGTGCTGTCCCTTCAAAAACTGATGGTAGCCCTAGCCGGTGTGGCTCAGGGGGTAGAACGTCAGCCTGAGGACTGAAAGGTCCCGGGTTCGATTCCTGTCCAAGGCACATGCTGCAGGAGGCAGCCGATCAATGATTCTCTCTCATTGCTGATATTTCTATCTTTCTCTCCCTCTCCCTTCCTCTCTGAAGTCAATAAAAATATATATATTAAAATATTTTTTAAATGACTATAGCCCTGGCTGGTGTGGCTGTTAATTGGGAGTCATCCAGTGAACCAAAGGTTTGCCAGTTCGATTCCCAGTCAGGGCACATCCCCCCCCTCCCCCCCACTCACCCTGAGTTTCGAACTCAATTCCCACTGGGGTGCCTGCAGGAGGGGCAGCCAACCAATGTTGCGCTCTCACTGTTACACTCTCACATTGATATTTCCCTCCCTTTCTCTCTCTCTAAAAATCAATAAACTATTCTTTTTTAAAAATGATTGTAACAGAAGTAAAATTCACGTAACATAAATGCACCATTTGTAAAGTATTCAATTCAGTGTCATTCAGTACATTCACAATGTGGTACAACTACTGCCTCTATCTGGTTCCAAAATATTTTCATCGCCAGCCCTCTCTCCCCCCAAAAAAACTCATACCATTAAGTGGTCAATCCCCATGCTCCCCTTCCCCAGCCCCTGGCAACCACTCATGTGTTTTCTGTTTCTATGCATTTATCTACTCTGGATATTTAACATAAATGCAATCACATAGAATCTAATGAACAAAATTAATTGACCAACAAAATAAGACCCGAAGCAGGGAGGCATGGAACAGACTGACATTCCTCAATGTGGGATTTGGGGCCGAGGAGAGATAAACCAAAGAACTTGTATACTTATATGCATAGCCCATGCACACAGACAAAAGGGTACTGAAGACCTGAGGGGCTGGGTAGGGGCTGGGCAGAGAGGGGTGAAAGGGGGGAAAATGGGAGACATCGGTAATACTGTCAACAATAAAATATATATATTAAAAAATAATAAAAATAAATGCAATCACATAAGTTGTGGCCTTTGTGTTTGGCTTCTTTCACTTGTAGCATTGTGTTTTCAAGGTTTATCCAGGTTGTAGCATATATCTGTACTTCATTTCTTTTATGGCTGAATAATATTCCATTGTATGGATACGCCGCATTTTGTTTATCCATTCATTAACTGATGGGCATTTGGGCTGTTTCCATTTGGGTATTGTGAACAGTGCTGCTATGAACATCTGTACACAAAGATTAGAGTCCCTGTTTTCAATCCTTTTGCAAATATACCTAGGATGGAATTGCCAGCTCCTATGGTAATTAATTCTGTGTTTCACTTTTTGAGGAGCCCTTTAAGATGTTTTTAAAATGTGAGACTTTACAAAGAAAATACAAAAGAAAACTGAAAGCAAAATGTAAAACCAAAGTGAGCTCAAAGAAGTTAAAAAATATATTTTTCTACTCTCACCCAATTTTTGAATAAGTTCAAACCCAGGCAGAAGGAACCCAAATTTTTAAAAGGCCAAGAACACTAGGAAGAGAAAATTAAGATATGCAATTCTACCAAATAATTAACAAGGGTTTCTGTGTCTCCAGGGGGGAAAAAATGTGTGTGTGTGTGTGTGTGTGTGCGCGCGGGCGAGTGCACACATTTTTTATTGATTTCAAAGAGAGTGAGGGAGGGACGGAAGGAGGGAGGGGGAGGGAAAAAGGGAAGAGAGAGACATCGACTTGTTGTTCCACTTATTTATGCATTTGTTGGTTGCTTCTTGTATGTGCCCTGACCAGGGATTGAACCCGAACCTTGATGTAGCAGGACGACCCTCTAACACACTGAGCAACCCGCCCAGGGCCTCTCCACAATATTTTTAACAACAAAGTCACACCTAGACAGGACTTCACTAAAAACCATGTGATTGCCTACAAGGCTTTTAAACCAAAGAAAGTTGAGAAGAACCAGCAGGGCCCTGAACCAGAATCAGGAAAGGCTGCATTCTCCGCTCTGGCTCTCATGTATAGTAAAACCATGTTTCTCTTTGGGAAGACATGCTGCTAGCATCAAAAAAAAAAAAAAACAGCACCGTTTAAAAAGCAAGCTTGCCACACTTCATCAGAAAAATGCAAATTAAAATGAGACACTACCCTACACCTATTAGAACGGGCACAATCCAGAACGCCGACAACACCAAGTGCTGGGGAGGATGTGGAGCAACAGGAACTCTCATTCACTGTTGGTGGGAATGCAGAATGGTACAGTCACTTTTGAAGACAAGTAGGCTCTATTTCTTACAAAACTAAACATGCTCTTACCATATGACCCAGCAACTGTGCTTCTTGGTATGTACCCAAAAGGCCTGAAAACGTAAATCCACACAAAACCTGCTCATGAATGTTCATAGCAGTTTTATTCATAACTGCCAAAATTTGGAAGCAGCCAAGATGTCCTTCAGTGGGTGAATGGATAAAGAAACTGTGGTACATCCACAATGGAATATTGTTCTGCACTAAATAGAAATGAGCTATCAAGCCATGAAAAGACATAGAACCTTAATGTACATTATTAAGTAAAAGAAGCCAATCTGAGGAGGCTACATACTGTATGAGTCCAACTGTATGACATTTTAGAAAAGGCAAACTAAGGAGACAGTGAAATATCAGAGGCTGCCAGGCAGTGGGGGTGGGAAGAATGAACAGAGCACAGAGGATTTCAGGGCAGTGAAAATACTATGTATGACCCCATAGTATTATGGATACATGTCACATGTGTCCAAACCTACAGGATGCACACCACCAAGAGCGAACCCTAATGCAAACTAGGGACTCTGGGTGATTGTGATGTGTCAATGTAGGTTCATCCATTTTACCAACTATACCACTGGGGTGGGGGATGTTGACATTGGGGGAGGCAAGTGGGAGAGGGAATGACAGGGGGTGCGAAGGAAATCGGTATCTTCTGCTATGAACCTAATATAAGCAACGTCTTACCCAAAAACAAAATTTGTGTCCATTCCCTTAAAAGAATATTTCTAATCAGCTCTAAACCATGTGCATTACTTTAAGAATGACTTACTAGAAACTTAAGCCTGGAAAAAAAAATAAAAAGAAACTTAGTCTGGCCCAAGGGAGAGCGAGGCAAGCATGAGCGCAATCCAGGGTGCACACACTCTCTCTGCATCTGGTCTTTCAGCAGCTTTTATGAGGCTGCCCATCAACAATGAGGTTACCTGGGAGGACAGCGACAAGATGGGAATGCAGAGAGACTGTACCGAAAAGGACGCATCAGCACCTTTAAATTAAGTGAAGGATAAAACAGTTCTCTGAAGGACACGGTAAGCTAACTACAAATGACAACCCTGACTCTTCTGATACCAGCGAGACACCAACATGACAGGGACGGCTGACAAATCAGGTACAGGCAGGCGTGCTGGCAGCATTCACCGGGCAGGTGTTCGATTAGGCAGGAAGCGGGCTGAAAACAACTCAATTAATTCGTCCTGCACGCCTGTCCCCGAGAACAAGATGATAACCCGAAATACCAGCAGCAGGCCAGAGATGAGCTCACACCTCAGTTTATGCAAAAGGGGTGGCGAGTAAAGATACACGTGCAACCTAAAAAATTACCCTGAGATCAGCCCTTTAAGGTTCAAACTAAAACCAAAGGCCAGGACGGAAACAGAGTGAGAAGGCAGCTTATTACAAATTTAAAAGTCATTCCTTTCTCCTGAGTGACTCTCCCTGGTCAGCCTCCGATGCAGGCAGCCCTCCGTGCTTGGGCTGAGTGTGATAAGGACAAACACGGACATGATTAAAAAACCAACACAAAGTGATGCAATCTTCCTTATTTGTAATATCCCATGCGTGCGAGGTTCTGCCAAACCCAGATTTAAGTCCAGCCCACTGGGCATATCTGTGGTCTGAATATACTAGAAAATATACATAAAAGCATGAGGAGTCATTGGGCAGAGGCTAGAGAAAGGGAGACACTGAGAATATAAATTCAAGGAAAGAAAAACAAAGGCTATCAGGATTAGCATTCAGCAGAGGGCTGCGTAGGGCAGAGGGCTACGTAGGGGAGAGGTACGAGTCCTTAACACAAAGTGGGATCTCGCCCTCCGGGCAGCCAGCATCACATCCCTCGGACCAGATAAGAAACCAAACGCAAGCAGAGCTTTCGAGCTCAAAGGAGGCTGAAGCATCTGGGCCACGCCCTTGTTTTAGAGAAAATAATACTGAGGGTCAGAGAGGTTCAGCAATATATCCAGGGCCCACTGTTACCAATGGCAAAGCCAGGTCTGCAATCCTGGTCTCCTGGAAAGCCTTCCACTAACAACATGAATAATGATGATGATGAAGCTGATGATGATAGCTCCCATGTGCTGAAGAACTCATAAGCAGGCATTACAATGAGGGCTTTACATATATTATCCCATTTAATTCTCAACAAACTATACAGTAGTGGTATTATTATGAGCCCATTTCACAGAATGGGGTGCAGAGAGGTGAAGCCACTTGCCCAAAGTCACACAGCTCGTTAGAAGCACAGGCAGATTTGCAACATGGATGAACCTGGAGACCATAATGCTAAGTAAAATAAGCCAGATACAAAAACAACAACAACAACACAAATACTATATGATCTCACAAATAGGTGGAATCTAAAAAAGTCAAACTCACCCGGCCGGCATGGCTCAGTGGTTGAGTGTCAACCTAGGAACCAGTAGGTCACGGTTCAATTCCCGCTCAGGGCACATGCCTGGGTTGCGGGCTCGATCCCCAGTAGGGGGTGTGCAGGAGGCAGCCAATCAATGATTCTCTCTCATCATTGATGTTTCTCTCTCTCTCTCTCCCTCTCTCCTCCTCTCTGAAATCAGTAATAAAAATATATTAAAAATATATATATTAAAAAAAAGTCAAACTCACAGAAGCAGAGGATAGAATGGTAGTTGCCAGAAGCTGGGGGGCGGGGTGGAGAAGAATAGCAAGATGATGGACAAGAAGCACAAACTTTCAATTTTAAGATGATTAAGTTCTCAGTTATAAGATGAATAAGCCCTGGGGATGAAATGTACAGCATGGTGACTACAGTTAATAATACTGTATTGTGTACTTGGAATTTGCTAAGACAGATCTTAAATGTTCTTACCACACACACATACACAGTGGTAACTGTGTGGGGTGATGCATGTGTTAATTAACTTGATTGTGGTAATCACTTTACAATGTATAACTATTTCAAGTCATCATGTCGTATTCTTTAAACACATACAATTGCTATTTGATAATTATAATGCAATAAAGCTGAAAAAATTAGGGCAGCACAGGCAGATGGAAACCTCGGTCTAGCTAAAGTCTGTGCTCTTAGCCACTGTACTCGACTTTTTCCAATCGAGGGAGAAAGTCACCTTTTCAACTACAGTGTAAACCAGATCCCACTTCATGTTAAAAAATTATCCATCGTGGGATAATTTTTAGTGCCTTTCCCTTCCAAGATGCAAAAACAATCAGAACAAAGGGATATGAAGAACAAAAATCTTTGTTAACCAGGGAGAAAGAAGGCTGAACTGCCCAGCCTAGACCACAGGACCGAACAGACTCAGACTTGAAAATGAGGCATTCATGCCAAAACCCAGGTCCCTTTGGGATTCTGTCCAGCATCTCATGTCCAGGGTCTTGCACCTTCAACATGTCACATATTTGTTTTCACATAGTTAATTCTGACTGGATAACGGTGCTGCTAGGCCCAGTTGGTGATTTCAGAATCAGTATTTACCAGATCTTGGAGCTTCCACTAAAAATATTACTGTGCTGGACACAACATCACCAGGTTAATCATACACATAGTTATGTTCAGTTCCAGGAAACAGTTGTGCTTTGTTTTAAATTGTGGTTTAAAAAAACACCCACATTAAATGAAACTGTTGTTTTCTGATAAAATAAAAAGCACCCGGTAGTCCTCTCTCTCACTACATAAGGAAGCTGCTTTGCTTCTCTCACCTACAAAACCAGAACGTCCCCCTCAGCGCACAGACACCTGCTCCACTGCAACATTCACTTCCTTTCACTCACAACCAAACCACAGGTTCCAGCTTCTAGTTCAGTTCAAGATCTATGACCATCACAGAACTGGGGCTCTGGAAGGTGCCACCCACAGCGGACCTGGCATGAGTCACTTAATCACTCTGAAGATTAATCATAAAAACAAGAGCAGCAGATAATGCTTCCTGGCAGCTTATCAGAATCCGAGCACTGTGCTGAAGGCACGTACCTGGAGTTAGCTCCTCTAATCCGCGCAGCGGCCCTGAGGTGGTGCCTCCTTACACCCAGCTTAACGAGGGAGAGAGTGAAGCTGAATGGGGTTAAGGAACGTACCCAAAGCCACTCACCTGGATGCTGCACACAGAACTCAAACCTGGTCCCTCAGACTTCAAAGCCCAAATTCTCAACGAGCACACACAGGCTGTCTCTCTCTCTCTTTCCTCACAGAGCGTGGGAGAGACCGCCACTCTCATGTCCCTGGGAGCACAGGCAGGATGTGTGGTGACGTCTCCCAGTCTGAAGTTCGCCCAGCAGACCCACGGACCAACCATGTACTCAGCACTGGGCTCAGGATGGAGGGAACATCAAAAGGAAGAGAGAACAGATCCCTGCCTTCAAGGACTTGACAATCTAACCGACATCGATCTAAAACATAATCTCTTTCTCTCTAGGACATGTTTGACCATAACATAACCCACAGTCAGAAATATATTTCCATCGTGATCCAGGACACACACACATACACACACACCAAGTCTTACCATGAGTGATGTACTAATATTTTTTATCCTTTCCCTTTTTCTTTCTTTTTTAACGTGTCCACCCACAAATTAATTCTGTGACTGCGGGTTGTGATGCCAGCTTGAAGAGCCCAGCTCTAGAATACTCGGTTTTAGCTTTAATTTTCTTTTTAAGTATCAGGAAGTTCATCCTTAGATCTAATTTAAGTATCTTGGGCTGTCAGGTTAATTAAATGTATATGGCTGGGTTGGTCCTCAGGGCAGAGGCAGCAGCGTATCACATTAGTTAAGGCCCTGGAAGTGGAATCGCAGACCTGTGTTCAAATGCTGACTGGCTCACCTGCATGCTAGCAAGGTGACTGGTCCAGATCTTGGCCTGTGAAATTGGAGATGATACCACTCACCCCTTGGGCTTGTTACAAAGCACCCACCTGGTAGCTATTCCTGTTTTCCCCCGCAGAGGTGCTAAGGCATGGGGTAGAAAAGAGAATTGAGCCTGGTTTCTGGGACAGGCCTGCAGGGGAGGGGACTTTCAGGCACCCTGGCCCCACACGGCTCTCACTGACCCCTGGTGGTTGACAGCCAATTCTTGGGGGGGAAAGGGGGATGGCTGTGGTTGCCATCAATCCACTCACAGCCTTCTTTCCACCACGGTAAGTGATCCCAACTCCTTCCATGTTTTATGTATGTATCAGCTGTGTTCCACATAAAAGTACAACACATAGGATACCTATATAACGGGGCACAGGCCAAGTCCCTGCCCTGCAGAGCTTGCCGTCAAGCTGGGCAGAGGGACAGGTGAACAGGCACCTGTCACTCACTGTGCCAGAGGGTGTCGCTGAACACTGGGAGCCCAAGGAGAGAGCGGCTCACGCTGCAAAGTCTCTAGTCCTTAATCCTATTTGCGATCCTCTTGGTAGGAAACCACAGCTTGCAAATTTCTAATCTAGAACGCAGGAAGAAAAGCACCCTTGTCTGCACCCACATCCATATTAGGACTCTTACAACTCCAGGCCCACCTCCCTGACAAGAGTGTAAGTTCCTTGAGGCCAGAGGTAAACTTCATTGCTCAAGGTCACATGGCAAATATACACAAAATTGGAATCCCCAATGATCAAAAATCACTGGTCACTTTCCTGGTTCCTGTGGAACTTGCCTCTACTCATCCAGACTCAAACCTACAAGAGAGGGAGGCAGGGTGGGAGGGAAGGCCTCCCATTAGGTGGTCAGAAATGGAATGTGCTGCACGCTTGAGTAGGCCTTCCCGGAGGCGAGGCCAGAAGGCCTGAAATTTAGACTTTAAAGTCTTCTCAAGATAATTACATAATCATTGTACATGCATGTGCTAAAAGTGTCCAATAGGCACATTTAAAATACCTCCGTTTCTCCTCAGAGGGAAGGCAGGGGAGGGTGGGGGTAAGGGAGAGAGATCAACCAAAGGACTTGTATGCATGCACATAAGCATAACTAATGGACACAGACACCAGTGGGGTGAGGGCATGAGCGGGGGGTGGCAGGGGCAATGGTGGGGGGGGGGTGTGTGTGAATAAGGACACATATGTAATACCTTAATCAATAAAGAAAATAAAAATAAATACCTCCATTTCTCAAATCCTGTTTTAGTAGTTGTTCATTTCTTTAAAAATACTGGGCCTGGACACTTGAGAGTGGCCACGTGACTAACACAGGCTTCCCAGAGCTCTGGTTCCCGGCAAAGGAAGCAAATACCTGCTACTCCACCCCAAACCCAAAAGAGGGGGAAAACCCTGGAGAGATTCCGGCTAAAACAAGGGTTCTTCGCGGTTCTTTAAGCATTGTCCTCCTCTTCCGCTTGCATTTGCAGGAGAGCTCAGTTACCAAGGCCCTTGGGGAATTTCTCCGGCCTCCGCTTCCGTAGCTGACATCCATGATCGCCAAGTCACGGTGTTTTAAAATAAAGACAGAAAGTACGCACCCATTCACTGAGTCCTGGGTAATTTTATGTATCTTGTCTGATTTACATCTTACCACACACAGCTCCTTTCGATATTATTATTACCCCCAGTTTATAGGATGCAGACTCAGAGAGGAAATGGCTGGGAGGGGAACCAGAATGGGTCCCGGGCCTCCTGACCTCGAACCCCCCTGGATATTGTCAGCACAGAGGGCGACTGAAGAGGGCATTCTTTCACTTTCAGAATACAACCGATTCTAAGTAGACACCTGCTCTGGCCTTGTTCACGAAGCTTCCTGAGGAGCCTAAAAGTCTCAGGTCTGTGCTGTCCCTTAAGGGTCCCCATGTGGAAAATGGGGGTGACTGTGGCTTGCTGGGCCTGCAGGTGAGGCAATGCCTGTGCAAAGCCCCTCAAATTGATTCGCCAGCAAATATAAAGGACCGTGAGCAGCAGCCGGCACTCCCTAAGGAACTGAGGGGAAAGAAACTGCAGAGAAAGACAAAACCAACACCCACCCCAAAGCCTGTGTTCACCCCTCAAAAATGTAGGGCAAGCAGAGTACTGAAGAACATTCGGGTCGACAGCCGATGCATACGGAGGATGGAGGACGTGGTTAAAATGCCTCCATCACTACCTACACCAGCTCATGGGTCTCGCCACCCCACTGCACTCACCCACAGATGGAGGCAAGAACACCTAGAGAACAGGAAAATGCAACAATGCGCGAAAACTGAGAATTCTGTGGTCCAGCTATCCCAGAGTGAGAGGCGAAAACACAGCTCCAGCGCCACCCAGAAGCCCCTGTGCGTTGGGGACCTGCATCCCCAACACCCACAGCTGCCTCCTCTGAGAGGAAGGTCCCACCTCTCCTCAGGCCCAGGAGCTGCAACCCTGCTCCCCATTTCCAGCCAGGGCGGTCTTCCAACCCTAGGGCTCCCTAAGGATCCGGAGGATGGGGGACAGAAGGCAGAGTCTGCTCAAAAGGACCTGTGTTCAAATCTCTGGCTCTGCTACTTGCACACTCAGCTGGTGGGCACATCACGGAACCTTCTGACTCTGCTTCTTCACCTGTAACGCAGACAATAATCCCATTTCCAAGGTTCTGAGGACTAAATGAGAAACTGTGTATAAAAGGATCAACACAGTAAACCAGCCACCACCAACTATACTAAATAAGCTGTAGCCAACCTCCCCTGGGTAGAAATCAATGTGATTCCTTAGAAGAAAAAGGTTTCATGAAGTTAGTGAGGACCACGAATTCTCAGGAAACCCCAGGAAGCAGTGGAGGAACTACACTCGCCCGCCTCCCGGAGGATTCTGAGAGCTAGCTCTCCACCTCCCGCTCTCCCACAGGGAAAGAGAGTGTCTCGTTACCGCCACTCTCTCACACTTTATAAATACACCACACGACCAGTCAGAGAGCCTTGCCACCAACCTTCTGGGCAAACGAGTCCAACAGGATCCGGAAATTCAATGTCCACGCAGCCTGGCCACACTCGGTTCAAAATAGATATCCATGACCTACTTAGCCTTCGAGTACCGTTCTCAAAGCCAAAGGCAGGCGGGCGGCGAGGCAGGGTGGCTGCAGCAGGGCCCTGCCCAGGACCCCTGGCCTTCTCGGTCAGATGAAACGTGCACTGAAACAGTGATGACTCAAAATGATCTCGGCGTAGCTAGACAGAAACCCCAGCTTTAAAACAGCTGATTCAAACGGTGTTTTTTTACAATAAGTCACGGAAGCCACACTAACAACTCATTACCTCTGACCAGCCCCGAAGATGCGTTTTCACTCTCTTAGACTGAAGGCTACAGTCTCAGGACAGTCACTTTTTAGGCTTCTTATGCATCTTCCCCCTAGAACAGTGGGTTCCTGAGAGCTGAACCTGTCTTCTTGATCTTAATATTCCACGGTGTCTTGGTGCGATGAGAATCAAACACTAGGTTGACTGTGAGAACGTGAGCTCCTGCCCTCACCAGTGCGTCCTCCAGATCCCAGCCCACTCGCACGCTTGGCTACTCAACAATGGAGACTAAGAAGAGACAGACTGATGTTTGCTACACAGACAAGGAAGAGGGGCGAGACCAGGGGACTATACCGCATACTTCCAACTGCCACACAGCTACAAAATCATCCCATTACCATTCATTTCACCACGGAGATGCGAGTCTTGAGGAGGGTGAATCCAAGGACTTTGGCAGGTACACGTTCAAGTAAATCCCAGAGCATTCTAACAGGTAGACAAGGGAACACTGTACCAACCAAACCATGGTGGAGGAAGTGAGCTGATGGGAAAGGCAAAACAAAGCAAACCTGCTGCTCTTCACTTCCAGATCCATCCTCCTCGAGTCTCTGAGGTCAGCCCCAGATGGTCCATGCTCCACCACCGTACACGCAAAATTCCCATCACAGAAATGTTCATGGCAGCCCTTTAGTTTACCTAGCACTTTCGCCCACATCACGACACGTAATCATCTACAACTGTGGGAGGCAAGTAGGGCAAGCATTTTTATCCCCCACTTAGAAACGAGGAAACCGAGGCCAAAGCGTGTCTACCCACACGGTAAGATCAGGACTAAAGCACAGACCTAACTCAGGCCTTTCTCTAAAGCAGGGGTGGGGAACCTTTTATGTGCCAAGGGACATTTGGATATTTATAACATCATTCTCGAGCCACACAAAGTTATCAACTTAAAAATTACCTGCTATATTTGGTCAAACATTTAATTAACTCACCCCTAATGCCTTGGCAGGGCCAGACCAAATGATTTTGCAGGCCTTATATGGACTGCGGACCAGATGTTTCCCATCCCTACGCTGAAGTCCCCCAGCAGAGTACACCCAGATCTGACATAGCCAGGTATCTAAGCTCTAGGCCACGGCTCCTTCCGCTGCGCCCCACTGTTGAGCACCTCCAGAGACAGAACTCTAACACACAACCCTTCCCAGCAGCCCACACACTTCAACCTTCGTCACAGAAACAGGAGCACACAGTCATCAACCCCGGTGCCCATCAGCAGGCAGCACCCATGTCTCCCAAGCCGGGCTGATCACCCACTGACATACACACAAAGCCCAACCCTAGAACTCTCAAAGGAGACACACTAGCAACTAGCTTCCTGCAATCAAGTGGTGAGCGCGGGCAGGGTAAGTAATCATGGACTCCAACCATCACAACCGGAGAGCCCAGATCTCTGAGTTTCTGCGTCCTGGGTTCAAATCCTGTCTCTGGAACTACTTACTCTCAGTGATCTCAGGCAAACAACTCTGTTTTTCTAAGTGTCAGCTTCCAAGGAGTTTTAAAAAAGGACTTCACAAAGAATGTATTTAATGCACAGAACTATACAAAATGGTTAAAAGGTAACTTTTATGCTATGTATATTTTAGCACAACAAAAATAAGTTAACATTCAGATTTAAAAAAAGAATCTCACAGATTCATAGTAAAGATTAAATAAGGTATTGTAATGGCAAGTTCTTAACATTATTTAGCACATATTAAATCCTAATAAGTAGCTATTTATTATTTAAAGTAATTTTAATTGTTTTACATATAAAGGCAATACATAATCAATGTAGAAAGTGGTGAAAAATCCTATCCTATAGAATAAAAGCCTAATATGCAAATTGACTAAACGGTGGAATGACTGGTCACTATGACATGCACTGACCAACAGGGGGCAGACACTCAACACAGGAGCTGCTGCCAGCCCAGGCAGGTGCCAGTGAGGACCCCCCCCAATCGCCCCACCGGTTGCCCTGCTGAGGGAAGTGACCGGCGGTGGCAGCGGAGGGCGGGGCTGGTGAGCAGGCAGCGACAGGCCAGCCAAGACAGGTGCCAGCGACGTCCCCCCAATCATTCCGCTGGTCACCCCACAGATCGGCCCTGATCGTCGGCCAGGCCTAGGGACCCTACCCGTGCACGAATTTCGTGCACCGGATCTCTAGTATAAAGATAAAAAAAATCTCCTGTGGTACCAAAATCCAGAGGTAGTCACTGAAATTAAATTCTTTACAGTATTTTTTCCCATTCAGACATTTCTTAAATTGGGAATGTAATGTACATACAATTTTATAGTAATGATCCACTCTTTTCTGCCTTGCCAGTAATTGCAAAAACAATTCTCACAACAACATCCAGAAATAAAGGGACTCTGTTCAAGGCAAGAATAAGAAGTTGCATGAAACCTGAGACGGGAACAAGGAGCTCACGTTGAACAACTGGAGGCACCTGCTCCAGAGCCAGGGTGGAGATTTAGGCCAAATCCCCCGCCACCTGCTCCTCCTTTCCCCATCAAAGTTGGCCCAGAAGGCGGGCGCTCTGGGGAGTTTGGCCAAGCAGGACAGAGGCCGAGGGGGAGCTCCGTGGCAGCTCTGCATGTGTCAGGCTCCACAGGACAGGGCTCACGTTCCCACTGTCCTCAGGAGCTTCCATCCAACCCCCGTTAAAGATGAGATGACAACTGAGGCCCAGGGAGGCCAATGACTTCCCCAAGGTCCCAGCGTATGAGGTGACCAGTCCTCATATGGGGCCAGAGGACTGAGCTCTCAGGGCACTAACTCCCAGCATGCTGCGGACTGAGCTCTCAGGGCGCTAATTCCCAGCATGCTGCCTGCTGGGCGCCAGGGGCCCACATCCGGTAGATCCTGCCCATCAACAAATATTTCTTTATTAAGCACAGAAACAAAGGCCGCCTGACCCAGGAACGGAGGTGTTTTATGGGAACACTTGGCATCCCATCTGGCTCCCACTCTTGGGCGAGGCCTCTAACAAGACCAGACTCCACAGACCCCTGGGGGTCCTCCCTGCATCAAAATTTCCTCATCATCTGGCAGAGAGGGCTGCCCAGTTCAAAGGCAGCTCCTCTCAGGAAGCGCTTCGGTGTGCGGGGGGTGGGGGGCACGCCCAGAAATAACTCTGGAGAAGGAATTACAAACTCACAAATCACTCTGTTAATGCTCATTTTCTAGCTAGGAACAGTCTTCACAACTTTCATTTCGTATGGCTGTGTGTTTTGTTTAGGGGGGTGGAGGGGGGAGGATAAGTGAGTGGCTCCCAAAGGCAATTCCTGAAATCCTTCCGAAGAGCAGCTGCTCCCGGCTCCCGGCTCCCAGCCCCTGGCTGGGGAAGTCTATTTCCATCTCCGCTTACACATAATTACGTTCTAAAGCGGTGCCCCCCAGAGGGGTGACAGTGCCAGTGGCCTCCCACACCGCCTCCCTCAGTGGGCGCTCCTGGCGCTAGCCTAGTCGGTGCAGGCAGGGAGAGGGCCTGGAGGCAGGCCACCCACGGCCCACGTCTCCGAGCTCTAATCTCAAACACGTCAGGCCCTTTCCCTTTGAGGCCCAAAGAGGAAATTAAATGTCAGCCGGATAAGGAGATTTCCCTTCAGCTCTGACGCCAAGGAATCTGAAATTTATGATCCCCACAGCAACCACGCAAACCAAACCAGCACAGGCCTCCGACTGCCGGGCCAGGAGGCTAAGGGCGAGCCACCGCCTGGCGTGCCTGCTTTGTGAGTGATACTCAGCCCACAGGCCTAAGGGTTTTGGCAAAAGGGAACAACACTGTGCAACACTGTGCAGGTCGGTTACAAAGCGGGCAGGGGAGAGAGGGCGCCGGGCCATGTACAGTGACCGCACAGCCGCTCCCTCGGTCTCTGGGCAGGTACTTGTGGACGTCCCTCCTTGCCCTGCATTTTCAAGGCCAAGTGTGGCTGCTGCCCCTGGGAGCTGACTCAACTCTTTCCACGGCATAGTGACTTCAGCCACAGCAGGACCTGGAGAGCTGAATGCATCGACTCACACACTGACCAGATTTCCTCAATCTGGCAGGTGGTAAACTCCATACCCACAGGCGCCCTGTCCACCAGGCGGGCCCAGGGCTGGAGGAGAACACGCGGCTGGGAGCAGGGCGGTGGCTCGCACTGGGCGTCCTGGCAGTCCCAACCACCCCAAGCCTGCCCACCTACTTTCTCTTCTTCAGGCTTGTGGTTTAAGTGTGGGGAGGTGGGTGGGTGAAAAGGCATCTAGATTCTAGAAGGAGAGACAACAGACAGAAAAGGGTAGTGGATTAAGGGTCCACTGAGCATTAACCTTTAAGAAAAAACAGCAACCCTGGCCGATCTGTCTCAGTGGTTAGAGCGTCGGCCTGAGGACTGAAGGGTCAGGGGTTTGATTCCCGGTCAAGGGCACGTACACGTACCTCGGTTGCAGGCGTGATCCCTGACCCTAATCAGGGTGCCTTCGGGAGGCAACCAATCAGTGTGTCTCTCTCACATGGATGTTTCTCTCTCTCTGTCTCTCCCCCTCCCTTCCACTGTAAAAAGCAATGGGGGGAAAAATATCCTCAGGTGAGGATTAACAACAACAAACTGCAGAGAGACAGTGGCTGCAAAAATATCTACGGGGCACGCCGCA
>NW_005871152.1:2437682-2439545 GCF_000147115.1 Myotis lucifugus
TCTTACTTTCCCATTCGTGCTCACAGCCACAGCAGCAGCTCTCACCTAAGTCTTCTCAAAAGACTGGCAAGGACCGACTTGATCCCTGACCCCCTCACATACCTCTGAGGACCTCCATATCACACACACACACACACACACACACACACACACACACACACGACTTCAACCACGCTGTCCCTACACCATCCCAGCAGTTGCATGTGCCCACCTCAAGGCCCCTGCCTACCATGCTCTCCCTCCACACGCGGCTTTGTCCCCACTCCCCTCCTCCAGATGGAAGCTCAAACACTGAGCAAGGCCTGCCCTGATCACCTCCCAACACCTCCCACCCCACCTCTGCCCCGGCACGTCCCCTGCTTTTCATCCCCACCTCACATACTGTGCTGGACTGAACAGTATTCCCAGAAAGCCATGACCTCCTGCCACCGTGGAATGTGACCTCATTTGGATACAGGGTCTTTGCAGATATAATTAGTTAGGATGAGGACACAATGGAATAGAGCGGGCCCTCATCCAAGAACGGGGGAGTCCTTAAAAGAAAATTAGAGAGAGACCCAGGGAGAAGGCCATGCGATGACCAAGGCGGAGAGCAAAGCTAGGCTGCCACACGCTAAGAACAGCAAGGACTGCCGCAGCCACCAGAGCTAGGAGAGGGCACCGGAAGATGCTCCCTCAGAGCCTCCAGACAGGGAGAGAATGTGCCTCTGCTGTTTAAGCCATCCGGTGTGTGGTCCTTTGTCACGGGAGCCCTAGGAAATGCACACACATACCATGACTTTCACTTACTATCCGTCGCCCCTCCCTAGAAAATAAACTCCAGAAGAAACTGACCTGGGCTTCTTTTGTTCAGTACAAGTGACCAACACAGAGAACAGTGTCTGGCACCAGTAGCCTCTAAGTAAATGCTGAATGAATTTTGGGTGAATGAGGATAAGATGGGGAGGGAGGCAGGGGAGCTATACCCATTCCACAGAGGGCAAAACTGAGAGGCTGACATCCTAACTCTGCTCAGAGACAGAAGAGCCAGGACCAGAACTGAAACGAGACTTTGAGTGTTTGTTCGATAAATAATACTGAGCCCCTCCAGGCACTAAGTGCTCCTCAGGGCAGCACCACCCACTGTGATCACTTACCACTTGTGGGTGGCGAATAGCAAGGACAGGTGCCAGCCCAGCCCTCCCTCATCGAGGCCGAGACCCTGAACAAGTATCTTGCCTCAGGGTCCGCATCTGCAAGGTGAAGTCCACCTGCTCTCTAGGGGCAGACAGGCTTGTTTAGTGGGTGCTGCTTCTGAGAAGCCTTCGACCTGGGAGCCAAGGTGGGTCTCCGTCCACTGACTTACCCTCGGGGCAGTGCACTGGGCACTCACCACACACTACTCTGAAACCCCTCATACCACAGGCCACTGTTCTCTCATGGGCACAGTTCATTTTCACACATTATCTGGACGCACGTCACAGCCCTCTGCAAGCCAGGCGGTGTGCCCGAGCCCCACCTGCATCCTGGCTGCATGGCTCTGCTCCTCCCAGGACCACGGACAAAAAGCTCACCCACCAACCAAGAGCAAGTTTCCTTGTCCCCATCTGAACCTCACAGCCTGACCAGCTTCGGACGTCTTGGGTACAGCCTTCCCCACACTCAATCTGTGGTTCTCAGACCTCCACCATCGAAAAACAAGTTAGGGACTTCAAATGAACTTGCTGTCATGCACAAACATGCATACACATGCACTCATGCACAGACATCACTCACTGAGCGGCCTAAGAGGCCAGCACAGACCTCAACCCAGGGCCAGCTCTGCTAGCAACACCCACCCAGGCAGCACTGCTAGCAACACCCACCCAGGCAGCACCGCTAGCA
>NW_005871152.1:2441081-2466460 GCF_000147115.1 Myotis lucifugus
CCCAGACAGCACTGCTGGCAACACCCACCCAGACAGCACTGCTAGGAACACCCACCCAGGCCAGCACTGCTGGCAACACCCACCCAGGCAGCACTGCTAGGAACACCCACCCAGGCTGCACTGCTAGGAACGTAACCAGTTAGGTACAAGCCCGAGCTCTGAAGCAGGGCCGGCCTGACTCTGAATGCCAGCCCTGCCTCACCTGACATTACCCTTCTGTACTTCAGTGACCTCGTCCCACAAGCGCCTCAGGAAGGAGACCTTTGCAGAGCGCCTAACACTGTAGTTTTTCCCCCGCAAATGGAAACAGGCAGCACGTGGCAGGGTGGAGAAGAGAGAAAGAATCCCAACCCCCGGAGTGAGGAGACCCGGACCCCACCTCCCTATCTCCACTCGGTAAGGGCCAGCCAGGGGCAGGGGCGGCACTTCACCTCAAAGGGCCTAGCTCAGCCCCCCCACCCCCACCCCACCCAAAGGGAGAAGTTGTACTAGGGACCCGCACTCTCCGTCTATGCATTTAGGGCCCTGGGGTTTCACAGCAGGAGGACTGCGGTGAGGAGACAACATCGGACCTGCCCTCCTCCCCTCCCAAGGCTCCCTGCCAAACCTTCCCCTTCACCCCCTCACTCCCACAGCCCCCACCCACCCAAATCTGCCTGTAGGCAGCTCCTCGTCTCCTGGCCTTGTCTCCTGGCCTCATCTCCTGGCCTCCTAGTCTCCTGGCCTCCTCTCTTTAACAATACTCGATTATGGGCAGTTTTATATTTAGCAAATGTAATGTGCATTCATGCATTTAATAACAATTATGAAGGAAAAAGGAACACAAATAAGAGTGGTCATCACTTATAATTACTGAGTCCTTACTAGGTAATATGCTGAGTGTGTTACAAACATTACTCTCTGAGTCCTCACAACAGCCCTGTGAGGTTGGTACCAATATTATTCCGGGCTTACAGATGAGGAAGCTGAGGCCCAGGGGATAAAATAACTCTGCTTACATCCCACAGCCGTAAGGTGCCCAGTGGGAGCTGGACCCCCTTGGCCTGACCCTGGAGCGTCCTCTATCACTCTCTTCTCTGGTCCTTTTGAATGGCAGGTAAAGGACACTCGTCCAGTAGGCCAGAGCTTCCCCAAACCCACTGGGCAGCTCAGCCTGCAGGGATGGCCAGAGGCAGGGGAGTGGGAGGGAGGGGCATGGAGGAGGGAGCGGGGAAGCTATTCATGAGGGCCCCCAGATGCCTCCTCTATCAGATCAGACCCTTGGAACACCATCTAAGAGACCATGGCTTCTCCCCAAAGCACCCTGGCTAAGGGGCAGAGCGTCACAATATTCCAACAGGCCAGGAGGCGGGCACTGATCACCACACCCCTGAAGGAAAGGCCCACCGCACCCAGAACCTTGCTTCACCCCATTCATGGACACTACTCCAGAAGCAAGAGTGACTGATTTTCCGGCAAGTGATCTTTACATGTTCTCCCAGCTCAGCCCCCGAGTCTCGATTCCCTGCCTCAGCAGCGCAGCACCGACTGGTCTCCATGTACTGCCTACACATGCTTGCTTCCTCAGGGGAGAGGTCGGCAGAAATAACCCGGCAGGTTACACCACAATTAAAGTGCTCAATTCTAGTATCCACCCAGGCAGTGGGAGAAGCGAAGAGAACGGCAAACCAGGAGTGCTTGCTTCCAGAGCCCCGGGGGTCACCCTGGCAACAGGATGCTCACACCTTGGTCTAGAGAGCTCAGCTCCGCACTTTCTGTCGTTACTATGGAAGCGCCCACTATGATCCAGAGGCCAAATGAGGAGTCTCACAGCCTCAACCATAATCAATGAAATGCTTACTCACCACAATCCACCTCCTTCCCCTTGAACAGTGGTTCTCAACTTTGGCTACACATTAGAATCACCTGGGAATCTTTTTAAAATCCTGATTTCTGGGCCTCATCCTCCAGAAATTCTGCTTCTTTGTTACTAATGTTGTGGCCCCACCCCATAACAAGGAAACAGAATTTCCGGAGGAGGAGGCCCAGAAATCAGGATTTTAAAAAGATTCCCGGGTGACTCTAATGTGCAGCCAAGGTTGAGAACCGCTGCCCTAGAAGAATGGCAGCCCACAGCAAATGGGCAACCTCACACAGTCCTGGTCGATGAAACCAGTACAGCCCTTGAGAGCACAGCGTGGGTATTGCTGTAACAGTTTCAATGTGGAAGACTTTGACACACCAGTTCCACTTCTGAGAAACGCATGTATGTGTGCGTAACAGTAGGTATGTGTTCAGATCTAACAGTAAACCAAAGAGGTAGGCAGATGTCTCTCAAGGGGGGCTGCCTCAAATATTTTGTTAGAGCAAGAGAGTTAGTGAAGAGTGTTACGGACATTGAAGATTACTGACATATTATGGGAAAGAGTAGTAACAAATGATATATAGCATGCGACCAGATTGGTGCTTACAACCTGCATTTGTGTCCATCCAGGCTCCTCCCGGCTGAGAATGATTTAGCATCACACTGGTCACCTCTGAGAACCCAGCAGGGAGGCGGTGCGGAGGGGAGGGGAACTTTACATTTTCTGCTATGCACTACTACATACTCTTTGAATGGGAGTGTGGGGCTTAAGAGTGTAATATATTCATGTATCATCTCTATCATTTTTTTTAAAGCAATTGAACTGGTTAAAAACCACCACCACCACCAAACCAGGGTTGTTGTTCTGCTGTGAAATTATGACACCAACCTGAACAAGTTTGGTGCCCACTTCCAGGTCTTCCCAAGAGTGACTGATAAAGTTCAAGTCCAATTTCTAAGCCACTGGTGAGAGGCAGGATTGGAATCAACAGGGAAGAAGGGAGATGTGAGATGTAAGGAACCCTTTTGGAAAAGCTCTGTGCAAGCGGCAAAGCCTGTCCTACCCTGAACCTGCACAGCTCCAAACTCACTGTCCTGGGACTTTCTGCCTCCCCCCCCCGCCCCCCCCCCCACCCCCCATCATTGGAGCTTGAGAAGAACGAGATGAAAATAGCTGAATCCTGAGGATTTCCGGATTAAAAAAAAAAGGCCTTTCCCACACCAGGAGAAAAGCCCCCCCCCGAGCATCGTCCAACAAAGGCAAAAAAAAAGCCTGGCCAACCTCTCACACCCGGACAGAGGGCGGCGGCCCCGGCCCCCCCGATTATGGGCGCCGTCACGAGCGGCTGCTCCCGGGGCCACCGCTTGGAGTCCCGGCCACCTAGGCCCACAGCCCCGAGAGCTTTTTCCTCCCGCTGCGAGCATCCTAATCTGGGACTCTCGAATGGCTCTGCCAACAACACAGCAACAATATTTGCACAAGGGAAAACTAAAGCAATGGCATCCTGGCGAAATATGTAACTATTCTTTCTGCTTGCCAGTAGAAGCACTTATGTGGACTCAAATATTTAATTAGTATCTTTTTTGTTTCCCAGTAATAATTAAAACACACACACACACACACACACACACACACACACACACAGAGCTAACATGAAGCAAAAAGAAAAAAGAAAAAGAAAAACCAAGGGGCTTTGCTTAGGACATAATATTTAAGAGGCAGGCAAGACAGCTAACATGGCCAGGCAAAAATGCTCCTCCCCTTACAACAGGTACCCTGTTAGCACCAGCCAAACTCACTGGGCACTTTCACAGTCTGCAGATGGGGGGGGAGGGAGGGGCGGGCGCTGCCAAGAGGTGCCCTTCAGACAAGGAAAAGAGGTCAAATCTTGGAGGGAAAGGGGTACCATCCAGCAAAGGTAGGGGAGCTGACCCTTCTGCAGTGACTCACCGCAGAGACAGCTGATGACTGTGATGCCAGGAAGCAGGCAGTGCAATAAAGGTAACCCTGGGAATAAAGGTAACCTTCCTCCCAAAGACCATGCAGCCCCAAAAAAGCCGAAACCTGAGCAAATGGCCCAAGCCAAGCAAGAACTCTCTGAAGGGCACACGTGTTATGCCTTTGGGAAAACAGAAGCCCACGCAAGTTTGTTACGAAGTCTGGCACTGACTCGAGGAGAGGGCACGAGACTAGCACATTACTGACATGGCCACCGGACATCCTGATGGGGACGCACGGACATTAGCCACCAGGACTCATCATCTCTCCTTGCTCTGAATCCGGTTCACCCTAGTACGGCCTGGCTCCCCACTGAGGCTGCACCCTTCAGGGGAGGGTGGTCCCACCTCCTCCTCAAAGGGCTGGTCACCTCTGTGAACTCACCCAACACTCCTCCCTTTCCCAGCCAGCCCCCGCAGGCAGTCAACTCTTGAGGAACAGGCAAAACTGCAGATCTCACCCCCTAGTGGACAGACTAGGGTCCACCAGGGAACAGTGGGATTTAGACTACACCCCAGGAAGTTTCCTTCCTTGGGGGTGTTTTCCCTTCAATGCTATCGCTTCGTTTGAATGCTCAAACCAGCATTTCCTCACTGGGGCCTAAGGAACCTGTAAGGCAGAAATGACAAGGCCAGGGGGTGGGCACAGAGAGGGGAAGGCGCTCTCCGGTCTTACTCAGGCACCTGCTCCCCCTGACACAGGAAACCAAAGGAGGCGACTTTGGTTTCTGCTGAGGTTGCTTTCAGTCCACACCATTAGCATCTGCAATTCCGGGGGATAGAGGGACACTAAGCACTGTCCATTCTGACACATCCCGCTTTCTCCATCGCCACTGCCGCTGTCGTAATGTCTTAATGTCATCATCTCTCATGCCAATTACTCTCACGGACTCCTTTCTCCTAATTTCACAGTCTACACAGCCCACGAGCCAGCTTTCTCAAATACAGACCGGACCCTCTCTCCCTTCCTGAAAACCCCCGCCTACAGGACAGAGTGCAACCCTGGGGGGACGTGCCAGGCCTCTGCCTGCACGGGTTTTGGAGTCACACCGATCTCAGCTGGCACTCAGACTAACCGCTGGCTGGCTCTGTGGGCACACATGCGTCTCTACGCCCATTTCCCCCTCTGTGCACTGGGAATGACACGATCTACCTCCAGAGTCGCTGTGAGGATTAAACCCAAGTTGTAGAGAGCCCAGCTCTCCGAGGACACCACTCTGCCTACCCCCACCCCCTGCACCTGGCTCTGGATCTGTGCTCTTCACCACCCGCACGCACGGCTGCTTCACGGTGAGTGAATATGAATTACTCAAGAGAAAAGAAGGCACTTTGAGATCTAAAAATTAGGGTCATTCATAAACATAAAAATTAGGCTTCCAAGATGTGAAAGAAGCCAAAATTAACTCATTATCAAAATAATGCAAGAGGAGAATGGGCATGGGGGGAGGAGAGCATGACTCTGGGAGGAAATGCTTTTAAAACATAGAGCTCTGTGATTTTTGTTTGGACTCCCTTTGTTCCAAAGATTTAGGAAGCTTACATTTTTTTTCAAACGCTCACAAAGAACACATTTCTATTTTTTTAAACGATTTCTTAATTAATATCTTCAGAGGACTAAGGAGTATTCTTAAAGACTGACTGAATCTTAATAAAATTCTCAGAGATATTCTGGCATCAGTCACAACAAACACCCTCTTGGAACTTAATTTCCTTTTCAGCATTCCACTTGCTATGGAAACTCATTTATGATGCCACCACAAGTCAAAATCTGCCTGAAGCATGAAAACTTCAAGGCCCCACAAGAGAGACTTATAGGGCTAGGTGGAACTTGGCCCGTTTATTGAGCCAAATCTTACATCTATCAGATCTCTCCCAGGCCAAACTTTCCAGTTCTTATGTCAGGTTCAACTCTCCCATCTCCTTCCCAGCCCTTAACTGCCCTGCACCCCGCCCCAACCTTATGCTATAGCTCTTCCAATATCTCCACTCCAGTTAGAAACACCCCACATTCAGTATCTTTTCCCTGCCCATAAAACGAATAAAAAAGGAGAGAAGGGCACAAAAATGGGCAAAGGGAAACTAGCTACATCCATCTTCACCTTCCTATCAAAGACCCTAAGCCAGAATGAAAAAGATGACAGAAGGGTGGCTTCTGATTTGGGTCAGTGCCCTCCTTTTTAGATGATGGCAGGGCCTGCAACAGTCACTCTGTGTGTTGGGGGTTGGAGTGGGAAGGCGAAGGCGGGAAGAATTATTCATAAGCACAAGAGTGTATTTTAAAAGCCTTTTTCCCTTGAGGACAATTCCTACTGGAAGACTTAATCAATGCCATTATCCAGAGTGCCTGTGGGCAATGGGAGAGAAAGGGGTGGACGCCACCCTTTACTGAGCACCCACTGCAATTTGTAGGGATCTCTCATGTAATATAAGGCAGACAATAACCTGACTTTACATATGCAGACACCAGGCTCAGGGGGGGCAGGTGATGGGATCAGGATGTGTACCCAGGCCCACCAGACACCAAGACCCTTGGACTCCTAAGCTTCCAGTGTCCCCACATGCTTCTTATGTTAACACACGGTCCTGGGTTGGAGGGCACGTCACAGTTTGCATGTTGTTTCCCATATACACTGCCTCATATAATATTACAACCCCGTAGGATAGCTAAGAATTCCTTGTTCATTATATTATAAAAGGCTGTTTAGTTTCAAAGATCGACAGTAACTTGTGTGAGCCAGCTGTAAGAGCTGTGCCCTTTTGAACTCTTTTTTTCTCACCTCACACTGTCTGATAAATGGTAGGGGCTCAAATGGTAACTATTATTAGCATCATGACATTTATTAATTTAACAGCCCTTAAAGCAAATTTTAAACACACACACACACACACACATATATACTAGTGTGTGTGTGTGTGTGTGTGTGTGTATGTGTGTGTATATATATATATATATATATATATATATATATAACATATTTTAAAGATTCACCCTAATTAATCAAACCTTTACTTGTTGGAGAGAATTTATATATATATATATATATACATATACATATATATGTGTATATATATATATAACATATTTTAAAGATTCACCCTAATTAATCAAACCTTTACTTGTTGGAGAGAATATAATTTTACCACTACCTCAAACTCTGAGATAACCACTAACTGCAGCGTCCAAGAAACTGATGAAAAAGGATTACTGAAAAGATGTGCTCAAATCCAATATGGATTCTGAAAGCTACTAATGGGAGAAAACAGAAGGACAGGCGCATTCAGTTGTAAAACACAAAAATTCCTCCTCTCCTTCCAGCATCATGGCTTGATCATTAATGTGCTGTTTGACTGGTCCATGTCATTTCAACTCTGTGATGACCCTTAGTATCCAAATCTGGATGGTCAGCAGGTGACCCGGAAGTTCTAGTGAGAGGCTGCCCAGAAGGTCTGGGAATAGGGGTGGGGTGGGCAGTTATTACCTTAAGCTATTTTTAACGTCCTGCATCTAGTGCACTGTTTGCCTATTAATTACACTCACTGTAAAAGAAACCTGAGAAATTCAGAAAGGTTATTTATATGCAACAGGAATCAGCTCACCACTTTTTAAGCCAGAATGAAAAAGATGACAGAAGTCGCAGTACTAGGATCCCAGCATCAGACAGACAGAAGGAAATCTATAGTACTATGGCAATGAGATATCCTGGGGATGTTCTTCAAGTAAGGCTGCAACTGAGCATCCACTCCAGGCTTGACGGCTCAAACAAACAAACACAAAAATTCAAATCCACAAGTGAAATACACATATTATTTTTCAGCAAACAACTTTACAGTAAAGACATCTCGACAGCCATGTACACAAAGTGCCTGCATGAGAACAGTAGTCATACTGTAAGTCTAGTACCAACTGTTATTCGTTTTTGGTTTTGTCTTGCTTTTGGCAATATTGCTTCTCACCTGTTTCAAGTCCATCCTAATTTCTTTATAGGAAATTGATTTTGTGTGACTAATCTAGTCTCACAAGGAAAAAGATCTGTCTCCCTCAGAAACCTACTCCTACCACTATCAGATTGTATAGTTCTCTTTCTTTATACCCCATTTCACAGATAAGGAAAACTGAGGCCCAGAGAGGACAGGTGACTCATTCAAGGTCACATACCCTGCTCATATATCTAGGACTAGAACTAGAGCTCAAAACGCCCACAGTGTGGGGCTCCAGCTCTATCGCTGTTGCTAATGACCTCGCATCCTTGTGTCTTGAATTTCTTCTGGGGAAGAAAAAATTAAGCCAGCATGAGTCATCGCCATTGTCGAGGGCCACCTCACAGGTTGTTCTAATTAAGCATCCAGCATCTCCAGAACCACTTGATTCTCAAATAACCAACCTCAGCAAAGAGGAAAAGGCCATGTTTTATACTCCCTTCAGGATACTCGGGACCCTGTGAGCAGATGTGCTGCTCCGTTTGGGGGACCGGCTAGCCCAAACCCGGGGAGTCAGACCTTGGCGGTACTGGAGAGGGAATGAGGGGGCGGTGGGAGGAGTCAGACAGCTTCCGGCTCGTTAGGATTTCATGGAGCCCACTCCTCCTGCTCACCTTGGAACCCCTAACTATCTCACCCACTCAGGGGTCCCTCCTCAACTTCCCCAGGACAAAAGCACTGCAGTCTGGGAGGTGCATGTGGCAGATGGGGAGGGGCGGCACTCAACCCGAGCGGTGGAGGAAGCAATTCTCAGCTCCCTCCCCCACCTCGTACAGGAACTCCCCTTCGGGGCTTCAGACGCCAGAGGCGTCCCCAACTCTCAGCCTGACCCGAAACAGGCAGGGAGGAGGCGCGACCCTCTCCCCAGCGTTCTGCCCCACGGCCGGCTGGTCCCCCGACCCCCAGGGTCCGTCCCCGTGGCGCCTCCCTCCCTCTCACCGCAGAGCCCCCGGCCAGACACTCGTCCACAAACGCCCGAGACTCTGAGCGCACGCAACCCTTTCTCCCCGCCTACAGGACCCGCGCCTCCGCCTTCCCAAACCCCGCGCTCCCGGCCGCCCCGCCTCTGGCCCGGGACCCCCCCACCTCGTCTCACCGCGTCCTCCCGACACCCCAGTCCGCCGGCACCCGCACTTCCCGTCCGGCCCACGCAGCCTCGCCGGGCGCCCCAACTTTTTCCCGGCCGGGGCCCGGGCGCCGCAGCGGCAGGGATTCCGCGCCCGGAGCCGCAACAGCCGGGAGGGCGCGCGTCTCCTTGGCCCCTGCCCGCCCGGCGCGCACGAGTTGCGCTCGGGACCCGCTCGGCTTTCGGGCCTCGGCGGTCAGCCCGGGCGGCGGGGCCGGCGTGGCGGGAACCGCGCTGTCCTGGCGCCCGCACTCCCGTCCAGCGCCGGGTCCCCGCGCCCGCCCCGCCGCCGCGCTCCGCTCACCTCCTCCAGCGCCGCCGCCGCCACTGCCGGGAAGACGTGGCAGTGGCCGCCGCCGCCGCGCGCCTCGCCTCGCCTCTCCTCTCCTCTCCGCGCCCGCGCTCCTGCCTCCGGAGCGCCGGACCGCAGCGCCAGGCGCCCTCTGCCGCCGGGAAGCCGCATCTTCTCGCCCTAACCCTAACTCCCCGCCGCCCTCGCCGGGGCCTCCGCCCCCGCCGCCGAGCCTTCCCTTCCCTCGTCAGCCCGGCTCTCGGGCCTGGCACCAGCTCTCCATTCCCTACCGGAGCCGCGGGACCTGGGAGATCGTCCCGCGCGCCCGGCCCCGGGCTCGCCGCTGGCTGCCTCCGGGGGGCCCTGCCCCGACCACCGTGCTGCTCAGCGCCTCCTCCCCTGGCTCCCGCGCTGCCGGGGCCGAAGTCATCCCCGGGTTGATCCGTTCAGTTTCTGCTTCTCTGAAAGCCTCGCCCACGAGACAGTAAAATCGGGAGCGGGTGATGGTTAGAGGAGCACACATGCCTCTCGTGTTCACCATTCTCTATCCTGGGGCCAAGGCAGCGCCCTGCCAGGAATACCCACGTGCGCCATAAATACATATTGAGGGAGCAAGAGAGGGAATCGATGAGTGAGATTTTTGCCTCTTAAACCTCAAGCTATCCTGACCTGGATCTGCTTTTTGTAAAACACACACACACACACACACACACACACACACACACACGTGCGCGGCTTTGCATGAATAAATGGGATTCACAATTCCCCACCTCAGACCAGCAGCAAAGCCACAAGAGGCACAGGGTTAAATGTTATCCAGGACTTTTAGTCAAAAAGACGGGTTTTAGATCTGCTACTTAAAAGCCGAAAATCTCCGGAAAGCTGATCTCCTGGGTACCGTACCTCATCTGTACATGAAGACTAATAAAATCTACTTCAGCCCTGGCTGGTGTTTCTCAGTGGTTAGAGCGTGCTTCCCTCCCTTCCCGAACACACCTAAGGGTTGCGGGTTGGTTCCAGTCAAGGGAACATACCTTGGTTGAAGTTTGGGGCAGGTGCAGGAGGCAACCAATGATGTGTCTCTCTCACATCAATGATTCTCCCCCATCTCTCTCTCTCTCTCTCTCTCTCTCTCTCTCTCTCTCTCTCTCTCTCTCTCCTCCCTCTCCCTTTCTCTCCCTCCCTTCCTCCCTCCCTTCCACTCTCTCTAAAAAAAAAAAAATCAATGGAAAATGGGAGGATTAACAAGCAAATAAAATCTTCTTAGGGTTGTTGGAAGGATTAATTGAGATCAAGCATTGTATGTAAAGTGCTTTACACACATACATACACACACATATACCATATAGTAACTAAAAGGTAGCTATTGTTAGCATATTACTGACCTCGTAGGCAGTAAGAACTATAGACAAATGTGTAAAATAATGGCCACCTCCCTTTTCAGCTGGAGACAACTGTCATGCCCTGGTTTGTGTGGTTTTGTCACTTGACCAACAGGGCCAGCCCCCAAGCAAGGCCTCTCCAGTTCCTCCTCTCCCCACCCCCAAGAAGGATCTGGTCTCGTGTTCCTAAGAGCTGTAGAACTGGCTCTTCTGCAGGTTTTCCTCCTGCGTTTCGGTGGCCCATCTCTCAGTGAACAAGTGTTTATTTTATTGCAAAGGCAGTGAAGGGTTCGGGGCCCCTGCAGGCTACTGCCTCTTACTGTTTTTCTTCTTGCCTTTCTCTCAACACCTTGAGGCCACCTCTTCGCTTCTGAGGGCCTCCTTCCTGCTCCACAGGTGAGGCAGCAGTGACGTGGCATCAGGTGGGACTCGGCTGGACTCCCAGCGCATCCACCTTGGGCTTCCGGCACCTCAGGCCCCTCGTTTGGACGCTGGTGCATAATATTTACTAGTACCTGTGGCATTGAGAGAGAATTGGTGACCCAGTCGGTGAGCAAAGTCCCTGGAGCATATATGTGTTTAAGAAAAGGCAACTACTGATTAGTTTGCAAACATTTAGGGCACATCTCCTGAGTGTTGTGGGTGCTGTGACAGTGAAGGGAACAAACCTGGGTGAGGTAAGACTTCCACCCTCAAAGGACTTTGCTGTCTAGCGGAGGAGACAGGCGTGCACATACTAGGGCAGAGAGACTGGGGCGGGGGGGCGGGTACGGATGCTGCTAAATGTGAATCCAGCAAATTGGGGCAGTATTGCAGTGTGAATTGCTTTCGTTCATTATAATTGTAAATGCCATTTTCCTCTAAATCGTATGTACATAACTTCCCAAGGCCACTGCTAAAAATTAATGAATAATTTTACGAGGCAAGCAGGGCCATTTGATGTAGGATTCCGTCCCCTTAATAAGGTGACTTCAAAAGCTTCCTTATCCTAGTTGTAACGTGTCTATTGTGTCTTTGGGGAAGCACTATCATTTGTAAGTTAAAGTTGCATATCTTGCAATCCATGTCTAAGAGGGAAAGTTCAAACACTGTTACACTAATGGCCTCGAAAGAATCATACCACAGTATACATGCCTTTAGTGTCGCCCCCTCCCATCATGACCCTGTGCTTGGCCATGTGACATGCTTTGGCCACTGGGACATCAGCAAATACAGCAAAAGCAGGGACAGTGGATAGGCACGCGTGCAGTCCTCCTTGCTCTCTTGGAATGCTGCAGGGACAGTAAGGAAACTTGGTCCAACCTCCTCGAAGATGAAAGACCCAGGCAGAGAGAGGCTTGCCATCCCAGCTGCAGCAGCCCCCAGCCGACCCCCAGCCCACATGAGTGAGCCCAAGCAGGACCAGCCAAAAAAGACCCACCCAACCCAAGAATTGTGAGAAATAACGTGGTTGTTTCAAGCCATAAGGGTTGGGTGGTTTGTTGTACAGCAACAGGTAACTGATACATCAGACAAAGGCGTTGTGGCAGTTGCAAGGTTTTGGTGAAATTCACCCCCAAGAGTCAATACACTCCTTAGTGTTTCCTGTCAAGAAGCATTCGATTGTCCTAACCGGTTTGGCTCAGTGGATAGAGCATCAGCCTTCGGACTAAAGGGTCCCGGGTTCGATTCCCGTCAAGGGCATGTACCTTGGTTGCAGGCACATCCCCAGTAGGGGGTGTGCAGGAGGAAGCTGATCGATGTTTCTCTCTCATCGATGTTTCTAACTCTCTATGTAAAATCAATAAAATATATTTAAAAAAAAAAAAGAAGCATTCGATTAAAGTCACCATGCCTCGGCTGAGCGGACTATTCCACTTTACGGGATGCCTTCTTTCAAAGGACGTCATTAAATTGGTTGCTGAGCCCAGCACTGTTTAAAATCCTATGGCAGCCAACATGACAATGAGCTGGCAAAATCAGCATGTCAGTGCTTTAAATATCATAAAGCACAACAGGCATTATAGAGGTTGGTTGTGTTTCTCTCTCCCATTTCTTCATGAGCTTCTTAATGATGGACATCTTGTCCAGTTGGACAAGGTTTCTCCGTAGATATGAAACATCAGATAAGGAAGGGAAGTTAGAGATCAGCTAATCCATCGCCTCATGTTATAGATGAGAAAACTAGGACTAGGAGAGATCAGAAGAGCCTAACAAATTCCTCGGGTCCTGGAGCCGGCTCTGAGCAGAACTGGAATGGAATGACCAGGTCAAAGTTCTTCACAATGTTCATTGGATTTTTCTTGCTTTTCCTTTATGACCTTTGTTGCTACTCAAAATTTCCTCCTCGTGCTTAATTAAATATCTTTACAACCTTCCTTTGCATTGAAGACAAATCCAAACTCAATCTGGTCCCAGGTGGTCTGGTACAACTTGCCCCTCCAGAGGCACGGGGTCTGCTCTGCCCCTCACTCAGCACTCTGCCCACTCTGGTTTTTTCTGTTCTTGCATCATCCACCCAAGAATCCAAGCCCTGGCCTAGCTTGGTCACATTTCCAACCCCAGTCTGTGAAGAATGAGACTCCTTGAATATAACCCCCAAAGATAATCATCAGGGCGTTGTTACCACAAGAGAAAGTGAATTAAAGGTGACAGAATCGCTGAATGTCCACTACACTACCCCTCAGGCCTTGGTTTCCTCAGGAAAGCTTTTCTTAACCACTCCATCTGTTACACTCTGTCATGACACTCCTTGCTTTTCCCTGTTCTTATCACATTTTTATAATTGCATATTTGTTTATTTGTTTCTTTCATTGTTCTCCCTCCATGAGAAAAGGGGCAGTGTTTGCTTGCTCACTATTATTTCCGTGTCACTTGGCATAGAGACTGATATGTAATTGGCTCTCAATAAATATTTATTGAATGAATGAATAAATAAATAGATAGATAAATGAGTGAATGAATAATATAGGCCTTGAGGTTCTTCTGACTCGTCCATGTGACATTAGCTTTGTAGAAATGGGCGAGAGAAAAGAATATGGTGAGTGTGGATTTGTGGGAGACATGCCACGCTGGGTCCCTGTGTGCTGCTATGAAGAGGATGAGGACTTACAGTCGGGATAAATAAGGAAACACTGCCTTGTGTGTCAGAGATGTGCCAAGTTATGCTGCTCTCTGTGCTGGTTCTGAGGGACAAGTGATATAAGCAGTAAAGCAAGAGGAGGGAGGTCTGGAGCAATGAAGGCCACATGCCTCAGGGCATTTGCTGAGGTGGGAGCCCTCAAAACTGAAACTGGATTCATGGTCTGGCTGCAGCTGCCCGGAGCAAAGGTCGGTGGCCTATGTTCATGAACCCGCTCCCTGGCCTATCTGTGCTTGGCTGTGCCGACGCCATAGCAAAGGTCTCAGGCTTCTCTGCCACTGGCCACAGGTCCCTGGAGAAGCTTTTGCCAGTCAGGAGCAAAACAAGAGCGTATTGGAGCAATGTAAAGCAAACGTATTCCATTTTTGTATCAGTGAATATTCTATTTGTGATAGGTTGGGTGTTTTGTTTTTGGTCATTTTTTTGGCAAAATGAAAAGTTGGCAACCTCAGTTTCACCTCTCAGTGTTTCTGTCATGTTACTGGTCTGTGCAATCTGAAAGCCTCAGGAATGACCACTTGACAGTCTCAGAGACCTGGGGGGTCCCTACTAGGGCTCCTCAGACTTGGTAGACTGTCCTCAATCAGCTGTTGTTCTTGCTGGATTTAGTCATGTAGATCCAGCCTCTGTTCCCTTTTCTGCATCCCACCTACTTGGCAGTCATGTTAGCTCCGCTGGCTAGAAGGGGGCTGAAGGGGCTTCACCCAGGACTGCATCTGTGTGGTGGGTCAGGAGAGAGCTGGCCATGGCTCTGGAGATGTCCTGTTGAAAACCAAGCTCTAGGCTTGAGGTCTGGTTGATGACGAAGTATGTGTGAGTGTGTATCTGTGCACACATACTCGTGTGTGTGTTATTATGGCGGGGCAAATCTTTCTAAAGCCACCAACATTGTTCCACCATGGGAGAGGGGCTTTTGAACCCTAAGAGGAGATAATTGTATTTTGTTGTTGTTGTTGCTTGATTCTCACCTAAGGATGTGCTTTTCATTGATTTTAGAGAGAGGAAGGGAGAGAGAGAGGGAGAGAGAGAGAGAGAGAGAGAGAGAGAGAGAGAAATATCTATCTGTTGCCTCCCAAATGTGCCCTGACTAGGGATCAAACCCAACACCTGGGTATGTGCCCTGACCAGGAACTGAACCCATCACCTTTCAGTGTATGGGATGATGCCCAACCACCTTGGCCACACTGGCTAGGGCAAGGAGGGATTGTTTTTAATCCCTGTTTCACAACGAAGAAACTGAGACCTGGAACATTTAAGTAGTTTACCCAACGCTTAGCTGAATACAGTGGTCAAACAATGAACTCCTTTGTCAATGCTTCCCTCAACAGGTGCTCCATCGGTGTTAATAGTGGTGAAATCTGATATGAGTTCCAGAAGCCAACATTATGGAAAGATCCTCCTAGATCAGTGATGGCGAACCTTTTGAGCTCGGTGTGTCAGCATTTTGAAAAACCCTAACTTAACTCTGGTGCCGTGTCACATATAGAAATTTTTTGATATTTGCAACCATAGTAAAACAAAGATTTATATTTTTGATATTTATTTTATATATTTAAATGCCATTTAACAAAGAAAAATCAACCAAAAATATGAGGTGACACGCGTGTCATAGGTTCGCCATCACTGTCCTAGATGGAAAGGGGTAAAATTTTCTTTCTCTACTAGTAAGCTGAGTGGAAAATACCCAACTTCTTATCTCTGAGAAGTAGTATAGTATGAAGTGCCATCCACTTACTTGTCTACCAGAAGCTAGCCTACCCATTTCATGCAGTTTGCTGGGATGTGAATTCCTCAGAGAAAACTGCCTAAGTATCAAGTAAAAAATGTTTTTTTCCTCACTGGTAGTAATATCGTATATATTTTTTTTAAACAAAGACTTTGAACAAAATTATACCTACTCAACGCTGCAGTAAAGGTAGCCTTGCCCATTTTTTAAAAGCTATAAAGTTCCATATAAGGAAATGTTTTAAGATCTCAGCTTTCATTTGCACAACGGCACTGGAGCCCTAATGAAAACTTCAGCAGAGATCTTCATGCTCGCTGCTCTGGTTTTGTGGAATTTAAGACTTCCACAAAAGGATGGGAAGGCAGCCCTACTCCACCCCACTGCCAGCACCTGAGCAAACTCTTAAGCCAGGAACATCCGTGGAGGCCTGGCTGGTAGGTCAGTTGGCTAGAGCATCCTAGATACACCAAAGTTGCGGATTCGATCTCCAGTCAGGGCACATACAAGAAAAAAAAATCAATGCATGCATACATAAGTAGAACAACAAATCGATGTTTCTCTCTCTCTAAAATAATTAAAAAATTTTTAAAAAGAACACCAGTGCATTCTTTCAATTAATGTCTTCACATCTTCCTCCCTGCTGGCAAATGTTAAGTTTCTATTTCAGGAGACATAAGAGCTTCATTAACTTGCCTCTTCATGCTTGTCTAGCTCCTTTCGGGGTCTCTGTTTTTTGCTTGGGGAAATCCGACCACACTAACACCACGCCTCCCCTGAGTCCATTAAAGGACCGGTCGGCCTGTGTGGAACAGAGCAGGGAGCTTCACCCTCGCCCCATAGGCTGTAAATAGTCCTCTATCGGTTTTAAATTCCAGACCGAAAGCAACACATTCATTACCTTATCTCTCAGATCCACAACCCTCAGAATCTTCCTTGGTGACTCAGACACCAGCTGTCGCTTTGGGTTGGGCACATTTTTAACTTCAAAAATATTTCCTATCAACTGTGTCCTTGTCCCCAACTGCGCTTCATCATCACCAGAAAGCATGGTTTCTAGCCTGCACCTCACTCTTCAATCCTGCCACGCATATCACCCAGCACCTGGTATGTGCAGGCGATGTATTGAGCTTTATGGACACAGAAGCAAGCAAACAGGATACAGTTCTTTCTCTCCCTAGAGAGGCTCACAGATCAGTGGGAAGTAAACACAATTACAAATTATGTTAAGTATTTTGAGGGGGAAAAAGCAACAAGGTGCTAATAGGAAGTTTAATAAAGGGACCTCGTTTAAATTGAGAAGTCTGGTTCATAGATACAGAGAAGAGACAGAGCTGTCAGAAGGGAGCAGGGAGTGGGGCTGGGTGAACAAGGCAAAGGGATTAAGCAAAAAAACAAAACACCCTTCCTAGATAGACAACAGTCTGGTGATTACCAGAGGGAAAGGGGGGAGGGGGAGGTAGAAGAGTGTAAAGGGGTGTAGATGGTGATGGAAGGAGACTTGACTTGGGGTGATGAACACAAAATACAATGTACAGGTGATGTATTATCATTTTATTAACCAACGTCACCCCAATAAATTTAATAAAATATGCAAATTTTTAAAAGGTAAAATAGATAAACAAATAAATCTGGGGAGACCTTTTTGGAAGTGACTTTAAAGCAGAGACCTGGGAGATGAATGGATGTTGACCCAGTGAGCGGCCCATTGGGTCATGGTCCTTCTCACCCAAGGCCTCTGTATGTCTTCCATCCTGAGCGGCAGTGTGAGCTCTCAGTGTCTCATTACTTGCAGAGAGGGGTCCTGGGAGCCCTGTCCCCAACAGGTGCTGGCACAGGGCAGGGACACCCAGATTCTCTCCTCACCACTCAAGCTGCACTCTGTTCTCTGAACCCCTGTGTCCCCTTGGCTGCAGCACTTAGGTGAGCACTAAAGGTGAGCATCTCACCTGGCTCCTGTGTGTGTGCAGTCCCCACACCTAAGCTGGCAGGCTCACAGGGGCTGGGAGAGAGCTTGACGAGCAGCTGTGTGTCCATGAACACCCGTTCGGTGGAACTGAATTTCATCACAGCATTTAGCAGTGTGGCCAACATCTGATGTGAAATAAGAGCCACATCGGACAAAGCGAGTAAGCTCTAGAAGTGCGGAGACTGCAGGAAAATGCCCTGAAGAAGAGCACAGGTGTGGACGCACTTCCTGCAGCTTCAAGGAGGGGGGCTCGTATGACTTTGATTGACACTGTGAGGCCACAGTCCCTATGTTCTAAGGCCGCTCCACTTGTAGGATACAACATTGATTTAACAACAATTTACTTTTCTGGGATGGGGGAGAGGGGAGAAGGCTGCTTTCAATGTATATACATTGAGAGCCATATCTTGATTTCAGGAACATTAAAATATTTCCAGAAGGTATGTGTTATAATAATAATTTAAAAAACTGTACTTATCATCATTTTTCATGAGGCTTACACTTTGTCTTCTCTTTTGCCTGCCTCATGTCCACACCATTCCTTTTTTTGTACTAAGACCTCAACTTCCTTGGGAGGAATTGTTCTTTCTCATTAGATCTAAGCTGTTGAGGTATTTAATCAAGATGCCCAGCTTTCTCCCAGTGAGGGGACAGGCACCTGAGCCAAGCTATAGGCCACTCAGACACTGGAACAATGATCAGAAGGGCATAGCTGGTCGGGTGGGTGGGGGAGCTTGCTCATTCCAGATGTGGGATGCAGATAAGACTGTTCTGTTGCTTCTGCTACAAACACCCTCTAAAACTGCCTAGTTTCAGAGTTAGACTGTTATTTACAGCCCCAATCCCCCCCGCAAAAAAAAAAAAAAATGCTGAATAGTGCAATGCCTTTGACTGTTGATACATCTTAAACTGGAGTTCTCAACCTGGGGTCTGTGGACTTAAAAATGGTTCATGAAAGGGCATCAGGAGGACCACAAACATGATAGAACTTTTGTATCTGTAGGTACTGGTAGACGCTCTTTTTTCTTTGTCTGAGATGGTCTACAGCAAGCATGTCAAACTCCTGGCCCACGGGCCACATGGGGCCCACAACGGATATTTTTGCGGCCCAGCCAATATAACAATATATAAGAAACATTTTAATAAAAATTTTGTAACTTAATTTTTACGATATCCTTTTATACATAATTATCAATAATGAACTACAACATTAGCTAATGACTGATTACTATAATTGTGCTGCGTTTATTTCCTTTACGCGCCTTATACGCAGGCCCACCATTTCTCTCCACTAATACTAGCAGCAAATATTTTAGCAGCGAATATTTTAGCAACCAATGGCCACGTCATTAGTCTTGAACTGACTTGTTTGGTGTGCACAACAGGAAATATTTCGCTTTTGGAGAATAAGAAAAATAGGTTTATTTGCATTACGCTTATTACTTTGTGCAGTTATTCAGTGTCTGGTAAGTTAATGTTCAAGAAAAAAATATTAATTTTTATGTCCTATTATTTTATGTTAACGATTACTCATTTATTTCAGCCCTTTGTAGTCAGCATGTCTCTATCGAAATAAACCTACATTTCTATGAAAATTGAAGCTTTTGTTTTTTTGTGGCCCACATAAATTTAAACCTTGTTTATTTGGCCCATTTAGCCATTGAGTTTGACATACTTGGGCTACAGGCAGCTTTCATTAGGTTCTCAAAGGAATTGTGACCCAAAATGGGTTAGAAACCATGGATCCCAGAGCAAGAATTCTTAGTGAAGGTTTGTAGTGAACTTGAACAAGAAAAATTATCTTTGTTTTTTACTAACTTCCATTCACCTTCCTTTCCATCATTAATGCAATCAACAAACTGTATTATGAGCAATACCTATGAGCAATACCCCAATAGAAATCAGATATTTTCATGTCACATAGTGTTGGAGAAATCTCAGAATACAATTTACACCTCTCACTACGTTAAAATTATGGTGTTATGGGACCCACAGCTAGATCTTGTTATTCTATGTGTTCATAAAAAAGTGTATATATTACTTGATCACCAAGTAATTTAATATTGTACAACTGCATCTCAGTATGTGTGGTTTCCTTTGTACTTCTGCATGCTTTATTTTATTCAAATCATTATTCTGGGAAGAGGGTGAAGAGCTCCATCAGAGGAGCCTATGACACAAAAACGTTCCTAGCCCTTCAGGAAAACCTTGGTAGGCCAGTCTCCTCGCCTTACTGAATAGGCTCTACGTTCTATCCTGGGTGCCTTCTTTCAACAACTTGATCCATTGGCTCCCAGCATTGCAACCTCTGAATTCTTTCCAAAGGAGCGGGCATTGCCTGCGGCCCAGAGAAACACACAAGCTCTATGAATCACAGGAAAGAAACAAAAGCAACAATTAATTACATTTTTAAAATAAAGTGAGAGATGGAGATCCAGAACAAGTAAATCCCCAGAGACAGAGAAAGCAGACCCGTGGTTGTTGCAGGGCCTGGAGGGAGGGGAAATGAGGAGTGACTGACTGCCTAATGGTGGGGATGATTGCTGAGTGGATGCAGGCTTTCCTTTGGGGGCGAGAGAATGTTTTGGAACTCGATCGAGGGAATGGTTGCATAGCGCTGTGAATGGGCTAAATGCCACTGAATGATCCACTGTAAAAGGGTCAGTTTTATGGTATGTGAATTCTGTCTCAATAAAGCATAACCAAAAAAGTAAATAAGTAAGAGGAAACGTCATTATAAACTCACCTGGGAATTCAAGGCCCTACTTAGGGGAATAAAGAAAAAAGATCTGGAGGCTTTATGATATTTTGATTCTCTCTCCCTATCCTCCCTCCCTCCCCTCAAGTTGCTCATGTACACTGCGATGTTAGCTCACTGACGAAATTGCTAATGTGTACTTTGGCCTACACATTAAATTCTGGTTTGCACTTATGCATATTAAAACACAGCACTAAATACTCATCTGACAAGCTATATTTTAAACCTCAAACTAGGTTTTATTCTGCCTGGATGCATTTTAATATGCCTACTAAATTTTAGCTGGAATGAATAATGATGATTGACAGGGGAAGGTAGAGTCTCTCACCTTCTATCCGCACATTCTGCTTCTGTGTGAGGACGAGGGCTTGGCAGCCCCTACTGTCTGGGAGCTCCAGAGAGCTTCCAGGGGGTTTCAGGGAAGATCTGATGGCCTCAGGCAGGGTCCGAGAGACCCCCGAAAGGCTTCCCATCGGATAACTCACCCTGCACCCAGGACCTCAGTGTATCCCTTTCAAGCACTGGGTCCTCGTCAGAGCAGGCTTATGTTAACCTCCCATGAGCGCCCCCTCTCACATCCTTCATAATTCCCTCTCTGCCAGGGTTTTGAAATTCCTTTCCTGCCACCTGCCCAGCCTGCAGGATGGTGATGCCCACTCAGCTCAGCCCAGGAAGGGAGAACCAGAATTGACATTTTCTAAGGCCTGGAGAGTGCCCGTGCTGGCTAAGGGCTTCATTTCAAGCATCTCACTGGACTCTATGAACAGCACTACCAGGTCTGATCATGGCCGCAGTGGGTGAACCGGGGCCCAAGGTCATACAAAGTCAAACAGCTAATCAAGCCTTCACCACATTTCCCGACCACCTTCCTTCCCAGCCCTTCCTCTGGCATTTCCGTGCTCTACCTCCGCCAGGCTCCTCCATCCCCATCCCTGACTTGTCACAAGGGGCCCTCACCTAGAGTGCCCTCCACGTTCCAAATCCCACCCAGTCAACTTTGGCTCAAGTTCTCCCTTTGCCAAGAAGCCTTCTCAGACCCGAGGGCTCCCCGTCTTCTGACTCCCCATTTATGATACCACTGCTCATAAGCAAGATTTGATTTCTCTAGGCCAGTGGTTCTCAACCTTCTGGCCCTTTAAATACAGTTCCTCATGTTGTGACCCAACCATAAAATTATTTTCGTTGCTACTTCGTAACTGTAATGTTGCTACTGTTATGAATCGTCATGTAAATATCTGATATGCAGGATGGTCTTAGGCGACCCCTGTGAAAGGGTCGTTCGACCGCCAAAGGGGTCGCGATCCACAGGTTGAGAAACACTGCTCTAGGCCAAAGCATTGAGCCTGTTTCCCAGCCTCTGCACTGCTCTTCCTCCCCCGGGGCAGTGGAAGGGGCGCTGACTCATCGCTGCCTCCCTGCACAGGTGAGCCCGCCTCACTCTGGGCTTCTCCCGGCCACACCATCTCTCCTCCACGAAGCCTGCTTCCTTTGTAGCTGGAAGATGAAAAGGGCTCTTTTTTCCCTTTGCATGTCTAATGACATCATCCTTTTCAGGCAGGGACTTGGGGAAAAGTCATAGCAAATGAAGAATGGCTGCTTATTCAGGAAACGAGCAGGTTGCCCCTGTCTCCAGGTGTCTGAGGCTGCCAGCGGGGCTGGGATAGTGGATCATGTTGGCAGGAAGAAGGGGCCCAGTGGCATTAAGCAACCACAGGAGAGGAAAAGGCCTGGTCGGGGGACATCTCTCCTGGATGCACAGGCTGGAAAGATTAATTCGGAGTTCAGTGGGTAACGTCCACATGTTTTCTGGGAAGATGGGCTTAGCTGGGGAAGGGCGAGGAAGGCTGGAATGAGTAGCCTTCACTTAATTTCTGCAGAGGCTAATTGGCACTTTGGGGACACTTCAACAGGTACAGGGCGTCAAAAGAGCAGGACAGTTAAGTCAGGAGTAGGGTAGGAGGGAAAGGAAGTGTCTACAGGGGGGAAGGAACGAAGGTGAGTGGGGAAGACGACCCCATAAGCACTTGACACAGGTCAGGCCGGCCAGCATCAGGCCATGGAAATCCACGGGCAGGCTGAGATGAGTGTTTAGACAAGCAGCTGGAATCAAGTGGAGCCGCAGAGAGATAAAAGGAACAGCCAGCCAGGAGCTGTAAGCAGCCAGAAGTCGGAGCGAGTGACATCATAGGTTCTGACCACGGGATGAAGGAGAGAGCAGTGGAGGGGTGGCTTCAAAGGCAAGCTGGCCCGCAGCAGAGGGACTGAGGGACTGAGCTATCTACACAGAGAGATCCAGGTACAAGATAACAAGGCGGAAGCACATCCTGTTGTATGAGAAAAACAAGGTCTTCAAAGACAGATGCACCAGGGTTTGGGGTTTTTTTATTGTGGAAAAATACACAAAACATATAACTTACCATGTTAGCCAATTTAAAGTGTGCAATCCAGTAGCGTTGAGTATGTTCGCAGTGCTGTGCAACCGTCACCACTATCGACTCCAGAGTATTTTCACCATCCCAAATGGAGCCCCCATTCCCATTAAGCAGTCATTCTCCATTTCCCCTTTCCCCCAAGTCCCTGGCAAGCACTAATCTGCTTCCTGTTTCTATGGATTGGCCTATTCCGGATATTTTATATAAAGGGGACCATGTGGCATGTAACCTTCTTTGTCTGGCTTCTCTCACTTAGCATGTTTTGGAGGTTCATCCATGTTATAATGTGTGATGGTTCATTTTATGTGTCAACTTGACTCGGCCATGTGATGCCCAGATATTTGTTTAAACATTATTTCTGGGTGTGTCTGTGAGGGTGTTTCTGAATGAGATTAATATGTGAATTGATGGACAGAATAAAGCTTATTGCCCTCCCCAGTGTAGGTGGGCCTCATTGAATCTGCTGAAGGGTGAATAGAACAAGAAGGCTGAGTGAGGGCGGATCTGTTCTCTCTCTCTCTGCCTGACTCTTTTCAAGCTGGGACATCAGTCTTTTCCTGCCTTTGGATTCAGACTTGGACTGGAACTTACACTATTGGCTCTCCTGGTTCTTAGCTTCCATAATCATGTGAGCTAATTCCTTATTTTGCATGTATATACTATAGGTTCTGTTTCTCTGGAGAATTCTGACTAATACTAAAATTACAAAATATATTAATAATTTGTACTCCCCCCCCATTCATTTTTAGGGAGAGTGGAAGGGAGGGAGGAGGAAAGAAAGAGAAAGAGAACATCGATGTAAGAGAGACACGTCAATGGGTTGCCTCCTACATGTGCCCCGACAGGAACCAGGGATTGAACCTGCAACCCAGGTTCGTGCCCTTGACCAAGAATCAAACCCATGACCCTTTGGTGCGTGGGCCGATGCTTTAACCATTGGGCAACACTGGTCACGGCAGTAATTTATTCTTTTTTAAAACATATTTTTGTTGATTTCAGAGAGAAGGGAGAGGGAGAGAGAAAAAGATACATCAATGATGAGAGAGAATCATTGATTGGCTGCCTCCTGCACGCCCTTTACTGGGGGTCGAGCCTACAACCCGGGCATGTGCTCTGATGGGGAATCAAACTGGAGACCCTTCAGTCCACAGGCCAATGTTCTATCACTGAGCCAAACCAGCTGGGCTGTAATTTATTCTTTTAATGGCTGAATAATATTCCATTGTATGGATATAACACATTTCATTTATCTATTCACCCATTCAGTGGGCATTTGGTTTGCTTCCACTATGCAACAGGTTTTGAGTCCTAGTTAAGTCAAATCACTTAACTAAGATTCACTCTATGGTATCTGCTTCATCACATATGAAAGTCTTAGGATTAAATGAGATAAAGCATGTAAGGGCCTGCCAGAGAGAGGGCAACCAACAAGTTAGTTCCCTTCACTGGAATTGGGACCCAGATCAGAGTGGACCCAACAGCAGGGCTAACTTGCAATGTATCTGGGCTCTTTAAATTCCCCCTCAAATCAGAACTCGGCCCAGAGTCAGGGCAGGGTGGACACCTGCGGTGCAGGACAAGAGGTCGTAAGTCTGAGGGAAGGAGATTGGCCTGCCTTGCCCTCCTGCCCCCCTCCCCTCACACATACACTTGGGGAATGTATGGGCCCCAAGCCATGAGAGTATGCCTCTATTTCACAGTGTCTTCGGCCAATAAATATTATGAGGCAACATTTCACATTTAAACTGTTAGAAACACCACACATTTTGAAAATGTTTGAAAGATAAGGCATACACCACCATCACACCCCACCTTAGGAATACATACTCGGCAGGTTTATTTACAACTTCTGTTCCCATTATTCCATAGCACGCGCTCACATTATATAAAACCTGTGAAAAAATAACACCTATCATTCCTTAAATCACAGTCATCTCAGACGTTTACACTTACTCAGTTTTTTTATGTCTTATAGCGGTAAATGTCACTTTCATAGGTGTCATAAAAGGCAATCTGAAAAGTGAGCTTAAGTGCACCCAGTCTTCCTTGCTACAGGCACACGCAGAATAGCTTACTCCACATGCGGGGTAGCCGATGCAATGGCCAGCTTCAGAGCACTGCCTGCAGCTCACGAGGCCCTGGGTTCATGCTCCAGTGAGGCCATGGGCATGTCCCTTAACTGCCCTAAGCCTCAGTTTCCCGATTTGTGTAATCCATTCAATTGGCAGCACTCTCTGAGGATCACCGTGGGTCAGGCACGGGGCCAGGCTCTGGGCTTACAGAGATGAATCAGACCTGTACCTTTTACCCTCAGAAACCCACAATCTAGCAGGAAAATAGCTAACACACTTAATGCCTTACTACGGGCCAAGGATTGTTCTCGCATTTCACATGTATCAGCTCATCAGATCTTTCCAACCACCTTAGACGGACAGTATTCTCAGAGACACTATTAATATCTTCATTTTACTGATGAGAAAACTAGAGCCCAGAATGGTTCAGTAACTTATATGGCAGTCAAGAGCAAACCCAGACAGCCTGGCTGTCGAGTCTGCCCTATTAATCATCACATGATTATGTCTCAATACGTATTGACATAATAGACCTCAATGCAAAAGACACAGGATACAGAGTTGAGCAATTGATTGTATCTGAACAGGGATGGGAGAAAGACAGGGAGAGTGGAGGACCTGCAAGAGCCAAACCTTCTTGGAGGCGGGGGGTGGGTGGGGGGGATGGCACCAGTTCAAGGGAACG
>NW_005871152.1:2467304-2468978 GCF_000147115.1 Myotis lucifugus
ACCTGCTTCCCATGTGACCACTGCAGCCAACAAATGCACACCCATCTAGTGACCGTATGAACCCAGGCCTGTTCATTTAAAAATGTGGACACGGTTAGGTGGTCACAGCTTACAAAAAAAATGTATAGAAAACTTTTTAGCATCTATTACTTGACATTTTTAATTAACTCAATATCCTTAAGATACAGTCACCAATTCATCCACCAAATAGATGTTGGTCACCTCCTGTTTTTTGCAAACACTCTGCCCGGGGGATAGACTCATCAGCAAGACGGGTGAGCAAACTGCCATACAGAGCTCACAAAACATTCCAGGTGGGGAAACGGACAAACCCAAGAAAAGAAATAAACATGAATGTAACAGGCCCCAATGAGTCCGCATTAGCAAGAACGTCATCAGGAAAAGATATCACAATCGGAGAGGGCAGCTGAGATTGGTAGTCAAGGACAGACTCTCCTAAGAGGTGACCGTTTGCACTTTCACCTGATGGGTGCATGCCAGCCAGCCATGAGAGGGGCGGAGCAGGAGCCTCCTGGGCCAGGGGGCACCGCAAATGCGAAGGTCCGGGGGTGGGGGAAGGGCCTGTGAGTAGGGGTGGCTGCTGGGTAAATTTGGAGAGCAGGAGAGCCGGGGTTGTCATCATGATTAAATGAGAGAAAGCATGTCGAGTGCTTAATGGATGGTGCTTTAATGGATGCTCGATACATGGGATGAATTCGAGCAAGATAAGAAGTGAAAGCAGGGAAAGCAGGGAGAGGAGTTAGGAGGCCTTTACGATAATCTGGACAAGAATTTAACAACATGAAATGTTTAAGCACCCATCTCCTCCTTTGACCTTAATGGAGTTCATATAGATGAAGTTGTATGCACTTTTGAGCCTGCCGTACACTTTTGTCAGATGTTTGTATCTTCCAAGGTCCATGTTTAATGATGGATAAATTCATGTTGTTCTCTCAAGAGAGCCACGGGGGTGTTTTCCAACACCACTGGCCAATTCTCTGATTCTCCAGGCACCAGCTGGGTGTCCTACAGTTCAATTCACTTCTTTTTTTTTTTCAATTCACTTCTGACACTACCTGGAGTTCGTGTCAGATCCCACTCGAGTTAAAGGGTTCGGTTCCAGAAGACTGCCCTCACTTCAGACGCCAATCACAAGTCCCAAGGCACCGGAACTCCTGACGGGCCAGCTGTAAATTGGGAGTTCCCACAACCCCCTCCTCAGGTTTGATAGTTTGCTAGAATGACTCACAGAACTCAAGAAGAAATTTTACATACTTTCCTGGTTTATTATAAAGGTTAGAACTCAGGAACAGCCGAGTGGAAGAGGTGCATAGGACAAGGGAAAAGGGAGTGGCGGGTCGGGGAGGGTGTGTGGAGTTTCCATGCCCTCTCTGGGCACGCTACCCTCCTGGGATTTCAAAGTGTTCACCAAGCCAGAAGGTCTCCAGCTCTGGCTGGTGTGGCTCAGTTGGTTGGGCATTGTCCTGTGCACCAAAAGGTTGCCAGCTCCTTTCCCAGTCAGGACACACGCCCAGGTTTGGGCACGATCCCTGGTAGGGGGTGTGCTGGAGGCGGCCCATCGATGCTTTGCTTTTGCATCGATGTTTCTCTCTCCCCCTCTCCCTTCCTCACTCTCTAAAAATCAATGAAAGTATTAAAAACAAACAAGCAAAA
>NW_005871152.1:2469768-2473981 GCF_000147115.1 Myotis lucifugus
TAGCAGCCTGAGCTGACCCAGACACCGTGGGAGCACCTTAGTAAGAAACGGTCCTTTCCCTCGAGGAGCTTGTAATCCATTTGGAAGAAAACAGAGACATATCACTTAAATGACGATTATGTTCACAACGCGCATGAGAAAGAGGGACTGAGATGGGTGGTTAAAGGTCTCAGGCCGTCAGGTTGCTGTGTGGCCTCTTCATGAGTTACTCCACGTCTCTCTGGCTGCCTGTCATTTTCTGCAAAGGGTGATTGTGAGAAGTAGATCACCCACAAAATGTGCTGAGAGCAATGCCTGGAACACAGAAAACACTACCAATTTGAACCCCAAAAAGGATGTAATTTTGTGCTGAGCAGCACTGGAGTCAAGGCTAATGTGTGGGGGTTAATAAGAAACAAGATGAATAATGAGATGATGGAAAGCCGGTGTGATTTGGCAGCCTGGGAACCTTGGAGGCTTAACCTCAACCCAGCAGAGAGGTCTCCGGTCTTCAAAGAGCAACTTGATTTGGCAGCCCCTTCCACGACACGGCGGCCTTGGCTGCGTCCTCCGTGGGTCCCCGTTGCAAAGCGTCAGCTTTGGGAAGGATCCAGGCGTGGCTGTGACTCAATCTTCTCCAAGAAGCCAGTTCCTCCGCTCTTGGCTGGAGGGACGTTTGGGTGGCCACTGCTGCCAAGTTCAGCTGGGCGCTGGCCACGCGTTGGCAGTGAGGCCCTGGGAAAATGTGACCTCTTGTTTGACTATATTCTGCACAGGCCCATGTCCAGAGCTGGCTTTCGCTCCTGCCGTAGAGCTGGTGCCAAGCAATAAAGCAGTGGTGCTTCCTGGGGGATTGATTCATTAACCTGGTTCCACGCAGGTGATCTAGTGGCAAACAGGCTGTCCCGTCTGCTGGCCTCGCACCTCAGTCCAGCTGGAACACGGTGCCCTCCCGGCACTCTCCCCTTGCTGCCTTGGCAACACTATGAATTGAAAACGCTGAAACAAGACTCAGAACCAAACGTTCTTCCCCCTCACTCCTTCCACCATCACTATCAAAAGTATGCCGATGGGGAAGCCCCGCAGAAAATAAAGGTGATGTGCCGAGCCTTCGACACATCAGATTCTTCAGCTGCACTTAAAATGATATCTGACACATTTCTAGAACATGATATCCTATATAATAAAAGCGTAGTATGCAAATTATCCCCTCGACCGAGAGTTCCTCTGGGAGTTCGACCAGGGGTGGGGCTGGCCCTGGGGAAGGGAGGGAGGCCCCAGCTGGTGGCCGCTAGGGACCCTACCAGTGCACGAATTTCATGCACTGGGCCTCTAGTTTTTACATAAAACTGGATGTGGTTATGAGACTCTGTGCCCGTCTTCTAATGCTTAACTCATATTTAGTTCAATAACACAGTCTGTTGCTTTTTCCCCCAATTATCTTATACTTCTGTTTATACAATGTCTTCATTTACACTGGATTTATCATGTTCTAGCTTTATTATAGGAACGCAGAAGAGTCTAACTGCCTGGTTTGAATTCCAGCCCCACCACTTACCAGTGGGTACATGGAAAAAGTTCCATTACCTCTCCTTGCATCCTTTGCCTTAATCTATAAAAATGGGCTTTTCATGAAGAACAAATGAGATCATACATGTAACATACTTAGAGGAGCACCTGACATGTAGGAAGCCCTCAGTGAATGCTTGCTAATAATATTCTTATTCCAAAACCTAAGGTCAGTTACTCATGTGATTGCCACTCTTCCTTCTCTAGCTCCACTGGTTACAAACATAACAGGCATTTAGTTCATTCATCAAGCTTTTGTTTTGTTAATCCTCACCCAAGGATAATTTTCCCATTGATTTTTAGAGAGAGTGGAAGGGAGGGAGGGGGAGAAAGAAAGAGAAACACTGATGTGGGAGAGACACATCGATCGGTTGCTTCCCGTACTCGCCCCGACCGGGGCATGGGATCCACCTGCAATCCAGGTACCTGCCCTTGACCCAGAATCGAACCCTTGACCCTTCAGTATGAGGGCCAACATTCTACCACTGAGCCACATCGGCCTGGGCCATTCATTAAACATTTTAATGGAATAGTTAAGTATTTTAATTTATGATGATGATAAAAATATTAAAGAACAGCCATTAATACTAGTACTTGTTTAGTGTTTTCTGTGTGTCAAGCTCTATGCTCAGTTATTTACACACATCATCTCATTTAATCCTCATAATTAGTCGTTTCCAAAGGTTGGACATGGACTAGTGCTGGCACAAACTAAAGTTCCTACCAGACTATAACAGAAACATTGGAAAGGGTTTTTCTTTAAATATATGTGCATTTAGATAAATTAATCCTTCCTACTTTTGGAGTGTTATAATATACTTTCTTTTGTCATGGTAGACAACCGTTTTGTGTGTATGTGTGTGTTTTTGGGTGTTTTTTTTAGAACATTTCTACTTGGAAAATAAAAGATTGGCAGCTTTGTGTTAGTCACTAGACTGTTTATTTTTTGGCCCATTAACTCCAACAGTCTAAAATCTGTGTCTCACCCCACCTCTGATGGGGAGATATTTTTGTTCCCATTTTACAAATGATCAGCCAAGGCTCAAAAAGGTTACGGGACTTGCCCAAGGTCACACACAGTTAGCAAGAGGCAGAGCCCGGTGTCCTGACTCTTAAATCCTTTATGATAACAGTTATCGAGTACCTGCAGGCCATGAATCTCATTTCATTCTCACAGCTGCCCTGTGCAGAGGTGTGATTCCCCATTTTACAGAATAATGGGACTTAGGGAGTCTGAAAATGTGAGAGTAAGATTGGAGCACAGAGCCCTGGCCAGTTGCTCAGTGGTTAGAGCGTCAGCCTGCGGACAGAAAGGTTGCAGGTTTGATTCCTGGTCAAGGGCATGTACCTGGGTTGCAGGTCTGATCCCCAGCTTTGGTTGGGGCATGTGCCAATCACTGTGTCTCTCTCACATCAATGTGTTGTTTTTCTCTCTCTCCCCCCATCCCTCCATCCCTCCCACTCTCTCTAAAAAAAAAAATCAATGGAGAAAATATCCTCAGGTGAGGATTAACAAAAAATAAAATAAAATATTGGAGCACAGAGCTCTTTGGTTTCAATTCCTGTTCTCCTTGCACCTGCCATACGCCAGACATCAGACAGAAGCTAGGCCTGTCAAAAATAGCTAAGAGATGCACTCCAGCCTCAAGGGCTCAGTCTCAGCAAGGAGACACTCTAACATTGTATCATGATGCCCGGTAAGCACTAGGGCCTAGTGGTTCTCAACCTTCCTACTCTTTAATACAGTTCCTCATGTTGTAGTGACCCCCAATTTCATTGTTACAAATTGAACATAATTAAAGCATAGTGATTAATCACAAAAACAATATGTAATTATATATGTGTTTTCCGATGGTCTTAGGCGACCCCTGTGAAAGGGGTCGCGACCCACAGGTTGAGAACCGCTGCACTAGGCTGAGTTGTGTCTAAGGCACTTCGAGCACTGTGGTGGGAGAAGTGAATTCTGAGGTTTTGGCAAACATTTCTGACAAGCCTATAATACCTTGCTATATTGTATTTTAAAGAACCCTGTATGAAAGAGGATTTCAGGTGACCACTTTTCTTGAACATTTGGTAGGACATCTCTTCTGCAAATGGCATATTAAATATGAAGCTCTGCGTAGTCATCTGGCGAGGAATCTCTGGGATTCCATCAGCTAACATGTTTTGCTTGAAAGATTGAAAAATGTTTTCATAATTTAAAAAAAGAGGCAAAAAAACATTTTAAATCCTGCAGCCTCTACTGTATCTAAAGTGACAAACATTTCTCCTTGTGCCCTTAACTGTGCCAATTTGGAACTTTGTCTAAAGACTAAGAAGAACTTGATTTGGCTTCCCTACCCCAACCCCAGCTCCACATGCAGATTTTTATTTAATTGTCTATAAATAATAAAATCAGAGGACGTGCAAATGCAATAAAAATGAAGGTTAAAGTACATCAGGGGGAAAAAAGTATAAGAGCCAAATTTCACTTTAATCCCCAAGCAGGTAGCAAGTGAAATGTCTTCCAGCCAAATCCTTCTCTCCGAGCTGCCCTGAGGCTGAGTCAGACACGCTGAGCACGAGGATCTCCCACTGACGTCAGGCCCACTGGAGAGCAGGCTATTAAAGCGGCAGGCAGGCAGAGAGCCTGACAGCAGAGTGTCCTTGGGCTCTGCCTCTGAGG
>NW_005871152.1:2474220-2494680 GCF_000147115.1 Myotis lucifugus
AGAGAGAGAGGGAGGGGGAGGGAGAGAAACATCAATGTGAGAGAGAAACATCAATTTGGTTGCCTCAGGTCCAGGGATCAAACCCGTCACCTGGGTATGTGCCCTGACTGGGAATCAAACCCACAACCTTTTGGGGTACAGGGTGATGCTCCAACCAACTGAGCCACCCAGCCAGGACTACATCTATTTTTTAATCCACTTCCCAGGGGTCCATTTACTCTTTAACAAATACTTACTGAGCAAGGTGCACAGGCATGGAAAAGCAAACCCAGCCTGTTCCAAGCCTGCATGAAGTTAGAGTCAGCTGAACGTCAGCCATAAATCGATCAAATCAATCACACCAATGAGTGCGTAATACTATAGGGACCAATAGATTCGGGAGGAAAACAAGGTTCTTCAAGAGTGAATAATGAGGGAACCTGACCCAGACTGAGGAGTGAGGGGGTGAGGAAGAGATTTCCAGGCAAAGGCTGGGATGCAGGAGGGACTGAGACTGGAGAGCAGAGGCAGCTGGGAGAGAGGGAAGCTGAGAGCTGGGCAAGACCAGACCAGGCAGGGCTTTCAGGGCGAGTTAAGGGCTTGATCCTTATCCTAAGGATAGTAGGTGCCTCCAAGGTTCTAAGATAAGGATTATATCTGGTGTGATCAGATATGCCTTTTGCAAAGATAACCTAATAGCTGTGTAGTGAAGAGAAGGGGTTGGGGAGAGTGTCCCATAGTGCATAGGAGACTCCAGCCAAGACCTCATGGTACTTCTTTTTTTTTTTTTTTTAATATATTTTTACTAGAGACCCAATGCACAAAATTCATGCAAGAGTAGGCCTTCCTTCCCCCTGCTGCCAGCACCTGCTTCCCTCTGGCCGCCTGCAGGCACCAGGGACCGGGGCTTCCCTCTCAGCCCCCGCTTTGTCCAGAAGGTCATCTGGAAGGACGTCTGGTCTAATTAGCATATTATGCTTTTATTATTATAGGTTGATTTCAGAGAGGAAGGGAGAGAGAGAGATAGAAACATCAATGATGAGAGAGAATCACTGATCAGCTGCCTCCTACACGCCCCTTACTGGGGCTCCAGCCCGCAACCAGCCATGTGCCCTTGACCAGAATTGAACCTGGGACCCTTCAGTTCGCAGACCAACGCTCTATCCACTGAGCCAAACCAGCTAGGGTGGTACTTTTTTTCTTGAAGTAAAAAGTATAACTTTTCATTCAACTATCCATGCTACTTTTTTTTGAACAAGTTCCACATTCAGAAACTGAAGACTCTTCCAGGTACAGTACAAGCAGCCTGGGGCCACACTCCATCACCACCTTCCTCATTCCAGAGCCCGCCTGGGCGGCTCTTCCCTGGAGCTTCCTTTCACAGTCATGCCTACTTGTCAACTAAGCCTCCCTATTTTCTATTCGTGTTCTGCTTCTAGGCCATGTCTCCCCGTCCTCTATTTGTGCGATTGGACTTTGTTTCATCCAAATGCAGCACCTTACATTTGTCCTTGTTAAATTTCAAATTGGTAGATTTAGTCCATCTCTATAGCTTATGAAAGATGTTGCCCAGTTCTTATTCTTAATGTATTGTCTCTTTAGAGACATCTGTACTGCGTTGTGGATGGTCTCCTGTACAGTCCCCAAAGAAGGGAAACTAATCATGGGATGTCATGTATCGCGGCAGGGAAATTTTAAGAATCATGATGCCCAGCCAGCATGGCTCAGTGGTTGAGTGTTGACCTATGAACCAGCAGGTCACAGTCCAATTCCCAGTCAGGGCACATGCCCAGGTTGCGGGGCATGCAGGAGGCAGCCGATCATGATTCTCTCTCATCACTGATGTTTCTCTCTCTCTCAATAAGATATTTGTTTTTTAAATAATCATGATTGCACAATCATGTTGGACTGCATCTAGTTGGACTACACCTAGTTGAAACTTTATTCAGCCAGATAGATAGATAGATAGATAGATAGATAGATAGATAGACAGATTTCAGAGAGGAAGGGAGAGAGAGATAGAAACATCAATGATGAGAGAGAATCATTGACTGGCTGCTTCCTGACCGCCCCACACTGGGGGTCAAGCCCACAACCCAGGCATGTGCCCCGACCAGAATCGAACCTTGACCTCCTGGTTCATAGGTCGATACTTAACCACTGAGCCACGCAGGCCCAGCGTGCAGCTATATATTCTTTAACTCATTTAAAGTAGAGTTATATGTGTCAATACAGATAAAGCTAAAAACATGTCGAGCAAAGCAAAAAACAACTTGCAGAATATTTGCATATAATTTATATGAAGTTTTAAAATATGTAAAACAATACCATGAATTGTTTATGAATTTACACATATGCAAATACACACCAAATTAGTCACTGCCTTTGAAAGGGAGGATGGGAATGGCATTGGGAAGGAGCACTCCGGAGCTTTCAACTTATCTTCAAATGTTATATTGATTTTTAAAGCATCTAAAGCAAATAGAGCAAAAATTTGACAAAAATGGGTATCTGGGAGTTTATTATTCTCCATACTTTTATAGGTGCTTAAAAATATTTCAAAAATGTATTAAAGTACACAATCTAGTGAGGGAATAATAAGTGATTACCAGAGAGAGATTGATAAAAGATTACGGGAGGATAGGAGGAAAAAATTAATTCCAACAGCAGAATTTATCTTGTTAACTTTATCATCAACAGAAATGTGGCCAATGTACTAATGTGTCCATTTCTTTTAGTTCAATAAACATTTATTAAGCCCCATGATGTTAGTTGTTCAAGGCACAGGTATGACTGGCAGAGTCTATAACATAAAATCATGCACAGTCTAGAAGGGGAACACTGAGAAGGGATAACCCGCCAACGCTGTAAGGGTTAAGTAAAAGGTTTTGAGACACCTATGTCTGCCTGGGTAAGTGGGGAAAGGCCTCACAGAGGAGAAAATCTCTAAGAAATACATAGGAAGAGAGAGAGGGAAGGACAAAACTGGTTACAAGTACAAAATATATAAAGGTGTGGAGTTATTAAAGTTCAAAGTGACTAAAGATGAACTTTGAGAGGGACCAGCTTATGAATGGCTCTGCATGTGTGCTAAATGACTGCCTCTTCCCAATAATTATTTATGGAAGGAAGGAGGGAAGGAAGGAAGGAAGGAAGGAAGGAAGGAAGGAAGGAAGGAAGGAAAGATGGAAGGGAGAGAGGGAGGGAGGAAGGGAGGAAGAGAGGGGGGAGGGGAGAAAGGAGGGAAAGAAGGAAGGGAGGAAGGGAGGAAGGGAGGAAGGGAGGAAGAGAGGGAGGAGGAAAGGAAGGAGGGAAGGAAGGAAGGGAGGGAAGGAGGAAGGAGGGAAGGAAGGAGGGAAGAAAGGGAGGGAGGAAGAAATATGTATCTCAACCAATAGACAGAAAACAACCAGTGGAATTATTTCATCAAGGGAGTGGCAGGATATGATTAGGAGTGGTGAGAAGGAAAACACTGACTAGAGCTCAGGGGAGTGAGCATGGTGGTGGGCGTGGGGGGGCGGGGGGGGGGGACAGGATGCTCTCACCTTGGTGTGGGGAAGAGGGACTGATGGCCTGAACTAAGACTGGGCAATGGAGAGTGAGACAGGAAAGGTTCACTTGAGAGACATGTTTGAAGTTGAGTCAACAGAATTGAATAATTGATTAGTTGTAGGAGGTAACAGAAAGAGAAGGAATTGGATGAACACTTTTTAAAAATTCCAATAAGTTAAATTAACTTCATAAAGATAAACTTTACAGCCGAGACCGGTTTGGCTCAGCGGATAGAGCGTCGGCCTGCTGACTGAAGGGTCCCAGGTTCGATTCCGGTCAAGGGCATGTACCTGGGTTGTGGGCACATCCCCAGTAGGGGATGTGCAGGAGGCAGCTGATCGATGTTTCTTTCTCATCGATGTTTCTAACTCTCTATCTCTCTCCTTTCCTCTCTGTAAAAAATCAATAAAATATATTTAAAAAAAAAAAAAGATAAACTTTACATAAAATAAAAATGCCTCTATTTGTATTCAGTTTGATAAGTTCTGACAAACATATACACCTGTACAACCACAACCAAGATATAGAGTATTGCCATCATCCAAAAAGTTCTCTTAAGCCCTTACAGTCAATAAACAATGCCCCTGTGGTCCCTACTGATAGGCTTTCTATGAATTAGTTTTTCCTTTTCTAGAATTTTATTTAAATAAATTCACACAGTGTGCACGCCTTCTTTGTCTGGCTTCTTTCACTCAGCATAATATTTTTTAAATTCATGCAGGTTGTTGTCTATATAGTAGTTGGTGCCTTCGCTTTTTTTAGTAGTATTCTATTGTGTGGATGTACCACATTTTATTTATTCAGTCACATGCTGAAAGATATTTAAGTTGTCTTTGATTTGGGCCTATTATGAGTGAAATTGCTATGAACGTTTATGAATAAGTCTTTGTGTGAAATATGATCTTATTTCTCATGGGGGGAATCACTAGCAGTGGAATTGTTAGAGTACATGATAAATATAGACTTAACTTTACAAGAAACTATGAAACAGATCTTCAAAGTGATTGTACCATTTTCTATCCCCACCAACAATATATGTTGCTCTACATCCTTGCCAACACTTGCATCATCAGTCTTTTTACCTTTATTTACTTATTTATGGATTTATTTATGTATTTCTGTTAATCCTCACCTGAGGATATTTTTCCCGTTGATTTTTTTAGAGAGAGTGAGTGGAAGGAAGGGAGGGGAGGAGAATGAGGAAGAAGTGAAGGAGGAGGAGAGAGAAATATTGATGTGAGAGACACTCATTGACTGGTTGCCTTTCTCACGCACCCCGAGACCAGGGCCAGGGATCTAACCTGCATCGAACCCAGGTATGTGCCCTTGTCAAAGAGTAGAACCTGCAACCCTTCAGTGCATGGGCTGACACTCTAACCACAGAGCAACACCGGCCAGGGCTCATTGTCAGTCTATTATTTTAGACATTCTTGTGGGTATATAATAGTATTTTATTGTAGTTTTAATTTTTTGTTTATTTGTTAGTTAATCGTGTTGAGCATCTTTTCATGTGCTTGTCCACTTGTATATTTTCTTTTTTATATTTTGGTTGTAAAAGTCTTTATATATCTTGAGAGACTAAGAAGGTAGAGAAGGCATCCACTGAGACAGGGAGCAGTAGAGAAAGAGGTTTTAAAAGGGTGAAGAAGGCAGGATTGAGTTCAGCTTTGAGCCCTGTCTGTTTGAAGCACATATCAGGCACTTAGCTTGAGATGCAGGAAAAAGCTGGAAATAGTGTTCTGGAGCCTAAGAGAGACTGAGCTGAAAACCTGTTGAGTTTCAGGAAGTAGAGGCTCATCCAACAGTGTCAAATGTCACAAAAAGTTACAGTAAAGCAAAGACTGAAAAACGTGAATTTCAGCCATAGTTTTTAAATTGTGGGTGGCAACCCTTTAGAAATCATTTTTTGGAGTTTTACCAGTTTTGTGGTTTTTTAAATAAAATAGAATGAAAAATAGTACTGATGGTACTAAGGTTAAAGGTACAGTGGGGCCTTGACTTACGAGTGTCCCGACTAACGAGTTTTTTGAGATATGAGCCGTCTCTCGGCCGATTTTTTGCTTTGAGTTGCGAGCTAAAATTCAGGTTACAAGCCAGCTTCAGATACCCCACCGCTAGTTGGCTCAGTGAACGTCACAGTGAACGCCACAACATCAGCCCAGCATCACGTGTCTCACTCATTCACTTTAATGATTTGACATACGAGTAATTTGAGTTACAAGCTCCGTCACGGAACGAATTAAACTTGTAAGTCAAGGCCCTACTGTATTTCATGAAACTTTTTTTGGTGTACATGTGCATTAGGTACTGGGTCACCGTGTAAGATATATCTTTCACTTTGCATGATGGTTTCTTCTTGGAAGAAGAAAGGCAGCCACAGATGCCCTTCCCAATGTGATCCCAATGTAGCGAGGGTAGTGGCTGAGGATATGGAGGCAATTGGGTCTGGGTTCAAGCCCTGGTCTCTTCTTCTTTGTTAGATGTATAATCTCGAATATATTATAATTGTACTTCTCGCTGTCCTTAAGTTTATTTTATTTTTTGTCCTTACGTTTAGACTGAGGATAATGATAACATTTACCCCAAAGGGCTGTTGACACTAGAGCCCAGTGCCTCTCTCTCAGGACAGACACAGGCCCCGGGCGCTCTGCTGGGTGCCTGGTGTGAAACCCACCTGGACAAGACTTTGCCCCATGAGAATTAAATAGGATTATGCTTGTAAACCACTGCGCACAATGCCTGGAACGGGCCGAGCTCTCCATAACCCCTGGCTGTCTTTTTTTTTTTTTTTTTTAATTTCAGAGAGGAAGGGAGAGGGAGAGAGAAATAGAAACATCAAGGATGAGAGAGAATCATTGATCGGCTGCCTCCTGCACACCCCACACTGGGCATCAAGCCCGCAACCCGGGCATGTGCCCTGACCAGGAATCAAACTGTGACCTCCTGGTTCATAGGTTGATGCTCAACCACTGAGCCACACCGGTCAGGCACCACTGGCTGTCTTCAACACTGGTAGCTATTCTTGTTAAAGTAGATGCCAGATCCCATTAGATTAAGGACGTAGAGATCATGCACAGGAGGTTAGCCTTAAAAAGTTTGGTTGATGAAAACAACCCAAATGTTTATTAGGTAATGAACTAAAGGTGGTGGAATATTATTCAGTCATAAAAAAGAATGAAGTACTGGTGGGTGCTAATAGGTGAACCTAGCTAAGTGAAAGAAGCTGGTCACAAAAGACCACAGACTGAATAGGAAATATTCAGATTAGGCAAATCCATACAGACAACAAGCACATTACAGGTTGCCAGAGGCCGCCAGGGTGACTTGCTTCATTGACATGGAGTTTCCTTTTGGGGTGATAAATGTTCTGGAACTAGACAGTGGTGACGGTTCCACAACACTGTGAATGTCATTACATTGCACTAAATGTCATTAATTTGCACACTTTAAAATCGTGAAAATGGTAAATTTTATATGTATTTTACCACCATTTTTTAAAAAGCCTTGTTCAACTCAGGGATGCTTCAGAGTCCTTTCACTATCTCCCCCAAACTGGTTTTTTTTGTTTTTGTTTTTGTTTTTTGGGGGGGAAACAGTTTAGTTGGGAGCATAATGAGAAACATTAGCTCAAGGTGATGGGGCTGAGGAAGGGGTCTCCTGAGGTTTTTTCTGGGTAGTTGGGGCAGGGGAGCCAAAAGAAGGGGCAGTGACTGAGGAGAAGGGGGACGATTTCTCCCGTGCAGAAACCTGTCAGTCTCCCCTCCGGCATAAATCTCTGTGCAGCTGTGAAGGTGTCCGAAGTAGCTGTGTTCCCTGCTGAGCAGACAATCTCTTTGTTAGAAGGTCCCTGAAGTATGAGGTGGGCACGAGTGAACCCTTCTTGCCCTCATGAATCCTGGACCATATATTATTGCTGTTCCTAAGGGAGAGAGGAATAATTGGACAGATAATTAATAATGATCCCCCAAGACTGCCTCTCTGGCAGGTTCTTGGCTCTGGCCCCAGGAGCTTGGAAGCTAAATAACTCTTTATTATAAACTCATTTCTCAGTGAATGGGACTGTTGGAATTAATAATTAGAGTCAATTTACTATTATGTACACTATTGAGTGGAGCAACAATGTGTATAATTTGGATCGCAATTTGATTTTTTTAAATGCTTCACATTGTGCTGCAGGTATCTGACTCTCCTTCAATATATTTACTTTCTTGATTATGTCTGACTTGGGATAATTTGAAAATCATTTTGCATTCCCAGAGGTGGCCATGCAGGCATCCTTCTCCTGGCTTCTTTCTTCCCCAAACATGCTTTGCCTTTCCTCTTCAAAGAAATTCTGGCCTTAGACTAAAAGTCAGATTTTAAGAATAAAGGCATTCAGAGAAGAATATACTGGAATGATCGCGGCAGAATTCACGAGTTTCAGTCTAATCTCCCACTAAATATTTTGGCAAATACCTAGTTAATAATATTCAAATCTCCTTGTTAGTCATTCATTCAGTAAACAATTTTTGAGGGCCATGTAGCAGGTGCAGGAGATGCAGAAATAAATAAGATGTGATCATTGTTCTCTCCGGTATAGTAGAGGGAGCAGACATAGAAACAAATATTTGCCCTCAGAGTAAATATAAGGAAAAAGCCATCTACTCAGGCTAAGGTTGAATTCCTCAATAAAGATATACATGGGAGCTATTTTAAAATATTTAAGGACTGCCTCCTGTGTCCTTAAGATACGACCTAGTTTTCTTGGGTGTACAACCAACCCATCAGAGATTATAATTCACCTGTGTACCTCAGCCTCTCTCTGTTTAAACTATTATTGACATTTTAATTTTTTCATTTATTATTATTACTTTTTTTGCATTACTACTGTTGCTTTTATTGACACATTCCAGCATCTTTCCAACAACCTAAAAGAATTACATACGTTAAGAAGCTTAACTGCTTACGTTGTCCTAGCAAATGTCTCAGGCCCAAAGTTTATGAATAAATGTTTTGGGCCTTGTACCTTGAAGATCAAGAAGCCTGATGCTCAGACTCAGACTCAGTTGTGGGCCCGTGTACATTCACCTGCAGGACTCAAGTCATCATGAGTGATGTGTGATCAACTGTCTTCATTCTTGGCTGATCAACTGCCTCCCTCTATCCTGACCTGTCTCTGAGTAGTTCAGTCCCAGTACGGTACTAAGACATTGGTAGGATCATAAGTGAGCATAATTTTCACCTCTCCCAGGCCTCTAGGCAGATATCATTGTGGTCCAGTATTCCACATATTTTGTTTATTCCTCTCTGACTGGAAAGAAGTCTCTTAAACACTGTCCCAGTGGAAGAATAAAGAGGGAAAAAGTGATTGAATTCTACAGTTGGAAAGGACTTAAAGGTCATCTCAACTCATCTCACTTGTTCATTCATTTATTCATGCGTTAATACTTAGTGAGTGCCTGCAGTGTGCCAGGCACTGTGTGTGGTGCTAGGAACAAAATATACGATATAGGTTAGCTAATCTATGGAATTACAGTCTAGCAGGGGAGAAAGATAGGAAATGAGGAAACATAAATAAATAAGGCAATAACAGATCAGAAATAAATGTAGGCGGTGGAGGGTGGAAGGCAGCAGGTACTTTAGCTATGGTGGTAATACCAATGAGGGCCAGGAGATTATGGCTAGATGTCACCAGGTTAGGGCTGAGAACTTTGACTGGAGAAGTGGGTGAGATCCTATAAAAATAGGATTTTAGCAATCTTACAAGAGTTCTACTAGAAGACTCAAAAAGGAGGCTAAGCCTGGAAAGAGGGATGATCTAGCTCTCACTGGTTATAAAATGGTAGAGATTGCCTGGCTGCTAGGTGCTGAATTGTGCCCCTGCCCCAAATCCACATGTTGAAGTCTTAACCCCCAGTACTCCAGAATGTGACTGTATTTAGAGACAAGCCTTTAAAAATGGGATTCGGTTAAAAGGAGGTCATGAGAGTGGTCCTAATCCAATCTGACTGGTGCCCTTCTTGGAAGAGGAGACGAGAACACAAAGAGACACCAGCAATGTGCACACAGAGGAAAGACTTTGTGAGAACACAGCAAGAAAGTGGCATCTAGAAGCCAGGGAGAGAAGTCTCAGGAGAAACCAAACCTGCCAACACCTTGATCTTGGACTTCCACCCTGCAGAACTGTGAGAAAATAAATGCCTGTTGTTTAAGCCACCCATCTGTGTTATTTTGTCATGGCAGCCCAAGCAAATTAAAGCACTAGCGCAGGGTCACTTATATCACACTAGAGGCCCGATGCACGAAATTCATACAAGAGTAGGCCTTCCTTCCCCCGGCTGCCGGCACCGGCTTCCCTCTGGCACCTGGGACCCGGGCTACCCTCGCAGCCCAACTTCATCTGGAAGGTCGTCCGGAAGGATGTCTGGTCTAATTAGTATATTATGTTTTTTTATTATTATAGATTATTATAGATATTTATTAATAAACAGAATCTTGGACCCTGTTCCCCGCTCCAGATTAAATAAAAATTATGTGGGGAAGAGAGCAGAAATCTGGATTTTAAACAAGTACCCTCTTCCCCCCAAAAAAACAATGATTGTAAAGATTCTCATCTACACTGAAGATTGAGAGCCACTAGCGTTAAGACCAACGTGCTTATTTTACAGACGAGAAAACTGGGGTTCAAAGAAGGAAAGTAGCATGTAGGGCAGGACTGCCAGCCAGGTCTCCTGATATGGAGCTTGCTGCTCTACCCACTGCCCCAACGGGGGCCTGGGAGGTGGGCTGATGGGAGTCAACTCTAGACTCAGCAGAAACTGTCCGCAATGCTGATTAGGCAATTGGCAGTGGTAGCTCCATAACCTGTCTTGCTGGAACTGAGATTGAGAGTGTGGGTGTGGTGGGTAATGGAGATCAACAGAAAGTAAGCTGAGGAGCTTCTTTTTTTTTTTTTAAAATCTTTATTGTTCAGATTATTACATTTGTTCCTCTTTTTCCCCCCATAAATCCCCTCCTCCCAGTTCCCACCCCACCCTCCGCCCTCACTCCCCACCCACTGTCCTCATCCATAGGTGCACGATTTTTGTCCAGTCTCTTCCCGCATCTCCCACACCCCTTTCCCCCCCAAGAATAGTCAGTCCATTCCCTTTCTATGTCCCTGATTCTATTATAATCACCAGTTCATTCTGTTCATCAGATTATTTATTCACTTGATTTTTAGATTCACTTGTTGATAGATGCGTATTTGTTGTTCATAATTTGTATCTTTACCTTTTTCTTCTTCCTCTTCTTAAAGGATACCTTTCAGCATTTCATATAATACTGGTTTGGTGGTGATGAACTCCTTTAGCTTTTCCTTATCTGTGAAGCTCTTTATCTGACCTTCAATTCTGAATGATAGCTTTGCTGGATAAAGTAATTTTGGTTGTAGGTTCTTGCTATTCATCACTTTGAATATTTCTTGCCACTCCCTTCTGGCCTGCAAAGTTTCTGTTGAGAAATCAGCTGACAGTCGTATGGGTATTCCCTTGTAGGTAATTGAGTCTCTTTCTCTTGCTGCTTTTAAGATTCTCTCTTTGTCTTTTGCTCTTGGCATTTTAATTATGATGTGTCTTAGTGTGGTCCTCTTTGGATTCCTTTTGTTTGGGGTTCTCTGCGCTTCCTGGACTTGTAAGTCTATTTCTTTCACCAGGTAGGGGAAGTTTTCTGTCATTATTTCTTCAAATAGGTTTTCAATATCTTGCTCTCTCTCATCTTCTGGCACCCCTATAATTCTGATGTTGGTATGCTTGAAGCTGTCCCAGAGGCTCCTTACACTATCTTCATATTTTCGGATTCTTTTTTCATTTTGCTTTTCTGTTTGGGTGTTTTTTGCTTCTTCGCATTTCAAATCTTTGACTTGATTCTTGCGACCCTCTGGTCTGCTGTTGGGAGTCTGTATAATATTCTTTATTTCAGTCAGTGTATGCTTAATTTCTAGTTGGTCTTTTATCACAACATCAAGGGTCTCATTAGATTTCTTGTACATCTCATTAAGTTTATCGGCAGACTCTAGAAGACTCTCGAAAGACCTCAAAAGTATGGTTTTGAATTCTATATCCAGCAGCCTGCTTTCCTCCAGTTCTGTCATTTGTGTCCTGTTTCTTTGTCTCGGCGTTTTTTTATGCTTCGCTGTGTCGATAGAGTGGCTTTCTCTGCTAAGTGTCCCAATTACCTGAGGTAGACACTCTTGATGCACCCCCCTGTGGTCTTTGTGAGCAGTCATGTTGTAGCTAAGCCTTGATTGTTGTAGGTATCACTGGGAGGGATTTGACCTCCAGGCCAACTGGCTGTGAGAATCAGCTGTGTCTGCAGTGGGAGAACTTCTGTCCTCTAGGGAGGTGCTAATCTAGCCTTTGCCTGAGGCTATCCCGCAAATGCCTCTGTGCAGGGCTTGGGCAGGGCGGGTCCCAGGGGATCAACAGGGTGGGCGGAGCGAGCAGTTATGGCTGCTCTCAGTCTGGTCCCCAGAGGCTCTGCCTCTCAGTGTCCCAGCAACCGCTGCAAACCTCGGAGAGGAAGCTGCCCTCGAGATCCGACCGATGCCAGACAGTCCCGCTTCTCCCGTTTGAGTCTGGGTCCCTAGAGACTCGCCTGGAACTGGAGCTCAGGAAAAACCAAGATGGCAGCATAGGTAATCACCGGAGATTGCTGCCTCGCACAACCACTTCAAAAATACAACTAAAAGACGGAACGGACATCACCCAGAACCACAGGAAGGCTGGCTGAGTGGAAATTCCACAACTAGAAGGAAAGAGAAAAGCATACCGAGACTCAGAGGAGGCGCAGTGCGGAAGTGAAATACTAAGGTGCGGAGGTGCGCGCGGAGCGGGCTGGCGGCTGAGGGCGCGGTTGTCTGTTTCAATCAGGAGGGAGTCTCAGGCTCTGAGCTTCTTATCTCTCTTTTTTTTTCAGATAAGGATTATTCTGGTAAGTGATATGAAATGAAGCTAGAGAGTTAGGCAAAAGCCAACAAGTTCAGACACTCTGAATTTTTGTCCTGAACGCTATAGAAGCCTTAGCTGGGATTCTATGGGCAGGAGAAAAGGGATTACATAGAAGCCTGTGGACTACATGATTACTGAGAGGACACAATAAGATTAGCATTTTAGAGAGACTATTCTGACAACTGTGTGTAGGGGGGCAGAGGTGGGAAATGGAGGCAAGAAGGAGCATGTAAGCAAAATTGGAAAGTGTTGCATTAATCAAGATGTGAGATGAGAGAGGGTTTGAACTAAGGCACTGGAAGTCGAGGTAGATAGGTGTGGGTGGATTCAAAAGATTTGAGTGAACAAACTTGAGGCCTTATTGAAAATGAGGCTTGAGAGCAAAGGAAGAGCAAAGGAGACTCTGGGTTTCTTTTTTGGGTGCTCTAGTGGGTCTTTGTTGGGGGCCGGAGCCAGGGGGGGGAGGGGGGGTTGTTACTCAGCATCCATTGCCCCTTCCTTTGATAGTATCACTCTCATTTTATATATATATTTTTTAAATGGCCTCTCTACATGATTGTGTGTAGACCTGCTAAGATTATCAATCAAGAAAGGTACCCTGTGAACCCTAGCTAAAGCTTGGTCAATTAGACTGTCTTCAGAAACTATAAAACTTGAAGAAAGTGATGCATAAATGTGGAAAAATATGTGGAGTTGACTCACTCCACTGATAGCTCTTGCTATCTGGTCTCTGGAATTCTTATGCTTTTGCAACATTCCCATTGATTCTGTATCTCCCAGGTAGCCTTACATTTCCTTTATTTTATTTATTTATTTTCCCCCTTTTCATTGAATGTATTGGGGTGACACTGGCTAACAAAATGACACAGGTTTCCGGTGCACAATTCTACAACACATCCTCTGCACACTGTACTGTGTGTTCACCACCCCCGTGGAGTCTCCATCAGGAGCTTCTTATCTTGCAGCCATGCATAGGCTGTGTCCTTTGCTAATGCAGCCCAGTCACATGGACTCTTAATTCTATAATGAGGTTCATTATAGCTTTTAAACTCTTCTTGCTGTGGGTGAAACTTGTTTTTTCTTCTTTTTCTTTCTGCCTGGCAAAGGAAAATAATTGAGCACTATTGTTTATAATAACCCCTTGTGTAATTAAAGGTATTGACTGATAAATTTCCAATTTTTCTTCTTGAACAAACAACTTATTTTCCTCTTTTTAATATATCTTTATTGATTTCAGAGAAAAAGGGAGAGGGAGAGAGAGATAGAAACATCCCAAACCCAGCTCTAGCACCTGAATAACCACTGCTCTCAAGTACCCCTGCCAGCCCTGCCCTCGTCTTCCATCCCTATGCAGTGGTTCTCAACCTTCTGGCCCTTTAAATACAGTTCCTCATGTTGTGGTGACCCCCAACCATAACATTATTTTCGTTGCTACTTCATAACTATAATTTTGTTACTGTTATGAATCGTAATGTAAATATCTGATATGCAGGATGTATTTTCATTGTTACAAATTGAACATAATTAAAGCGTAGTGATTAATCACAAAAACAATATGTAATTATATATGTGTTTTCCGATGGTCTTAGGCGACCCCTGTGAAAGGGTCGTTCGACCCCCAAAGGGGTCGCGACCCACAGGTTGAGAACCACTGGCCTAGAGGAAACCATCACAAAACCTGGGGAGTGTGCTGTGCAGATGACCAGTCATTTGTTCCAGGAGGAAAGACTTCCAAAGCCTTCACCTTACTAACTCCTCATCCAGACGAGGTAGTAGTCTACATCCATCTCGTCCCCATGTCCCGAGTTCCCCAGCCCCAGCTGTAGTACCCGCTGTCCAAGAGTGCTTCATAAGGTACCGAAGGGGATCAGAATCACCCCATCCCCCCCAAAAAATGTGCGACTTTGGTGTAAGGGTTATTTTGAAGTGAAGGCAGTTCAGAAGCAGCAAACACAGAAAGAGCTCTTGTCTCTCCCCCTTCCGCCTAAAGCAGGTCAAACATTTCCCTTTGTGAAGGGGTTCCCCTCCTTCTCCTGCACCACCAGGAGAACAGCCCTTATCGCTGGAGGCTGAAAGTTGTTACCACGATGGGTCTGCACAAACAAACCTCACAAAATAACCCTTATCTTTCATCAGTTCCCCCCATTTGTTGACCTTCCTTCCATTTACTGCCCCAGAAGACCAAACCCCTTTTCCCTTGTCTTGTCACTTCTCTTACATTTACTATCCTTTGTTAAAATGGTGTAAGCCCCCAGGTCTGACTGCCTCTTTGGGTCTTCATTTCTTTTCTGTGAAGGTCTCTGTGCATGGAAAAATTTTAATGCTAACATCAAATAAAATGTGTACGCCTTTCTCCTGTTAATCTATCTTTTGTCAGTTTAATTCCCAGGCCCTACTTATACGACAGAAGAGGGTAGAGAAATAGTTCAAAGCAATTTGCGAAAATTCAAAAGCCGATGCCCTGGGAAAGGCAACACATTGGCTTATAGACTATACTCTTGGACTGTAAATATTATCTATCTTGTTTACTTGCTGAAATACCAGCACCTAGCCTAGCAGTTAAATCAATGTATGTGTTCACTCATAAATAAATAACTGAGACTAACATGTTTTCCGAGAACAGGTTTCCTAGAGTCTAACAGATAGTAAGTGCTCAATAAATGTGGAAATTAAACAATGTCACAGGAAGGGCACTTTAAGAAGACAGGGAGGATCAGGTTAGCAACCAATTGCATAATTTTGTTGAACCAGTTTTGTTATCATTGCTCTTGGCTGTTTGTATAAGATTTGCCTTCTCTGGTTTTCAGTTTTTAGGGAAAGAAAGAGTAATGAAAATGTGTGTGTGTGTGTGTGTGTGTGTGTGTCCAAAGATTTTTGGAACTCATTAGCAAGGGACAATTTTAATAGACTACATGATTGAGCAGGTCCACCATATTGCAAGGTTCAGTAAATGCCTGATAGATTAGCAGAACAGAACTGAATGCGTATGTGGAACTGAACTTTAAAAGAAAGTTTTTAAGCAAAATTAAACTTTGCCCTAGAACAGTGGTCGGCAAACTCATTAGTCAACAGAGCCAAATATCAACAGTACAACGACTGAAATTTCTTTTGAGAGCCAAATTTTTTAAACTTAAACTATATAGGTAGGTACATTGTTATTAACTTAATTAGGGTACTCCTAAGCTGGCCTTTGCTAAAAACGTCCTCAATCTGATTGAGGTACGTTTGCTGAGGTCGACCCCTTCCAACTCTCCCATCCACACTCGTCTTGTCTACTTGTTTCGTCTATCTCTTACGTTCATCCTCTCTATATGTCCAAACCATCTCAACATACCTTTCTCAATCCTTGACACTACATCTTCTTTTACTCCACAACGTTCCCTAAAATTAACTTAATAAACTTTACTTAAAGTTTTAAGTCAACTTTGCACTGTACGTGCGCGCCCGCAGGTGGTATTTTGTGGAAGAGCCACACTCAAGGGGCCAAAGAGCTGATGTGGCTCGCGAGCTGCGGTTTGCCGACCACGGCCCTAGAACATAGTTCCAGCTGGTCTTCTGCACCTCCTGGGTGGGTGCATTATTCTGATGCAGTTGAAGAGTTTATGTTATCCTGAGCTTAGCAGTAGTTTCATAAGTACTTGCACTGCCTTTGAGTGGGGGCCTCATCCTCCTGTTTTCATGTTTTCTCTCTTCTTTTCTTCTTCGTGTCTCTCTGTTCCTTTTTCCTTTTATTCTTTTGAAAGTATAACCTCACCTTGAAGATTTTTCTCTATTTATATACACAAGGTCTTTTTTAAAAATATATATTTTTATTGATTTCAGAGAAGAAGAGAGAGGGAGAGAGAGATAGAAAAACATCAATGATGAGAGAGAATCATTGATTGGCTGCCTCCTACATGCCCCCTACTGGGGATTGAGCCCACAACCTGGGCATGTGCCCTTGACTGGAATTGAACCTGGGACCCTTCAGTCTGAAGGCCAACACTCTATCCACTGAGCCAAACAAGCTAGGGCACACAAGATCTACACTAACAACAAGGAGCATTCATCCACTTACAAACTTTTCTCAAAGGAACTGCCTTGGGTTATGATTTGGTTCTCATTGATGCTCCAAAATTATTCACTTCCCTTTCCTCAGAGAAACATTTCCCTGGGTTGTATTTGGATCCTGAGTTTTTCTAGTCCTGAGAAGTGATTTCAGATTAATTGTAAGTCAGGCCATCTGAAACTACAGTATTTCTTTATTATCTCATATAGTAACATTTTGGTCACATCAAATTTGTCGGATGGATAAAAATAACAAACAAGTAAATGATTGAGGAAAGTGATAAATAAGTAAAAGAAAACATTGTTTTTCTGGCTTTGCCACATATCCCTTATCAATAAAACTTAAATGTAGCAGAAACTCTACTCTAAACTTTTTGATATTTTGGATATTTTCCCCACTTTAACATGAGTCTACTGACCATAAATGAATCTTTGCTTGACTACTCAGAGTCATAGTGTTCTCTGTTGTAATATAGAAACATCTTGGAGATTACTGAAGCACTGTATGCCAGAGACTCTGGGTTAGCAGGCATTGAGTCTGGATATCTGCTAGACTTGGTAGACTGTATCTCCTCCTTCTATTAGCAATCACAGCTGCCACTACCAGCACCCTGGTGGAACAGGTTCCTTCTAATCTCCAGCTGGCTAAGAAACCAGTCATTCAAGCCAGTTATATTTATGTCCGATAAAAGAGTAAATCAATTCTGAGTGAAGAATCCCAAAGCTCTATTGTAAGAAAAGTGAGGGAGTGTAAGTTTCCTGATTTAAGGCCATCAGTTTTACTTGATCAATATTTGATTTTTCTTCAGAGTTTTGTGTTTTGAAAGGGGGAGGTTTTATTTATTTATTTTGGCTTCATTCTAGATAACCTTTGTTTCAGCTGGTTGAGTCTGCTCCCTAAATGACCTTTGACTGTTCTTCTACCCCAAAGGCCTTTTTGTGTCTTTTGTGGGAGCATATTTTGGTATTTCAAGAATTATGTGATTAGAAGTTTAGATAACAAGAATTTCTGGACTGGATTTTAAAAATCCTGGTTTTGAATACAAAATCCACTTAATTCAGTTTCTGGAAAATGGTATAGATTTTTAAAATATCCATTCACTGCCCTTGAAATGCCCTTATCCCCATCCTCAGAACTTATATGACATTGTGCCCTGTAACTTGGTGTTTTCTTTTTCACCTTCCCTGTTTAAAAACAAAATGGTTAAAACTCTCTCTCTCTCTCTCTCTCTCTCTCTCTCTCTCTCTCTCTCTCTCTCTCTCACACACACACACACACACACACACACACCTCCTTTATTGAAGTTTCATTCTATTTGAATGCATGAAACAGGGACACGACTAAAGTTTCTTTCTGAAAGATTACTAATTAGGGTAAACAAAGTTGCAAGAAGAATATTGAAGGTTGAAAAGTAAAAAAAAAAAAAAAAGGAGGGGGCTATCAAGACGGTGCCTTCAAAGTATCACTGGCACACATAGCCACTGTGCTAATTGGCAAATCATTGTCAGCTCCAGTCATGACACCGCCCCGCCCCCCCCTGTCCCCCCCCCCCAATAACAGAGGAAGCACACCGACCTGGCAGAGTTGCTGCCTGCTTTGGGCTACTATTGGTATTTAGGAGTATTAAAACTGCATTTCTTTGAAAACATTCCAAAAGTCAGACATTTCTTCTCCCCAGTTAGTCTCAATCAGCAAGGTTGGGCGGAACTGCCCAGAGAGAGGAGTGGAACCAGAGCCACGCCAGCATGCACTTTATTCATTTTCCTTTTCATCGTACCAAAGGAGAGGGATTCTAATCTTTCAATTTGCCTGATGTATCCTGACAGCATGCGCTCCAAGCTGCTCCGATAAAGATGCTGAGTCCCAGGACAGTCCTCCATTGGTGCCATTAGTCATTTCCCCTACAACTCCTAGGCAAGGCGTCCTCCACAGATAATTATCCTTACAGAGATAAGGCAGGCTATATTTGAAGAATTCCTTACGTAGTTCATTTGACATAATGGGTATACTGCAGGGGAGATGCATTTTAAAGTATTATTATCAGGAGAATATTTCCCAAATCCCTAAGTCATGAGGCTAGAGACAGCAATTTAGAAAGAGTCGAGCAGAAAGTCTTTATACTAGTATGTGCATTTCATAAAATGGATTGTACTTCATGAATTTCAATGTGGCAGGATATTCACTCTGCTGTCCTGCCCTTACCAAGATGCTTGTTATAAAAAAGAAATATGCATGACTGTTGAGGATGTTGCCTTATTAATGACTGTGTTCTGCACTCTGTGAAATACTTCATTGGAATGTTGTCACCTGCGTGAAAGATATGCACAAACTTTCTTACCTAAATTATCTTGCCGAAGACATTCAGAACATGCTAACTCCACAAATCCTCAAATAAAAAGCCAGTTTAACAAGCCCCCGTGTCCTTAAATTTAATGTGGGAATAAAATACCGGAACCCTGACATCTATGGATGATCCTTCTTTAGTGAATTGCAAGATCTTTCTCTTTATTAATTGCTGCATGAACTTACTTTTTAATAAGCAAAAGCTATGTAAAAAGCCAAGTGACTTATACTTCCCAGTGTGTGCATTTATGATTGGTGTATGAGGTATTGTTAGTAGTAAAAATGCATGGTGTTAATCAGGCTGAGGGTAATGTGCAGGAACTCTATAGAAGGGCCAGGAATGCCCCTCCTAGGGAGAGGAGATGGGTGTGTATTTGTGAAAAGAATATGTGTGTCTCCTTCCTAACACTAACCACTGTGTCCCCTGAGCTCTTGATTCCACCTCATCCAGGCTCTTCTAGGATTTTTTCTTTTTAATATTGTCAGTCTCTCCTTTTTCTTATTGGTCCCTCCTTCTTGGTGTATAATTCTGCTCAGATCTGCCTCCTTAAAAAGCCTTTGCTGCCCTGGCCAGTTTTACTCAGTGGATAGAGCATCAGCCTGCGGACTGAAGGGTCCCGAGTTCGATTCCAGTCAAGGGCACATGCCCGGATTGTGGGCTCCATCCCTAGTAGGGCGAGTGCAGGAGGCAGCTGATCAATGATTCTCTCTCATCATTGATGTTTCTATCTCTCCCTCTCCCTTCCTCTCTGAAATCAATAAAAATATATTTTTAAAAAAAAGCTTTTGCTTGTTCTTGGTGGTGGTCAAACTGCTCCACTGGCCTACATTTTTTTAACCTGCCTCTCATTTTTTAGCCCTCTTTGCAAATGACATTGTGCAAAAATACAAATGACCTTCTAACCCTGAATCTAATGACATCTATCGTGTGTCTTCAATCTCTTGACCTCTTGAGCGTTGACTTTGCTGGTGTTTTCCTCAAGATTCCCTGGTCTTGGTGGCACTCTGTGATCATGGTTCTCAGATCACTTTCTATCTATGAATAGTCCTTCTGCTCCTTTCCTCTTCGAGTTCCCCTAGATATGGGCATAAGCCTGGGTTAAATCCTCTTCTCTTTCTACAGTCTCCCAGAATCCACCTATCCTCACGCCTTCTACACATCATTGTACTTGCATGGTCATCAAATCTTTCTCCCTGAGCTTCTGCCCAAGAACCAGTGTAGTGTTTCCAGCTTCTTGTTAGAAAGTTACATTTGCATGTTCTTCCAAGACCTCAAATTTAACATGTCTAGAGAATCGAAGATGGCGGCATAGGTAAACACCGGAGTTTGCTGCCTCGAACAACCACTTCAAAAATACAACTAAAAGTCGGAGCGGACATCAACCAGAACCACGGTTTTTGCTTCAACTAGAAGCAAAAACAACAGCATTCCGACGCTCAGCGGAGGCGCAGTGTGGAAAACTTAAAGGTACGGCGGTGCGGTGGTGAGGGTGCGCGCGCAAAGCGGGCTGGCGGCTGAGGGCGCGATTGTCGTTTTCAATCAGGAGCGAGTCTCAGACTCTGGGCTACAGA
>NW_005871152.1:2494780-2529302 GCF_000147115.1 Myotis lucifugus
AATAGCAGACCAGAGGAGCACAAGACTCAAACCAAAGATTAGACAAAAAACACCCAATTGGAAAAGCAAAATGAAAAAAGAATCCGAAAGTGTGAAGATAGTGTAAGGAGCCTCTGGGACAGCTTTAAGCGGTCTAATATCAGAATTATTGGAGTACCAGAAGATGAGAGACAGCAAGATATTGAAAACCTATTTCAAGAAATAATGGCAGAAAACTTCCCCCACCTGGAGAAAGAAATGGACTTACAGGTCCAAGAAGCGCAGAGAACCCCAAACAAAAGGAATCCAAAGAGGACCACACCAGGACACATCATCATTAAAATGCCAAGAGCAAAAGACAAAGAGAAAATCTTAAAAGCAGCAAGAGAAAGAGGCTCAATTACCTACAAGGGAATACCCATACGACTGTCAGCTGATTTCTCAACAGAAACTTTGCAGGCCAGAAGGGAATGGCAAGAAATATTCAAAGTGCTGAATACCAAGAACCTACAACCAAGATTACTTTATCCAGCAAAGCTATCATTCAGAATTGAAGGTCAGATAAAGAGCTTCACAGATAAGGAAAAACTAAAGGAGTTCATCACCGCCAAACCAGTATTATATGAAATGCTGAAAGGTATCCTTTAAGAAGAGGAAGAAGAAGAAAAAGGTAAAGATACAAATTATGAACAACAAATATGCATCTATCAACAAATGAATCTAAGAATCAAGTGAATAAATAACCTGATGTACAGAATGAACTGGTGATTATAATGAATCAGGGACATAGAAAGGGAATGGACTGACTATTCTTGGGGGAAAAGGGGTGTGGGAGATGTGGGAAGTGACTGGACAAAAATCATGCACCTATGGATGAACTCAGTGGGTGGGGAGTGAGGGTGGAGGGTGGGGTGGGAGCTGGAAGGAGGGGAGTTATGGGGGGAAAAAAGAGGAACAAATGTAATAATCTGAACAATAAAGATTTAATAAAAAAAAAATTTAACATGTCTAAAATTGGATTTATCAACTTTTCTCCAGAACAGTTTTTGCTTCTAACTTCCTTCTCTCTTTCTCATAAGGGTATCTAGCAGCCTAGATGAGATGCATTTTGATCTCATCCTTCTATTTTTCCCCTTTATCCATCCAATCACCAACTCCTTTCTACCTTCATGAGGCATTTCCCAAATCCTCTGCTGATCCCCACTATTCGCAACTGTGGTGGTTTGTACTGTGCCAATTTGGTTAAGCTGGAACTCAATCCATTCCTTATATGGTTCCAGGTAAGACTGGATCAAGAGAAGAATGTGGTGGCCAAGAGAATTTGGTTCTTAGATTTCCATCTACAAGAAGTGCAGATGGCCCCAGCTGCTACACTCTGAAACCCATCACCACTTAAGCACCCAGGTCACACTTGCCATGAGTCACTCTGAGCCAATGATGAAGCATGCTAAGCGTGGCAGGGATACTAAGGAAGGCTCACACATAGAAGATGGGACATTCTGCTGATGGACATTCCTCTGATTTGGCTTCAGGACTCCCCAGTTACCTTGCTGAACCCTCCTAGAATGACACTGAGCCACCCAACCTTCCTTTCTTCCCTCTCTTTCACCCAGGATCAGACCTGCATCATGGTATCGTGGCTCTTTCAGCCTCTCTCCTACCTTGGCTCTCTCTCCATTTTCCTTCACAGATGTTCCCTTAAAATCTCTTGCAAAGTGAATTCCATTTTTGCTTCTACTTTCAAGAGGACCTAGAGTAACACAAAGAACTTGTACAAGTTTTGGAAGGTGGAGTGAATGAGCAGCCATTACTGTCTGAAGGGCTTCGTGATTAGAAGTGGTGACAGACAGATGCAGAGATGCAGGTGGGTTTTTTCTTATCTCAGCTGCCTTTGCTCTCCCCTACTTGGTGTTTAGCTCTCCCTCACAACTGTTGGCCTTGACGACTAACAATGGCCCAGCCCACTTCCAGATGCCCGGCTGTAGACCAGCAGAAACAGTAGTTACACAGAGGAGCCAACTTTCCATAAACTTTTCTACTTTTCATTTGTGGTCTATCCTGGAAGCTGCTGTACCTATCCTCCAGGTTCCCCTAAATCTCCAACTTTCCCAACCATGCCAGTGCTTCAGAAAGACTAATTTAGTGAGTTTTCTCTGATCTTCCAACTCCCCTTTCTAGACCCTTACTTCCATGGCTTCTCTCATAACAGTTAAAGTCTATTCCTACAATAAATCCATATTCCATAGTATTCATTATGGGTTTGCTTCTCTGATTGAACCCTGACTGATCCACCAGTGCCTTTATCATCAACACTCAAACCACTGCAGGAATGACCTAACTCTATCTCCTTCCAATGCATCTTAACCATGGCTGCTAGACTTATCTTTATCATTATACTAAAAAGATAAAGAGCTCTAACTGGTTTGGCTTAGTGGATAGAGCATCAGCCTGAGGACTGAAGCATCCTGGGTTCGATTCCCGTCAAGGGCATGTACCTCAGTTGCAGGCTCAATCCCCAGCCTTGGTTGGGAGCCCATGCAGGAGGCAACCAGTAGATGTGCCTCTCTCACATCCATGTTTCTCTCTCTCTCTGTCTCTCCCTAAAAATCAATGGAAAACAACAAAGTAAAAAATAAAAAGACAAAAAGCAGCTCTCCATTGTCCAGAAAATAAAACCTGAAGCACCGTCAGGATCTTCCACAAGCTCACTTTCCAGGTTTATGTTCCCCATTCCCTCTACATGAATCTTTCCCTTCTGCCAAATTGACCCCCTCACTTCCCCTTGATATTCTGTTCTTACCCACTCTACCTATTCACTGACACTATGCCCCATCTTTCTGTTTCCCCAATCGGTTTCTGATCCATTTATTTGAATCAAATACATCCTAGACAGCCAGTTCAAACTCCACGTCCTGTGACTTATTTCTCAGCTGGAAATGATTGCTATTTTTACTGTGCAACTTCCTAATTAGGGCCTTCTCTTGACAAATTTTTTCTATTATATGTGCCAGAATGCTGCTTCTGAAGACTCTTTCTCCACTTGACATAAGACGAAACTATAACACAGAGTTTCATTTTTAATAGACCTCCATTACCAGTAAAAAGGAAACAAGCCTCACATACTGTTGAAGTGTACATTCTAACCAAATAAAATGTATGATTCATACGAAGTTTTATAACCACCTCTCTTATGAGTTGGACTTCCCTTGCCCTTGTTCAGTGCTGAGGATTCAGCTAACACAGACAGTGAGGTCAGCGGGGCCAGTGTGGCCAGGGTTGGTGGGGGTGGGGATGGGGAGATGTTCTGTCTGTTCAGGAGATTGCTTGCATGTGGAGAGGGATGGAGAAATAAGTAAATTGATTGAGGATTATGGGAGAGGGGAAGACTGGAATAAACCTATGGTGATTCGTTGGAATTTGAAGTATCAATGCCAAGTATCAATGAAGTAAGCATTGAGATGGAGTTTGGGGTGTAGGATATATATTAGGGACCAAAACATGTGGAAGGAAACAGGTTGGGCAGAAGGAGATGCTAAACTGCAATACAGGCCCCAGAAAGTCTTGGTGAACTCCAATGGAGCATACGTGGCCTATCAGAGTTGTTCCTATTTGTGCGAAAATGATTAGACTTATATGTTTTCCTCAATCAGTCATTCATTGTGGCCTGGCTGACCCAGAAAAGGTGTGATATTGGGCAAGGCAGTTCTCTGCAACAAGTCCTTCCTTGAAGAGGGATCTGAATGGTACATTTTCAGATTCCACCACAATACATGTGTGAATGCATGTGTGTATATCTGTGCATGTACATACATATGTTTTCTAGCTCTGAGAAGGCCAAGAAGCAATGAAAGCCCAGTACATTGAGCACATATACTACCCAGATATTGGTTGCTAAATACCATTCTCTGCTCAAAGGAACTAAGCCTCCTTAGAAAATCGCCAATTCCCGGGCTGATGCAGGGAAAGCAGAGGATGGACCTGAAATATATGGTGCCGTTAAGTAAGAAATCGATCCCAGAATGATGAGAGCTGTCAAAAAGAATGCAGGCACCACCTTAAAGAGGCCCAATCTGGCCAAGTCGGCAATGTGTCAGCATTAAAACAAATCATGAGAGGAACAAATTATAACCCATGAATAAACTAGGGATCCATGAGTCCATACTAATATAAGTAAAGAAAGTGGGGGAAAGAGGAGGCTCTACCTTACAGTAGAATGACAACTAATAATTATAAAGTCTTGATGGAACTAAATTATTTGGCAATCATACTAAGAAAATTGATTCAGGCAAGAATCACCAATGGATGCTAAAACTAGCAAGCAATAGTTTAAGGAAGAAGTGAATATTTAAGAAGTCTCAAAGTATCCCCGCATAAAATGCATATTAATGATTTATTAAGGTATAAAATGCAATTTATCTTTACAGGGGAGAAAACGAGTTAGACACCAGCTTACAGCATGATAACAGATGTCACATCTCTTCTAGTATCTCTAGTAATGAGACAAATAACTATCACGGGCCTCCTGCTATGATACACCGCGAAGAACACAGCATCACTTCTGTGGCATCCCTGCCAAAAAGTGAATAAACTGAACCTACATATGAGAATCAAACAAACCAAAATGAAAGGCATTCTACAAAGTAATTGGCCCAAACTCTTTTAAAAAATCATATTGTGGTCATGAAATACAAGAAAAGACAGAGGTAGTCAGTGACAGCTGTCATGGGCTCACTCACTCTAGAAAATCAATTGCATGCCTCTCTTCCTAACTCTGCAGTTCAGTGACAGTGATATCAAATTGGTGCCATGCAACTGGCCATATTGGAATATTTACACCATAAAAATTGGCAACCACTACAAACCAGGGCTTTTTTTTTTTTCTCCCAGTAATCCAGTTTGGCAGCACACCACTGGAAATGGTCCCAGTTGAAGGAGACTAAAAAGACATTACAACTAACTGCAACATGTGATCCTTGGTTTGATCCTGGAACTATAAAGAAATTATTAGAACTATCAAAGAAATTTGAATGGGCTTTGAGGACTAGATGGTAGTATTGTATCAGTATTCATTTCCTGATCTTGATGGCCGTACTGTGGTTATATAGGACAATGTTTTTCTTTTTAGGATGTAGACATTGAAGTATTAGGGAGTAATGAGGAATCATATCTGCAACTTATTATTAAAGGTTCCAAAACACCTGTGTGTATAAATATGTGTGGAAAAAGAGAGAATGGCAAGGCAATTGTGGTAAAATGTTAATACCACATTAGGAATTAGGGAATGGAGTGATGGCTACATGAGAATCCTTTGTACTACTACTCGTGCATTTTTTCTGTAAATTTGAAATTATTTCAAAAATTGTATTAAGGAATTGTATTTTAACCAAATGCTTTTGAATAGGTCTGTAGTTCTCCTTTTCTGCTGGGTCGGATGGGAGTTCAGCACCTTTCACATTCAACAGAGTTAGAGAGCTACTAAAGGAGGAAGCAGTGAGTGTGCCGTAGTCCCCCGTATCCCCGGGATGGGTTCTGAGACCCCCAGTGGATGCCTGAAACCTCGGATAGTACCGAACCGTTTATGTACTACTAGAGGCCCAGTGCACGAAATTTGTACACGGGTAGGGTCCCTAGGCCTGGCCGCCGATCAGGGCCAATATGCTGGGTGATCAGGGGCCCCCTGCTGGCACCCGCCTTGGCTGGCCTGGGTCTTGTGGGCTGGGATCAGCTCCTGCGTTGAGTGTCTGCCCCCTGGTGGTCAGTGTACATTATATCAACTGGTCATTCTGACGTTCGGTCGATTTGCATATTAGGCTTTTATTATATAGGATGATTTTTCCTATACATACCTTTTCACTTAAAGCAGCGGTTCTCAACCTGTGGGTTGCGACCCCTTTGTGGATCGAACGACCCTTTCACAGGGGTTGCCTAAGACCATATATAATTACATATTGTTTTTGTGATTAATCACTATGCTTTAATTATGTTCAATTTGTAACAGTGAAATTGGGGGTCACCACAACATGAGGAACTGTATTAAAGGGTCGCAGCATTAGGAAGGTTGAGAACCACTGACTTAAAGGAAGCACGCTACAGCTTTTCTTTGTCACACCCAAACTACCAGCACCACTACTCTTGGGGTTTGGGCCATTCCTTATTAGGTCACATAAGGGTGACTGAAGCACAAGCACTGTGATACCACAGCAGTTCATCTGATAAACCAGATGCTGGCTACTATGTATGTGATTAAGGGTAGGGAGCGTATGTGGCCTGGAGACGCTGGACAAAGGGGCAATCCACGTCCTGGGCCAGTCGGAGTGAGACACGTGAGATTTCATCACACTACTCAGAATGGCACACAATTTAAAACGTATGAATTGTTTATTTCTGTAATTTTCCATTTAATATTTTTGGACAGTGGATAACTGAAACTGCAGACAGTAAAACCAGAGATAAGAGACTACTGTAGCAAGTCTCCCTCTGGGACACTGTGTAACTAAATACAATATCTACTGAGCTGTTGCCCCCTCGTGGGTCTGTGGAGAAGTGGGAACACTTTTTTCATTTCTCTCCTCAGAAACTCAAAGATTCATGCAAGAATGTGACTTCACTGCTATTACAAACAATGAAGATGAAAGCTAAATAAGCCAGTCTGAGAAAGATAAGTATCACATGATCTCACTCAAATGTGGAATATAATGAACAAAATGAACTGATGAACAAAATACCCAGAGACATATAGAACATGGAACAGACTGACGAATTTCAGAGGGAATGATGGTGCGGGGGCGGGGCGGGGGGGGGATGGGGGGGTGGAATTAGTGGGGAGTGATTAACCAGGGAACTTACATGCATATATGCATATGCATGGACACAGACAATAGGGTGCTAAAGGCTTGGGAGGAAAGGGCACAGGGTGGACAGGGTCAATGGGAAAAAACAAACAAATAAAGGGGACATCTGCAATACTTTCAGCAATAAAGATAAATTAAAAAAAAACAATCCCCATTCTTCTTAAAAAAAATAAAAACAATAAGAATGAGAACATGGTTAAAAGCAGAGCCCTCAGAGGGGAAAAGCTTTTTTTTTTTTTGCTTATAACAAAAGCTGTTTGTTTTTTATAAGCAAAATAAAGTATTAAGTATTAAGATATTATAGTGTGATATTCTGAACCCTCTTTACTATTACGGTTTTAAATATTGTCTCTTAAAATGCTAATAGATTGTTCATTTTAAAAAATTAGGCATTGAACCTCTAATAAATTAATCTTAAGTAATTCAATTTAAAAATAATGAACAGAGATCGCATGGAAAGCAATAGGTTTTGTTTCAAAGTTATTCCTCCTCCCTCCCTCCTTTGTTTCTTCCTTCCCTTCCCTTCCCTTCCTTTCCCCTTCCTTCCTTCCTTCCTTCCTTCCTTCCTTCCTTCCTTCCTTCCTTCCTTCCTTCCTTCCTTTTGTGGCTAATAAGCTGTGTGTGTGTGTATACCATGCTCCCAAACAGATTAAGCGCTCCTTGAGGTAGGGATTATGGCTTACACTTCTTACACTTTTGTCCCCATGGGTGACTGGGCTGCTTGATGAGACAACAGAGCTTACTGCTAATGCTGAAAAAGACAGCCAGTGCCATGTGGATAGTAACCTGAACTGTCACCATAGTTGATCTGAAAGTCAGGATGGAACCAAGTTCTAACAAAGAGCCCAGGTTGCCCCCATGGGAATAAAGGTCGTGTCCACATCTCCCATTGTCACAAGCAGCTCACAGTAGGCCCCAGGGGTATGGAGGGCTGGCTGTAAACTCATTTGGCAACATTTGTATCTTGAGCTGTTGAATACTCTGAACCTGACATTTTAAAGGGCCAAGCTGTGTTTCTCTTTGGGGAAGATTAATAATGCCAATCACTAGTGTCTATGCCTGTTTATTTGTTTTCAGGTAACTTTCATCTCTTCCTTAAGGTCTAAAAAGGACAGTTCAGAACATGGATCATTATCAGGGCCTGCTGCACTGTAAGTGCAGTTGTGAGAAAGCGACCAGTCCCTGGTGGGGACCTGGGAGACCTGCTAGCTGGCATCCATGCTCTCTGCTTCCCTCTGTGCTTTTCCCCAGCTGTGGGCATGGGTATGCATAACAGGTGGCCTTGGGCTTGACCATCAAGGGTAGTGTGTCCACTAAAAACAAATAAAACACACTAACAAAGTGTGTGAACTATTTTAAACTCATAAATACATATATGAAATCAACTTAATTTTTTAAAATTTTATCTTTTAAACAAGCTTTTTTCTGCATTTTGGTAACTCCCTAGTGACACTGCAACTCAGGTGCTTTTGCAAATAAATAAGCCTTTATGGAAATGTTACCTAGGGAGCAGGAAGAAACCTCCTGTGCTGTCTATCACCTCTCCCCTCTCTTAGATGTTTCTTCCTTGCCACCAAAACATTGTACTCAAATTGACTAATAATTAAAATTTTTAATTGAGGTATATTTTATATACAGTAAAACGAATGACTAAAATGTTTAATTATTTTAATTACATTTAAAAATATAATAGCAGCCCCAGCTGGTTTGGCTCAGTGGATATAGCGCTGTCCTGGGCCTAAGTCTGCCCAGGTTGAGGAATTAATCCCCAGTAGGGGGCATGCAGGAGGCGGCCAGTCAATGATTCTCTCTCATCATTGATGTTTCTCTCTCTTCCTCTCCTTTCCTCTCTGAAATCAATAAAAATATATTTTTTTAAAAATACAATAGCAAAAGGGATATATTCAGGCATATTGGAATTTATCATATAATATACCATCCTTCTGTAGTCTCAACACTTCTCCTTTTCCCTAAATATTTATACATATTAACTGGTTGCAAATACAGTGTACACTAATTGTTGCTTTATATAAACAAGAAAGCAAAAACTGTGAAGTATAACCATTTCAGTACGCCCTGGGGATTTAATTTTAAATGTTTAATCAGGTGTTTTACACATATTCTAAATGTGTCTACCTTTTAAATGTTTTCTATATTAAAATGATTCTTCCCTGTCCACTTTCTGTAACTGGTTATATTTAGTACCACTTACAGCAACTTTTAATTACATACTGTCAATCAAAATGTTGGCACTGTGGGCTGTGGTTCAGACCAGTCTTCAATTACCATTGCATTGTTTCTAATTCCACTTCCAAAGTTTAACCTCACCTGGAGATGTAAAAAAAAAAAAAAAATTCTTACATTTCACATTTTGCACTTAGAGTTTACACTGCACAGGACACAGTGGTAATCAGACTCTATTGTTTCCATCCTAAACATAACAGTAGTGGACCATGGGGCTAATGGAGAGAATTAGTCATGGCTTTTTTGATATTCACGAAAGGGGAGGTAATCTTGCTGCAGTGACATCCTTTTCAGGGAGCCCAGCTTCTGGCCGTGAAACCCATTCCCATGTGATTTCCTCCTAACAAGCCAGAAAGCTGCTTTAATCTTTAAACATGAAGCATTATGCTTATAATATCAAAGGTAGGCAAGTTCTCCCACTGAGGTTCAAACGCGGAGAATAGTAAGAACCTGGTTGTTAATGTCAGGCTGATGTCAGCTCTGAAATCACTTTTCATTTGATTGAGCCATTTTATCCTCAGAACCACTTTGTTCTGTTCAGCTGGATTTCCTCCAGGCCCTAATAGTGAGTGACACACCCAGTGCTTCCCAGGGGTTTTCTTGTCAGAAGGTAGAGCCCCTGTGTAATAGACATGCTATTTCATATCCAAACTCACACAGCCCAGGGATAGCCGAGGACTCTGCCTGTGGAGCTGCAGGCTCACTCACCCAGCTGACCTGCAGGCACTGACACTTCCCACAACACTTCCCACACCAAGGCGGGGAGTATGTCCACTCCCACTAAGCAAAGCCCCCAGCATGCCAGACTTGGCTGTTTGCCTGGAAGGACCAGAAAAATGCTAGGTTTCCAAATTTTTCATAATTCAGTTGTAGAACTGAATTATGAGGAGCCACCCTGTAAAGAGTCTCCTACCAAAAAGAGAGGAGTGAGGCTTCCTGTCAGATGGTGAGTAAGTAAGTGTGCTACTCACACCCTCCCACAACCACATCAAAATTACAACTAAATTCTAGAACAACCATCATTCAGAACGGCTTGAAATCTACCCAAACAGAAGTCCTACAACTAAGGATGTAAAGAAGAAGCCACATCGAGACTGGAAGGAGGAGCAGAGACATGAAATGATAAATTCCCACACCCACTTGTGACCCTGAGGAGTGAGGAGTCCCAGCTCCATGCCTGGTCCCCCAGCCCAGGGTTCAAGTGCCAGGTTGAGAAGTCCCCATAACTTCTGGCTGTAAAAACCAGCAGGGATTGAGGCTGAGGGAGATGGAGGGCGGCTGGAGTCCCAGGCAGTTCCTCTTAAAGGGCCCACACATGGGCTTACTCAGACGCACTCCCTCTGAGTTCCACTGTTAGGGCAGCAGCTCAAAAGGCACCAGGGGCATACAGGGAGGAACTGAATTGTCAGGCATCAGGGGAAAAGCTGGAGGGGCATCTTTTCCCAAACAGAAGTGCTGGCAGAGGCCATTGTTCCTTTTCTGAGCCCTCCCGCACAGAGCTGGCAGGAGGTTACTATGTCTGAGTCACTATCAATCTGGCTGTCATTGTTCATCCCGTTCTGGTGATTCCCTGAGGCCCTGCCCCACCAAATTTCCAGTCCACCCAAGCTGTCTCCAGTAGCTTTTTCATACAAACAGCCCATCATGGCTAATACTTCAGACTTTACTAAAATCTCTCAAACAATTAGCATCTGGCCTCATGCTCTGTAACTCTCACCAAATGGCCCCAGGCCTGGCCCTGTGGCAGCTGGCCTTGGTTTGCAGCTCAGCCTTGCCTGGACACCTCCAAGCCCAACACAAGTAGCAGCCATCTGCAGATCACTTTGTAGCTCATGCCAGGTGGCCCCAGACAGAACACAGTTGGTGGCTGAAATTGGCCTGCACTTCCAGGGAGGCCCCAGAGCCAACACACCTGGTGGACAGCTTCATACCATGTCAAAGCACCACCCAACCAACTCCACAAGTGACATGCACAAAAGGCAAACTCAGCAGGCACCAGAGACTTAGTGAAGTAGGTCCTACTCCAGAGAGTGGGCCACTGCACTTGATCCTCCACAATGGTTGCAGCCAGTCTTTGCAGCTGATCAGCCTGGGGATAAATCCCTCCCATTGATGTGCCAATAGCAATCAAAGCCTGAGCACAATAAGAGGATGTACACAGCCCACATGGGGGGTAAGGAGGGGGGGCGCAACTGTAGTGGCAAACTTGGGAGAATGGGGAGGCTGTCACTGGACCTTATAGGACACCTACTAAATAAGGCCACTATACCAAGACCAGGAGATATAGCAGCTCTACCTAATACATAGAAACAAACACAGAAAGGCTGCCAAAATTAGGAGACAAAGAAACATGTCCCAAATGAAAGAACAGATCAAAACTCCAGGAAAAGAACTAAACAAAATGGAGACAAGCAATCTACTAGACTCAGAGTTCAAAACATTGGTTAAAAGGATGCTAAATGAACTTAGGGGAAGAGTAAATGAACTTAGTGAGAACTTCAACAAAGAGGTAATAAACATAAAAATGGAACTAGAAAACATAAAATATAACCAGTTAGAAATGAAGAACACACTACAGGGAAGCTCAGCTGACATGGCTCAGAGGTTGAGCATCGATCTATGAATCAGGAGGTCACGGTTCAATTCCTCATCATGGCATATGCCTAGTTGTGTGCTCGATCCCCCAGTGTGGAGTGTGCCGGAGGCAGCCAATCAATGATTCTCTCTTATCATTGATGTTTCTATCTCTCTCCCTGCCTCTCTGAAATCAATAAAAAATATTTTTTTAAAAAGAATACACTATAGGGAATCAACAATGGAATAGATGAAACAAAAGATCAAATCAGAAATTTGGAAGATAAAGAAGCAAAAAAAACAACAACACCCAATCAGGACAGCAAAAGGAAAAAGAATCCAAAAAAATGAGGATAGTATAAGGAACCTCTGGGACAACCTCAAGTGTACAAACATTCACATCATGGGGGTGCCAGAAGGAGAAGAAAGAGAGCAAGGAATTGAAAACCTATGTGAAAAAAATGACAGAAAACTTCCCTAATCTGGTGAAAGAAATAGACATACAAGTCCACGAAGTGCAGAGAGTACCAACCTAGATGAACTCAAAGAGGCACACAGCAAGACACATCATAATTAATATGGCAAATGTTAAAGACAAAGAGAGAATCTTAAAAGCAGCAAGAGAAAAGCAGTTAGTTACCTATAAGGGAGCTCCCATAAGACTGTCAGCTGATTTCTCAACAGAAATTTTGTAGGCCAGAAGGGATTGGCAAGAAATATTCAAAGTGATAAAAGTATGGACTTACAACTGAGATTACTTTACCCAGCAAAGCTATCATTTAGAATCAAAGGACAGATAAAGAGCATCCCAGACAACAAAAAGCTAAAGGAGTTCATCACCACCAAACCAGTATTAATGAAATGTTAAAGGGTCTTTTTTAAGAACAAGGGAAAAAAGATAAAAATATGAACAATAAAATGGCAATGAATAAATATCTATCAACAATTGAATCTAAAAATATATACATAAATGAATAAGAACAGAAACAGACTCATAGACACAGAGAGCATTTTGACAATTGCCAGATGGGAGGGTGTATATGGGGGTGAGTGAAAAAGGTAAAAGGATTAAGACATACAAATTAGTAGTTACAGAACAGTCATAGGGATATAAAGTACAGCATAGGCAATATAGTCAATAATATTGTAATATCTATGGATGGTGTCAGATGGGTATGAGATTTATCAGGATGATCACTTAGTAAGTTATATAAAATTTAATCACTGAGTTGTAAACCTAAAACTAATATAATAGTGTATATCCTATATAATAAAAGCCAAATATGCTAAGTGTCCGATTGACCAGTTGGCCGTTCAACCAATCAAAGCATAATATGCTAATGATATGCTAAGGCCACTCAAATGCTTGCTATGACATGGACTGACCACCAGGTTCCAGACAGTCAACTGGTCGACCAGTCACTATGACGTGCACTGACCACCAGGGGGTAGATGCTCTGACCGGTAGGTTAGCTTGCTGCTAGGGTCTGGATGATCAGGACTGAGTGAGATGGGCAAGACATGCCCTGGAGCCTTCCTGCGGTCCCTCCCCAGATGGCCAACATCCCATGCCCCTCTCAGTCCCTGATCGTGCACCGGTGGGGGCCCTCGGCCTGACCTGCACCCTCTCACAATCCAGGACCCCTCAGGGGATGTCGGTCCGATCCCGCAAGCCAGGCCGACGGACCCCACTAGTGCATGAATTCATGCACCAGGCCTCTCGTCTATATATATAAAAGCCTAAGCAACCTTTACGATCCGTCGATATGACATGCACTGACCACCAAGGGGAAGATGCTCAATGCAGGAGCTGCCCCTGGTGGTTAGTGCACTCCCACAGCCAACCTCCCGTGGCCGGCCAACCACCCGCAGTCCTTCCCCCCTACCAGCCAGCCCCAATCGGCCCTGATCGCGGGCCAGGCTGAGGGACCCCTCCCATGCACAAATTCATGCACTGGGCCTCTAGTCAACTATAAATGAAAACTAAAAAATTTTTAAAGTAAAAAAAATCAAAAAAATTGTCAACAATAAATAAAAGTAAAAAAATAAAAAAGACAACTTCTCAGTAGGCCTGATTACCCTACTTAAAATTGCAACAATTTATTTTTATAGCCAGTTACTAAAGATGATCTTCAGTGTAGCTCTGGTCCTTTAATATGAGCTGTTCTGTGACTTGCTTGTAACTAATGGAATATATCAGATGTGACAAATCTAGAATGTCAGAGGAAACTGTAATTTCTTTCTTGGTTCCTTGAAATACTGGCTTTCAGATGACCACTGACAGTAACACTCAGAACCCAGCCTCCATACTGTGATGCCAAAGTAACATAAAGAGGCCACCTTGTAGGCACTTTGGTCAATAACCTCAGCCAAGCTTCAACTGCTGTGAGTGAACCATCCTGGAACTCCAGCCCAGACAAAAACCCTGGCTAATATCTTCCTGCAAGCACATGAGAAACCCAAGTGAGAACCAACTAGATGAGCCCCATTAAAGCACACTACCATAGGAGATAATAAATTGTTTTAAGCCATTTAAGTTTCAGAATAGTTTATAATCAAGGTTGACTGGAAATCCCCTTTGCCTTGTTTAATTTCAAATTCCCTGCTCTACTTTTTCTTTTTCCCTTGAGCATTTATTATTCTTTAACATACTGTATGATTTGCTCATTTTTATGGTTAGTATTTATCTTTTGTTTGGCTGTCCCTACCAGAATAAAAACTCTAAGAAGGTGGGGAGAGATGGGGAGGAGGGGGAGAGAGAAAGAGAGAGAGAGAGAGAGGTGAGACAGAAAATAATTCTCAGAATAAAGTTCCATTAGATAAAGGCAAAAAGCTGAGATAAGGGAAAGCCAAATTAAATATATTACAGACCATTAGCAGCTAACAGTTTTACACACACACACACACACACACACACACACACACACACACGAGAGAGAGTAGACTGGAGAGATAGTACAGGCTGCAGTGTGAGGTATATTCCAAGTTTGAGGAAGTCCCAAAATTTCTATCATCAGTCTCAAACTCTCCTTAATCTCTTTAGCAATTAACATTATTGGACCCAAATAATCAGTCTCGGGCTGTGTTTTGGAGCTCGGCCATGGTTGAATTCTTGAAACTTCCTAACCTGAGGCAGGTCCTGGCACAGCTGCACAGCTATCTCCTTATATCACTTTCCCTCATGTTTGTATTAGTTTTCTAGGCCTGCTGTGCCAAATTACCACAAAGGTGGCTTAAAACAGCAGAAATGTATTCTCTTACAGTTCTGGAGGCCAAAAGTCCAAAATCAAGGTGTTGGCACGGCCATGCCCTCCAGGCTCTCACGGGGGATCCATTTCTTGCCTCTGCAGCTCCTGGTGGCTACTGGCGTTCCTTGGCTTGTGGTTGCATCACTGTCATCTCTGGCTATGTGACCATTTTTTTTCTTATCTCTATTAAATCTCCCTCTGCCTTCGTCTTATACAGATGCAAATAATTGCATTTACACCCCTCCCCCCCCACACACACACACCCACACCCAGATAATCCAGGGTAATCTCATCATTTAAAGGTCCTTAATTTAATCCCAGCCCAAAAGTTCTTTTTTGCTATATTAGGTAAAAGATATGGATATGAGTCTATGTTTTTTAGGGGGAGTGTTATTCAGCCTACCACCCTGTTACTGATTGCTACAACATGACTTTCCTGTCACTTGAAGGCAGAGGATGGCTAAGAGAACAGGGCTGAGTAGTTCATTGCAGCTTGGGGCATTTTATGGGGCATCCTAGGCTCCTAAGGCCCTCCCTGATTTAAACTACAAATAAGAGCGAACACACAGCTCCCAGTCAGGTGGAGAGCCTCCAGATAATAGAAGTAAATTACATAAAGTTTTTCAAGCTACCTTAAAATTCCCCTTAGGGGGATTCATGAAGAGTTATTTAAATCTGGCCTGTGTGTAATTCAAATGAACATACCATGTAAATTAAAAATGTCTCAAGCAGTGTTTACCTCTCAAGTTTTGAGGGAAATTGTACTACATCATTTCGTCATCTTTCTGGTCACCCACTATTAAGAGCAAATCGTTAATTGCATAGGGCTTCAACACCTTTTCAAGGTTAGTGGCATTTGAATGTTTAGATTTGGTCCATAAGTCCTGAATGGTTTCTGGTACGACCTTACCCTAAAAATCCATTCTGACCTAAATCACCCAGCTTGCTGGCCCGTGGCAAGCAAATACACTGGATAATTACGCAGCATTGGACTTCGCTCCGGTTGGGTACACACAGTTAGCTTGTCTAATCAGGAGCAGCAAGGTAGCAATGCAACTTAGGAAAGTAGAAACACCAGATCTCAGCTCCGGCACTGGATTTAACGGACGATGCTTAAGTAATGAGAACAGCAATATGTGAAAAATAAAAGCAAGGGACCAAGAAACCTTGCCAGGAAGCTGGGGAGACATTGAATGCTTCCCTTATAAACAGCAACGCCTGCCTGTTGGGCTTGCCACCCAGCCCCACCCTAAGTGGTTAGGAGTAAAGTCAACTCCGTATTAACTGAATGCATTCATATTGCAAAAATGTCCAATAATAATGACATCCCTGAGCTGCTAATTGATTGTGGAATGCTTTAAGAGCTTTATGACAGAAAGAAGGTACAATTAGTTATTATTAGATCATGCAATTCATTAACTTTAAAGGGCAAACAAACCTAAATGGCAAGTGTTTCTACATAGCTCCAGTGAGAAAATAGACTTGTATAGGCCACTGTTCTCCGCTATTAGCAATGTCACTTCCTCACCAGAAGGGAATCTGCATACATTGTCACAATATGAAGTTTGCCTATAAATATTGTTAGGAGCAGAGATATGTGTGCTGATTTATTTATTTATTTATTTTTAATATGTTTTTATTGATTTTAGAGAGGAAGGGAGAGGGAAAGAGAGAGATAGAAACATCAACGATGAGAGAGAATCATTGATTGGCTGCCTCCTGCATGCCCCACACTGGGGATTGAGCCTGCAACCTGGGCATGTGCCCTGACCGGGAATCGAACCGTAACCTCCTGGTTCATAGGTTGATACCCAACCACTGCACCATGTTGGCCAGGCTATGTGTCTAATTTAGATGGGATGTTTCACTTAAAATATAATTTGGGCATCAAATCTAAAACCTAGCCCTCAAATGTAAATGCTTTTTAGTGTCTTAAATAGCATATAGTTGAAAGCAAAAAGGGAAGTCATGAGTTGGACTCTGTTAGAAACCATGCCACAACTGTAGAGAAAAAAAATGTTCAAAGGAATAAAGTTACTTTAAAGAGAAATATTTAAATGGCACTTACATAATAATTTTTCCTGTACTATTCCATTTTCTATTCCCTAAAACATAAATGGTATGATATTTGCCCCTGAGAACCACCAGCCATTAGTTGTAGACTAGCTACTGCTCTAAACTGGCTCGTTAAAATTTGGGGAACCATAGCTGGCATCAAAATAGGCATATAGATCAATGGAACTGAATAGATAGCCCAGAAATAAACCTATGCCTTTATGGTCAAGTAATATTAGACAAAGAAAGCAAGAACATATAATGGGATAAAGACAGTCTCTTCAATAAATGGTGTTGGGAAAATTGGACAGATAGGTGCAAAAATATGAAACTAGGCCACCTTCTTACACCATATACAAGAATAAACTCAAAATGGATTAAAGACTTAAATGTAAGACTCAAAACCATAAAAAATCCTAGAAGAAAACATAAGCAGTAACATCTTGGACATTTCTCATAGCAATATTTTTTCGGATATGTCTCTTCAGGCTAGGGAAAAAAAAGAAAAATAAACAAATGGGACTACATTGAACTAAAAAGTTTTTGCACAGCAAAGGAAACCATCAACAAAATAAAAAGAAAGACAACCCACTGAATAGGATAACATATTCACCAATGATACATGTGATAAAGGGTTAATATCCAAAAATTATAAAGAAGTTATACAACTCAACACCAAAAATAACAAATAATCAATTTAAAAAACGGGCAAAAGACCTAAATAGACACTTTTCCAAAGAGGATATATAGATGGCCATAGACATATGAAAAGATGCTCAACGTCACTAATCATCAGAAAAATACAAATTAAAACCACAGTGAGATATCATCTCACACCTGTCAGAATGGCTATCATCAACAAATCAATAAACAAGAGGTGTTCGCAAGGACGTGGAGAAAAGGGAACCCTCATGCACTGTTGGTGGGAATGCAGATTGGTGCAGCCGCTGTGCAAAACAGTATGGAGTTTCCTCAGAAAATTAAAAATGGAACTGCCTTGCTCAGCTGGCATGGCTCGGTGATTGAGAGTTGACCTATGAACCAGGAAGTCCTGGTTTGATTCCTGGTCAGGGTACATACCTGGGTTGCGGGCTCGATTCCCAGTGTGGGGCATGGAGGAGGCAGCTGATCAATGATTCCCTCTCATCATTTATGTTTCTATATCTCTCTCCCTCTCCCTTCCTCTTTGAAATCAATACAAATATATATATGTATATATTTAAATGAAACTGCTTTATGACCTAGCAATTCCACTTCTGGGAACATATCTATAAAAACCTGAAATACTAATTCAAAAAATATATGCACCCCTATGTTCATTGCAGCGTTATTTACAATAGTCAAGATGTGGAAGCAGCCCAGTGTCCATCAGCAGATGAGTGGATAAAAGAGCTGTGGGACATTTACACAATGGAATACTACTCGGCTGAAAAAAAAAAGAAGGAAATCTTACCTTTTGCAATAGCATGGATGGCCCTGGAGAATAGTATGCTAAGTGAAATAAGCCAGTCAGAGAAAGACAAGCACCATATGATTTCACTCCTATGTGGAATCTAATGAACAAAATAAACAAACAAACAAAATATAAACAAACTTATAGATAGAGAGAACAGACTGACAGCTATCAGAGGGGAGGAAGTTGGGTGGCTGGGTGAAAAAAGTGAAGGAATTAAGCAAGCAAACAAACAGACAAACACCTCATAGACACAGACAACAGTATGGTGATTACCAGAAGGAAAGTGGGTGGGGAGAGGTAGAAGAGGGTAAAGGGGGTATAATTCATGACAGAAGGAGACTTGACTTTAGGTGGTGAACTCACAATACAATATACAGGTGATGTATTATATAATTGTACATCTGAAATCTAAACAATTTTATTAACCAATGTCACCCTTATAAATAAAGTAAAAATGGGTGAACCATACATTGAAAAGGGTCCCCAAAAAACAAACTTAGAAATCTTTATGTTTGCTCTGTGATTAGTTATCCCATTGATTAGGTCGAAAATTCACTGAATGTCTTTATATTGCATCTATTGGGGAATTATCTGGATTCTTTTGGTTGCTGGTGACAGTTGCTCAACTCCACCATCCTAAGCTAGGCGACATATTGGCTTCTATAGTCATGGAAGGAGTGAGGGTGGAGCTGGTCTTAGGGATGCCCATATTCAGGAACTCAAATGCTCCAGGGACTGTCTCTATAATCTGTCTCTGCTCCTTTCATTCATTTTATTGCCAGTAGAACTTATCCACAAGGAACATGACACAGGCTGCTCGGGGCTTGCAACCTTCTCACTTAATGATCCTAATGGAAGGAGAACTTCTCTCTTCCAGATGTTGTTGAAAATGTCCAGGGAAGGGCTCTGGTTGGCTTAGCTTGAGCTGCACAACTCTACAAGGATCGATCTCTGAGAACAGGGGAATGGTATATTATAACCAACCCAGCCTGAGTGGGGTGCTTATACCATTCCTATGATTAGTAGGGAATGTTGTTCTAAAAAAATAAATAAATAAGTAAATAAATAAATAGTAATAACGAGGGGAGATGGAATAGCTACAGCCACAGCCTCAGCCACTGAGGAACTTGTGCATTGAGTACCACCCTCCCTCAGTTGGTACCTATGACATTCCCTGCATGCACACAGGCAGACATTCCTATTTTGCAGTGCAAAGCATCAGACAGAAGAGGTTCAGTCAAAGAAAACCATCTTCTGGAACAACCCCTTCCCCCCTCCCAACCACCCGCCCCAGAATACATATATTGAAGTCCCAAGCCCCTGTACCTCAGAATGTGCCTGTATTTACAGATAGGGATTTTAAACAGGCCATTTAGTTAAAATGGGGTCACTAGGATGAGCCCTAGTCCAATATGTCTGGTGTCCTTATACGAAGAAGAAGATCTGAATGCAGGCATAGAAGGAAGGCCATGTGAAGGCACAGGGAGAAAATGGCCATCTACAAGCCACGGAGAGGCACCTGAGACAGATCCTTCCCTCACAGCGCTCAGTAGAGACCAGCCCTGATCATTCCTTAGTCCCGGATTTCTAGCCTCCAGAACCTTGAGACAATAAATTTCTTCTATTAAGTAGCCCAGTTTGTGGTACTTTGTTATGGTAGCCCTAGCTAACAAGTACATCTTCCCACAGTCACCTATGTCACCATCAAATGAGTTTCTCCTCCTCTTTCCAAGGGGAGAGGAACCCATTAGACAGCTAGTTATTGCACAGTAACCATAAGGCACCAGACATTAGGCCCAGGAGCTACAGAGGGGAAGGACGGGATAAAAGGCATTTTTTTGTTGTTCTGTTTTTTCTTAAACCCCCCATTCACTAGCTAGAATATTCCTCTCCAGGAATAGCAAATTCAAAGCACATGTATAAACATCATTACCCCCACTCTCATGACGATGATCAAGATCCATAATCAAACACTGTACTCTACCCACTGAGCCCAGAGCACTGCCTCAGAATCCTCTTTAACACAATGCTCTAGGACAGTGGTCGGCAAACTCATTAGTCAACAGAGCCAAATATCAACAGTACAATGATTGAAATTTCTTTTGAGAGCCAAATTTTTTAAACTTAAACTATATAGGTAGGTACATTGTTATTAACTTAATTAGGGTACTCCCAAGCTGGCCTTTGCTAAAAACGTCCTCAATCTGATTGAGGTACGTTCACTGAGGTCGACCCCTTCCAACTCTCCCATCCACACTCGTCTTGTATACTTGTTTCGTCTATCTTTTGTCACCCGTGCGTGATTTGCGGACGTGACTAGCACTAACCACTGCACAATGAGACTGCTGACTGACTGGCTCACTCAAACTCCTGCATGAATTGTGCGCGCCTCCCCCCCGCGCTGCGTATCCCACGGCCCGACCAACCGACACCCCCCACTTCTTCTAACACCACTTCTTCAAAATAGACTCGCCCAGGCCAAAAACCGACTTCTGCGCATGGGCCACAAAGTTTCAATCACACTGTACGTGCACCCCCGCATGTGGTATTTTGTGGAAGAGACACACTCAAGGGGCCAAAGAGCCGCATGTGGCTCACGAGCCGCGGTTTGCCGACCACTGCCCTAGGAAATCACTACAAAGAAGCCAAAATTCCACCTGAGATGAGACTTACTTGCCCTATGAGGCATAAGCTACTTACTGCCTACCCAACATCTACCTTCTGCCTTACTGACACAGCCCTATTTTTATTCAGTAAAAGCAACATTTTTACCTTTTCTTCTAATACTGGTCAATAAGATATAAAAGGAGATATTGACTGGAGGACTCCTCAAAAGAAGGACAATTCAACAACACATGCTCTTTTGCCTTCCACTTTATCCTTCCTGCTTTCTGGAATGAGACTGTGATGTCTGGTGCTTCTGCAGCCATTTTGGATTGTGAGTCCACAGTGATGATGGAAGCTAACACTAAGGATGAAGGGGGAAAACATGGAAGGAATCTGTTCTCTAAATGATTATGAAGCCTCCGTAGCAGCCCTAGATTGCCTATATCCAGACTCGTATGTGTTTGGACTGCTACTATTTTTGTTTTCTCGCTATCTCTTGCCAGACCTAACACTTGATCTAAAATGATGATATTTTAGAGGTATTGTATAATGGCTTACTCATCACCAATTATCAATGTCCTCTTATTTGTGTCCTGCTGTTATAGAGACTGGAAAGTTGAAAATTCAAATTCCTACTTCCCTTCCTTGCAGCTGGATGGCCATATAGAATGTAAGCCATTTCTGTCCATTGAGATCTAAGCAGAAGTCAACTGGTGATTTTTGGAAAAAAAACTCTCCCTTTTTTTCCTTCTTCCTCTCGCGGCCTGGAATGCAGACGTGTGGCTGAGTGGCTCAGCAGCCCTCTTGCAACCATGAAGCAACAAGTATGAAGACAAAAGAAGCCAACAAGCTAGAGATGGCAGAGTGGGAACATGAAAAGGGCCTCGGTCCCCAGTGGCACCCAGCAATTACGTAAGCCCTGGGCTGCTTGTTTCTGAGCCTCCTGTTATGTCACAATAAATGAACTCCATTTGTTGAAGCCACTTTGGGTGGGTTTTCTGTTCTTTGTAGCTGAACACATTCCCGCCACCAACCCAGACCCAGCCACGCAAGAGAGGCCTCCATGGACCTTTCCGCACAGGCCTTCTGCCAGCTGAATGCAGCGACATGAGTGACCCCAGACAGCACTACGTGGGGCTGAAGAACTGCCCAGTTAACCCACAGAATTAAAGAAAATAATAACTCATTGTTCTAAGACACTAAGTTTGGGGGTTATCTTTTGGCAATAGGTAACAGAAACAATCACAGATGCAACACCTTAAATACGGTGTTTGTTTGCCCCAAGACTATAAGAAAGCCTATTTAATCCATAAACATGATACATTTGCAATGAAGTAATAGAAAATTTGACATACTATCCAGAATGCCTAGAAAATCGAAGAGGGCCTTTGGTATTGGCAGGTATATGAAGACAAGAACCCCCCATCAGAATCAGACAAAAATCAGAAAAGTACTCAGTCTCCTTGAATTTCTCTTCTTCCTCCCGGACAATCTGTTTGTTTGTTTGCTTGCTTGCTTTTTAAGGAAAGAAGGGGAAAAGAATTAAAAAGAAAAGAAAAACCCTTCAGTTCTGATCACTTTACAAACTTGAGCAGAATGACTTTCATAGGCTTCAATCAAGTTTGTCAAAAATTAATTTTCTACCTAATTTACTTTCACAGGACACAGAACTTCTCTGGGGCCAGAGGGAAAATCCTTTTCCAACAAGGGTGAGCAGGGAACTAGGTTCCTTCCAACGTCCCCTTCCTTCTGGCTACTTGGCACGCGTCAGGGATACCAAGGGCAGGCTCCCCTTAGCCTGCAGGCGGCCTGGCAAGCCCCAGCGCGGAGACTCCCTCCTGGCAGGGCCAGCCGACTTCTGATTCCCTGCCATCACCCATCTGCTGGTGCCAGAGTCATAGACAATTGGAAGCAGCAACCTGGTTTCTTGGGGGCTGATGCACAGCTGAAGTCTGAGCAGATCCGTTGTGGCTTCCTGTGTACACGGGGGTCAAATGGAGGTGGAATAAACTGAAAACCAGTTTTGACTCCAGCTTTACTAAGTAATTGATGGCAACGCAGACAGAGATAAAGATCTTCCCAGAAAAGGAAAGCCAGCGGGTAAGTTATTGAGGCTCTCCAAGTAATTCGCAGTTTTTTTATCTTCCCATGCTATCTTCATTTTTTAACGCTGCTCCTTTGCCTCATTATTTCTGTACATAAATGAGAAGACTTTTTATTAGTGAGTGGCCCTAAAGGATGCCACCATTTCCCCGCACAGACATGTCTGTGTGCGGTGTGCCTACCCATCCCAGCACATCTCAACCTTCTCCTGTGTGTCCCAAATCCAATTGCGGGCTGTCATGAAACATTAGTGAAGTTTAATTACAGCGTCTAATTGCAGTGATAGAAATTGCTACGCAGAGAATAATTCCGCGCATGCACCAGAATACTCAAAACTTTCTAAAGTGCTTTAATTGGCATTCCTGGACTCCCTTATACTGTGTGCTGTGGGGGACAGTTGAGAAGGTGGCTGCATTCCCTTGCAACCTCTGCGATTAAGATGCACAAAATATGGGTTGTTTTGACAGAGCGGAGAAAGGATGATCTTAGCCAGACTCTACCCACACTGATGGTGTCTCCAGACTTCTGTGTTGCCCCAAAAAGGAACCTAGGGGAGGAAATAGCAGGGTTGAGAGGTCAGGATGGACCCCCTGAATTACATTTGGTCAGCACCTGTTATGGGCTGGGCTAGGCACCTTAGACACATAGCTTTTCACCATTAATTCTCAAAACAGCCCCTTGAGTTGGGTGCTCCTGGCCCCATGTTGCGGATGGTTACTTCACCTTCACCTGAACACTCCTCCCTAACCAGCCTGGCTCCCTTCATCTGGTTACCTTCTCCTTACCCGTTAGGCCTCACTCAACCATTACCACCCCCTCTGAGAATGCTTCCCCGACTCCCCTCCCCTGGCCTCTGAAGTCCCACAGCTCCTGCGTGTGACACCGTTCAGCCCCCATTATATGCTGTGTGGCAATTCCTTGTTTACTTTTCTGGCCGCCTCTACTAGACTCCTGGGGGGTGGGGGGTGGAATTTGATCTTACTCACCTTTGTGTCTCTAAAACTCAGCACAACGCCTGGCCTGTGGCAGGTGCCTAGGAATGTCCGCGAATGATCCGAGTACATTGCCCCTCGGCATGCAGTTAATAAGGGTGGAGCTTCCGCCCCAGTCAGGCCCCTGGATTCCAAAGCATGATCACAACAGCTTCTATTCACGACTTTTTATTAATGAGTCGCAGTATGCAGAGCATTGTTTCAGAGAGAGAGAGAAAGAGAGAGAGAGAGAGAGAGAGAGAGAGAGAGAGAGAGACGAAAACTCATTATCCAAGTTTAAACTGATGTGAGAGGCTGTGGGGAATCTTCTGGCATTCTTGGAGAATGGGCTTCAGGGGACATGTCGTGGGTGAGAACAGGGGTTAGTCCTCCAGTGCTGTGTAGGATGAAGTGGCTGCTTCTGTGGATATCGCCTTTCCAATTCTGCGTCCTTTCCAGCCCTGCTGTGCCCTGGAGGATAACAGCGCCTCCTGCGTCCTCTCTTCACAGTACAGAGATCTCACAGCGCACTGGAAAACGCCCCGCTCAGGGGTTTAATCTTGTCCCCTGCTATGAGCTGAATTGTGTGTCCGCTCCCCAGAATGCATGGGTTGAAGTCCTAACCCCAGCACCTCAGAATGTGGCCATCTTCGCAGAGAGCTTCTTCCAGGTGGTAATTAAGTTAAAATAAGGTCAGAGTGGGCCAGCTCTGATCCAATATGACGTTACTCATATGTGATCAAGGCCAGCCACCCCCACACCCCCATATCTCTTCTCAGATGTGTCCTTTTAACACTTGGAGTGCGGGTGAATTTCCCGCCAAAATATAAGATGGCTCTGTCTTTTGGTTTTGTTCCATCCACCAAAAGGGTGGATTACAAACAAATATTTGGTAATACGCAGTTACAATCGGCCCGAGTTTACACGTTTCCCGCACTCCACCACAAATCTATATGAACCGAGTTAAAGACGGCTCCCGCGGAGTACGCGCAATTCACGCGAGCCGACTTAACTCGTTTCCCCGAACTCCAAGTGTTAAGAAGAGATTAGGACACAGATTCAGAGGGAGCTGTCTAGAAGCGAGGGAGAGAGGCCTCAGAAGAAACGAGTCCTGCCAACACCTTGACCTCAGACTTCTGGCATCCAGAACTGTGAGAAAATAAATTCCTGTTGTTCAAGCCTCTCAGTCTTGGTACTTTGTTGTAGCAGTCCTAGCGAACGGACATATACCCCAAGGTAAAAGCTGAACAAACAACTGGCAAGGTATTTTAAATAGCCAAGTGGTGGCTTTTAAGCAGTAGATGGTCCTATGGGTCCAGTTTTTGCTACTCCAAGAAGGCATAGGAAAAGGAATTTATGGAGACAAAAGTCTGCATACTAGTACAATGTTCCCCCTCCATCCCCGGCAAGAGCATCTCAGTGGGCCATGTTGCAATTGGAAATGTTTCATTTCACCCTGGCTGGGTAGCTCATTTGGTTGGAGCGCCAAGTCGTCCCGATGTGCCAAGGTTTTGGGTTCCATCTCAGGGCACATACACGAGTCAACCAATGAATGCATAAATAAATGGAACAACAAATCAATGTCTCCCTCTCTGTCTTCCCCCCCTCTAAAAGCCAATAAATAAAAACTTAAGAAAAGAAATGTTTCCTTTCCTCTATATAATGTAGATTGCATTGTGTGTTTGTGTATCTTTAATGTGCGAGTGTGTCCAAGCATCCTAATAGTTACACATAGGATCGCTCAGTTGGCCCGAGGAGGTCTAAGTGCACCTCATCTCGACTAAAAGACTTTGAAGGGGACAGTTAAAGCCCATCCTGAATGATTCCGTTGAATTCAAGATTAGAATGCAGAGTGCAGACTTTGCAAAATGATCTGATGGGATTTCTGTCCTCCCGGCTTGTCCCAGGGATGGTGGGACAGATATTAAGACCAGAAAACCCCCAAAGGGAAGGGCGTGGGATTTCCCTAAAGGGTGATGGTTTTTTGTACTTTGGAGCTTTGAAGAAGAATGTGCTCTCCAAGAGGGTGTGGTCCACCTGAGGACAGAGATCGGCTGGGAATTGAGGGGTTCGTGAAGGAGTCGATTTTGCTCTTGTTTTCCATTGCTCTTGTTTTCCATTGAGAGCAGAAGTAATGTTACTTTACAAAGCCTTTACTTGACAAACTTCTAGTTCATGGAACTGAGAGCAGGAAAATGGACTTGTTTATTTGGAAACATTTTTTACATGATCTGGCCAGATAGGTTTTAGAGTCAATTTTAAGTTAACCTTTCCTTGAACAGAATCCTCCATCTAAGCCCTTACTGTAAAAGATGCAAGTAGATGAGGATAGGTAAGTAAAAAAGAACTTTAAAAAAAGAACACTCTGGAGGAATATCCTTTAGTGGTTGATGGTAGACACAAAGTGATTAACTGCTGCCGGCATAATCTGTGTGTACCTGCAAAACCATGCAAAAGATATGCCCAAACAGGAAAGTAAAAAATTAAGCTGATGGGTTTTGGGCACCTGACTGAAGAACTCTGGGAACACCTAAGAGGAGGGACCATTGTGCACTTAATATCCAATATCTTATTAAGTAACATACACGTGCATATGCACAAATGCATATAAATATGCATGCACATACACATGCATGCGCGCATGCACACACACACACACTGAGAAGTAAGGGTTATTATCACCCCCATTTTACAGATGAAGAAACTGAATCTCAAGGAGTGAATAAAACCTTCTGGTTACTCAACCCAATCTGTTTTTAATAACTTTTGTAGCCTAATAAGTCAATGTCTAAAGAGCAGCATATAAAGTTGGAAGTAAATTAGGTCATTACTCAGTAGTTGTTCAGAGATCCAACCCAGATCATTCTGGCCAGAATTACTCATTTACCTAAGTGGGTTCTAATTCTACAATTTAAATTAGCAGCAACCTCCATACCAACTCATGCAGAGAGGTGACCACCACTTATGAAAATCCATAAGGAGTCTCCCTCTTGAGTTCAGCTGTGGAGCTCAGCCAAGAGTCTTTAACTCAAGCACACATGGGGTGGGGTAGCATAATCGCACTGAGTCAAGATCAAATCTGACAACAGGGAAGTCATCTATTAAGGTAAACCATTCAAAGACCACAGCAGAATTGCTTGTTAAAAGAGATCAGACATTGTGGTGCAAATGCTGAGGTCTGTTAACATTTTGAGTACTGTCATTTTAAAAGGATGGCTTAGCCGACTATTTGTCTGTTCTGGGGCCCCCAACTTGCCTCTAAGGAGTTGACCTTATAAAATTAGTGAACTCAGACTACGCTGTAAAAACTGGAGCTGAGCAGCCAGATGCTGGATTATTTGACGGGGACTGTGTCACGTGGCACAGTCAAGGACATGAAGTCACCTTTGGCAGGAATCTGAGATTAGGTCGTCTTGAAGCAACGGGTAAGGAAAAAGCACTCACGTTCTCAGGTTTGCAGTCACCAACGTGGGACACTGCCCCCTGCATTCCCTTTTACTTTCTAGTTGAGCTTTTCCTCGTGGCCCTTTCCTCCAGGCTCTTAAACAGAGGCAGCATCCTCAGATAGACACCACTCCTTCAAAGCGCTTGCCCTGCAGGTATCGATGCTAACAATGCCTCTATTTCTTAGCTTTTGCTAAATGTGCAGCACTCTAATTGCTCTAAATACCTAATCTAATGTATTCTCATTTATATATGTGAAAGCTGAAATCAGAGAAGTGACTTTATGGCTAACACTGGGATTCAAATTCAGTGGTGCCTACAGCCACACTCCTAATTCCATCACAATACTCCCTCTTGTAAGCCCTGTCATCTCTACGTTCACTGAAGGGTCTCCTCTCCTTCCCTCACTTTCATCCTGGAACAGGGAGGGAACCAGGAAAGGATAGGAGAGGTTATAGGGCCACTCTGGGTAGGGAGTGGGGAGGCAGAATTAAAATAAGCAGGAAAAAGTAACCCCTGGGAATATCCAAGCAGTGCCTCCTTTTCATTCTCTGTCACAACAGCGTCCCCCCAACACACACACACACACACACACACACACACACACACACACTGACAACTGTGGGTCCCACTGTTGAGAATTTTGGGTCTAATCCTCCGAGGGTCTGATGCTTTGGCTTTTCATTTCATCTTGTATCGGGAGTATCACTAACAGACTCACTGGGAAGGAGGCTAGAAAGACCTTCCTGGCAGGTGCCTGGTGAATCGCCAGAGAAGAACGCTGCCTGGTGTGGGAAGGCGCAATCCAGAGTGGAGCAGGGCGTGGAGCTGGGAAGAACGTCCCAGCAACAGTCTGAAACAGGAAAGGGGACAGCAGGGACCTCGGAATTTCAGGAGGAGAAAGGAACGTTTTCTATTCTTTCTCCAAAATCCACAAAGCAAGCATAGAAATAGGAAAGTTAATCATCTCCCTTCCCTTGTCCCCTGGCGATGGCCTAAAAATAAATAACTGAATTACTGTCCTCTCAGCCATTGCACCAAGCCATCACAGCAGAGCCTGGAAAAATAAGGAATTCATCTTTGGTTTTCAAACTTAGAAGTGGCTGCTATACCCATTAAGGGGCACACATATTCTCCCTCTCCCTCCCCCTCCCCCACCCCTCCCTCTCTCCCCTTCTCTCTCTCTCTCTCTCTCTCTCTCTCTCTCTCTCTCTCTCTCTCTCTCTCTCTCTCCTCTCTCTCTCTTTCTCTAAATAGAAAGAGTAACTAGCTAGGTGTCTTTGTATCGTTTAGTTTCCCGCAGCTTGCATCCCAGGCAGAAGAGATGTTCTTTCAAGTTCCTACAGGGAACTGGCTTGAAAGAGAAATGCTGAAGGATTTAAACAGCTTTCTGAATAAGGCAAAACTCAAACTGTCAAGGAGATTCATATAATACTTCTCTCCCAGTTCTCCTCACCCTCTGTCTTCCCTTTTGTTTTCCTCCCTTGAGGCAGCCTGTTCTTTTCCTTTTGCTACTCTCCCTCCCTTTTTATCTCCTCCACAAAACTACAAGACAGAGAAGCTAATAACTGCTTTCACTGCATCACAGCGCTTGGGGAATTAGGAAGAATAAATGCCATCCCTCATTAGAACACTGTCAGCCCAGAAGAAAAAATAAAATCTAAATAAGAGACCTGGGAGCGGAATAGCAGGAGCTGCCAGGGAACAGCTCATGGCAGCGAGATGAGAAGAGCTGCGTCTCTGGGCTGATTTTGCTTAACCAGCTGGGTTGATGGCAACTTTCACTGACGCTGGCACCATAAGCACAGGGCCAAACCTGCAGCACTTCTCAATATGTATTATTTCTCTCAGGTATTTTGGCAGCACGTACGTATACGTAAGGTCTCTAACATTACGCCACTGCCTTGCAAGCCAGTGTAACCCTTGCATCAGAGATAACAGTGGCAAAAAAAACCCCAATAATTTTTAGAAATGTCATTTCTATGGGTTTGAGCAAACATGTGGGAACCTCAGGAGGACAGTAAAGAACTCTACATTCAGGGTCAGGTAAAGCAAATAACACCTACTGTGAGCCAAACCTATGTGAGCAAACTCCAAGTCTGCTGGGGAAGTAACCTGCAAGGTAGATTAGAGACAGAGACAGAGACAGAGAGAGAGAGAGAGAGAGAGAGAGAGAGAGAGAGAGAGAGAGTTAGTTAGTTAGATGCGACAATAAGACAATAAGGCTAAGGCTATACAGAGAAGAATTTACTCTGCCTGAATGAGAGAAACAGCTTCCTAATCATCTATAGCCCCACTCTCTCCTGCCCTAACCAGCTGCACTCCCTCACACCTCTCAGCTCCCATCTGTGGCCACACATCCACCCAAATGCTAACATTACTCCTGCCTCGACAGCAGCAAAAATTCCTCCCCTCCAAGAACCCCAGTCTGACCCTGACCTGGCAGCTAGTAGTGCCCTGGCCCTTTGTGGCAGATCTCTCACTTTTAGCCTACTTCTGACCAGAGCTACCCATTCGCTCCTTGACTTCTGTCTAGACTTGTGAGACCCCTGACTTCTCTGTGTCTCTGTCCATTGATATCCTCCTCTCAAGCATCTTTGGCTTAACCCCCTTCCCCAGCCCCACCCCACTGATCAGCCCAGACCCCTGCTGCCTCCTACTTTACCCTGCCTTGGCCTGATGGAGTCCTATGGAATTCAAATGTCTTATCGTGTGGAAGGTCAGATCCAGCATTCTTGCCCTGGCAGATTTGCTCAGTGGTTAGAGCATCGGCCCAAGGACCGAAGTGTTGTGAGTTCAATTCCCAGTCAAAGGAACATACTTCGGTTGCAGATTCGATCCCTGGCCCTAGTCGGGGCACATGCAGGAGGCAACCAAGCCATGTATCTCTCTCACTTTAATGTTTCTCTCTCTCCTCCTCACCTCCTCTCTCCCTTTCACGCTCTCTAAAAAGCAATGGAAAAAATATCCTCTAGTGAGGATTAAAAAATAAAATCTGGCATTCTTGCTTCAGTTAAGTGAGTTACATTAGAATAATGGGACAATGAATGATAGATTTCCTCTTGCTATAATGTGCTACCCCTCTCTAAATGAAATTACCCAGTAATTCCCTACAAGGTTTGGGATCCAGAAAGAGGTCTCTGTGGCTTTAAGAGATCAACCAAGGTGTCACCATATCAGTGTAAATCTCCTCCCCTTTCCTAGTTATAAAATGAACTAACCCCACAGAGGAAGTGTGCAAGTATCACCACTACCTGAAGAACTCCAAAAAGTACTGTAGCTAAACCATCTAAAATGTTCAGGAAGTACTAACACGCTGGGTTTATTAGGGTCTGATTCCTCGTGTGGCTCAGGTCAGCATGAGGAAGGAATAATGGGGAGCTAACAAGAGGAAAGCCCATGCCAGCCGCCTTCCTTCTCTTTCTCCTGATCTGTACACCAGGTATGAGAAATACTGTTCCTTGCAGGGAGATACTGAGGAAATATTGGGGGTATTCCCGCTGGATTTGAAGCCTGGAGGATGGAGAGAGCAGCCTAGGCCAATACCAGGCACATAGTAATAGCTTGATTAATGATTGATGAACAAATGATTAGGACTCCTTTTTACCCCATTTTGAATCTTCCAATGAAGTATTCCTTCAATTAACATTTCTTGAATTGAATTCAAATGTCATTAACAGAGGTTAGGAGACCTTTCCAACATGTTGGCTTAGGAGACCCGAAGTGTTTCGCTAAAGCAATGATTTTCCTTCTGCTTAGGCAGCATATAATCTTTGGCCAAAAATAAATTAATTTGGATACAATCTATTTTGGACCTTAAGTTGGTATCACTGTGCTGTGACCCTCAGATACAAATAGTCTGGTATTTAAAGCTTGACATCTCTGTTTCAACTAAGGTGGAGAGCAGCCAATTGAATGCAATTGACTAAGAATTTTTCATTGGGTCACAGTTCAAACACTGATGTAAAAATTACATTGTGTTTTCTTCTAACTTTGTAGGAATACCAATAGGGAGATGCCTCTCTCTCTCTCTCTCTCTCTCTCTCTCTCTCTCTCTCTCTCTCTCTCTCTCTCTTCTGCAGCACTTAATTAGAATCTAAATAACAGTGACCTAGACATGGCTTTTGAAAGCAGTGGCAGCACTTAAGGATCGCTTTACCTGAGACTGAAATGCACTCCCTCCTCCATGAAACCCAGACAGTGTTGCACATGCACACAGGACCTACTGAAGATTAGTGGAGCCAGGACCCCACACAAGGAGGAAAATCTGCTGCATTTTTCTCAGAACACGAATTCATTCTTCCAGAGATCTTGTCAGGACCCAGGGATAGTCAGAAGGCCATTCCCTTCACAGCCTGGTCTAAATGATCACATCTGCCTTCCAAGACTGGGCTGCTTCCTAGTAAAGCTGTGAAGGTGTCTAATTTGTCTTTGTGACCGACCCCTCCCCCCCAGCTCAACTTTCTATGCCCTTCCCTAACCCCTCTGTGCCACTTCCCTCTGCCCAGCCACCCTTGAGATACCCAGGCCCTCGGCACAAGTTCTCAGGAAAGGCTTGGCACGTGCACTTAAATACTAGTAACTGGATTTCCTATACTAAAAAGTATTCCCTCTGGAATGAGAGCCTTTATCCCTCCCAATTTTGGGTGAAGGGATGGGGAGAAATATGTGTAGACTAATGCGTGTGCAGGTGTGTATATATCTACGTGCCTAAGGAAGGCCTTCCCCAGTACCTTTCAAGTTCAAGGAATGTATTCTCAGCATGTTGGAAAGGCAGAAGGGTGTGGGGCAGTAACGCTCAACCTTGACTACACGTTAGGATCGCCCAGGAGGCTGTGTAACACAGCAACATCTGGTCTCTACTCCAGTCCAGATGATCAGACTCAGCCAGGGTTTAAAACCACCAGCACAGAAGAACACAGTTGAGCTTTGGCACTGGCAGAAGTAGATTCAAATCCCAGCCCCGATACTTGCGAGTGGCATGATTTGGAATAAATTATTTAACTTTGGCAAACGTTAGTGCCTTCATGTATAAAATGCGGTAGTGACACCAATCTCACTGAGGTGTAGACCAGTTAGTAGTAAATGATTAACAGGGCATCTGACCCATAGTAGGTAGTAACTTTGGTTCTTTTTCTTGACTCTGCCAGGCACTGAATTCGGTGCTAGAAATCACAGAAAGAACCAAGTACCAGGATAGTATCTTGCCTTGAGTAAACAAATACCTTCCTTTTGACCAAAAAAGAAAGAAAAAAAGAAAGAAGAAAGGGAGAAAGAAAGAGAAGAAAGAGAAGAAAGAAAGAGAAAAGGAAAGAAAGAAAGAAAGAAGAAAGAAAGAAAGAAAGAAAGAAAGAAAGAAAGAAAGAAAGAAAGAAAGAAAGAAAGACCTTTCAGAGCGGTGATTGCTCACTTCCAGATTAGAATCACTCTCAGATTTTTTTTAAATGCAGATGGATATTGGCTTCATCCCAAAGATTCTGATTTAATTGACCAGAGATAGGAACTGAGCACCACTATGTTTTAAAAGCTTCTAATGTGAGTCAGGGTTAAAAAGCTACTGTTCTAGAATAAAGACAGATGCATTACTGTGGCAGGAATAATGAATAAGTGGTCAAAAGATGGCTTTGCCTTCCAGCTCTGTCACTTTCAGTATCAACGTGAATATATCTCATAAATTCCCCCAAATTGATAATGGAGATAATGTTATTTGGCTTAAAGGACAGTCATAGGATCAAATAATATAATGTAAGTAAAAGTGCTTTTTAAACCATAACGCACCGTGCAATTTTAGCTCAGCATTCTGACGATGACCAGGTCTTGGGTTGCAAGTAGCATGGTTGGTCTGCACCCCTTCCTGAGACTGTCCAGTCCCTGAGTGTGGGGTGGAAAATTGGGGAGTGGAAATACAGAGGGACATGATGTTGACTATAACAAGACTTTTCCCACTTTCTCCAAATGGAAAAAAAGGAAGTTTTTCTCTGGGTTAAAAAATCCATCAAACGTTCAAGGCAAATGGAAATAGCAAATTTCTCACCATCCCAAACAATTTACTTAATATGTAATCAGTTGGTGGGACTTCTTATAGTTGTAATAAAATTTCTGCTTCCCCAATTTGGCTTCCTCTTGCTCCTACAATACCCCCCTCCACTGACAGGTCTTCAAGGTAGATTGGAATAGTTCATTATTCTAACCACGCAGGTCCTGGGCGTAGAGTTTAATTTAGCTGCCTGTGCGCTACGCTGCTGGGACATTCTCAAACCTTTAAGCCCCTGGCACTGTTAATCAGTCTGAATGTCAGCCAGGAAGAGTGTGAGATGTGAGTTAGCCTTGTGTCCACAAACACCACTCATTACTTCTGTAATGTGAAAATAACAGCAAATGTTGCATTTAAACCTCCTTTGTGGCAGTTCTTTTTTTTTTTTTAAATATATTTTATTGATTTTTCACAGAGAGGAAAGGAGAGAGATAGAGAGTTAGAAACATCGATGAGAGAGAAACATCGATCAGCCGCCTCCTGCACACCCCCCCACTGGGGATGTGCCCGCAACCCAGGTACATGCCCTTGACCGGAATCGAACCTGGGACCTTTCAGTCCGCAGGCCGACGCTCTATCCACTGAGCCAAACCGGTTTCGGCAAACATGACTTCTTTATAGTAAAAGCTTGGTCAATATTTGTTGAATAAATATATATGTTATGTATCACATGGCTACATTTTCTTAATATTTTAATACATATGAAATTATATTACTTTATACTGTAATACTATATAAAGTTGTAAATATATACATTTATGCATGTATATACTTATATATGCACAGTTTTGTACACATAAATATTACAGTTGTGCCTAAGTTCAAGTTATTATGGTGACTCCTGATTACTATTGTCTCAACAGGCAGAGCACCTTGGGGAACATCATATTTTCAATAAGGCTTTGATTCGGCTTCTAAACTGTTTATACTGAAGTGAAATTAAAAAAAAAAAGGCA
>NW_005871152.1:2529402-2550531 GCF_000147115.1 Myotis lucifugus
GGCGTTTAAACGCTGCTCTGATTCCCAGGCACTTCGGGATTCAGGCCCTCCGGTGGCTGTGGCCACATGCTGTCCCCGCATTTTTTAGACAGTGTTTCTCATCTTTGGTTCCATCTTTTTGGAGTTTGATAAAAATTAGATCTCAGACCCCACCTCAGACTTAGTGATTCAGAACCTGCATTTTAACCTGCATTTCCCACCAGTGATTTCTATGCACAGTGAAGTCTGAGAAGCCCTGTCTGACAATCATCTCATCAAATCCTCATTCATAAAGCTAGTTATTTCCCCATTTTACAGATGAAGCAACTGAGACTCAGACATGAACCATTACATGGCTAGGTCAGGACCACACAGCTAGTTATTCATACACTGAGACCCGTCCCAGATCTGCTGGTTCCAAGAGCAGAGCACGGAACCTCCTGGCACTGGCCTTGCAGGGCTTGGTTATTTATAACTGTCATGGAGAGCATGGAGTCAATAATTTATTTTGCATCCTCTTCTGCACGAAGCAGTTTCTCGGGGGTTATTCTTCACAGATTAACTATAAACAGAAGAAAAAAGTAAGATTGCCACTGATAAGGACCTCTCTAAGAAAGCCAGAGAAAGGCTTCAATCTATGGATTTCTGGTAACCCTGGAAACCTGTGCCTTTATAGAACACGGATAAAATCCTCAGAGGATCGGGGTGAAGATTAGTTATATAATTAGATAGAAGGCAGATGGACCCCTTTGAGAAAGAAATCAATACCCACACAGATGCTGAGTACCAATATAGAAAATACCACCCCCCACCCCACTTGCTGAGGTCATCCCCTGAAGCAAAACATGCTGTGTCCTGGGTGGGGCCACACATCAGGGGCTTTGACTGAGGCTTTGACTGATGACATGGCCCCACCATCCTGCATCTTTGTCCTGCCTGCTTCAAACTGCAGCAGTGCCAGCCCTTCACAAGGGAAAAGCATTGGAATAGGATGGGAAGATGAACTAGCCATGGGACCTTAGGTAAGTCACTTAGTGTCTCTAAATCTCAGTTTCCACATCCATAAAATGGGCAGGATATCAAACCTGCCCTGCCTCCATCATAGACTTGAGTATTAGCTATGCTAATCCATGTGGAACTGAAAGTTCATTATTTTCTCATCATGAAGCCTGATGATATGTAAGGTGTTATAATACTAGTGTTTGTTTGTTTGTTTGTTTGGCCAAGCCAGGCCAGACACTTGAAATTTACATTATCTTGCTTAAAATGGCCCAATTCTATGCAAAAGTCATCAGCTTCTGGGCTGCCTGAATTGTGTCAAGTTGGATGCTAGCAAGCTGTGGAATGTGTAATAATACAAGCTGTTTAAAAGGGACTAGGAATCATCTAGAAAAGGCCCCTTAACAAAGGAACTCCCCAGTAGCAAGCCCCATTGCCTCATATTCCACCAGTACAGCAGTAGAAGCTTTGAAAGGCAAATATTACTAGGAGAGGTTAACATATTGGCTGGTTGCCAGTCTCTTACACTTTAGTCTGAATTAGTCTATTCACAGATTCCTTCAGTACTGCTCTTAAACTCCCCAACCAAGGGCCCCAACCCAGGGAATTGAAAGATAAATTTGATAGTGGAGAAAAGACAGAATTTTGGAGACTGAGACACTGCCTTGAGAAGTAGACCTGGGTAGAGCCCTGCAGTAGATACAAGAGGGGACTGGGCACTTCAAAGGAGGTAAAACTAGTGAAATGAACAGTAAATAAAGGAATGGTAGAGAGTGCTGAATCAAACTCACTTTATAGTTTTTCTCAAGTTCTAAAACGGGGAGAATTGAATCCTGTGTTCTTTTGCCTAGTCCGACTCCCTCTTTGGGACAATTATTTTCCTTTTCTTCTTCGTAGCAAAGATTTTAGCTTGATAGCACTCCAGGTAATGAAAAAAACAAACAAAGCTAATTTAATAATCTTGACTGTTGCTCATTGTAAATCATTGTTTATCCCAGACAAGTAATTATCTGCAAGGCTCTCCTACATGTACCATTTTTAATCAAAAGTCCTTTAAAGTGAGTTGGAAGGCTTTTGTCCAATATAAGTTACCTATGTTAAGACAAATGCATTCAGGACTCTAAAAAAGACCCTCCAAGGTTGTAAACAAGGGAAGTGTTGTAGAACCCTTCACTTGTGTAACATGCTGCCTCAGTTTCCCCAGGGTGATCAGCATCTGGAGAGCTAAAGACAAGACAGTGAGAGGAGAGAGGATGGCATTGATCCAAGCAAACACAAAATGGATAGCTCACATTTCCCTGATGGACCCTAATGAATTCTGTTCCCGAGCCTAGACATTTGTGAACCTTCGGCTCATTCACAACCCGGCCAGTCACCGGTCAGTGGACACAAAACACCTAGGGTACCATGGTGATCACCCTTGACCCCACCCTACCTCCAAATTCCTGTGCTCCTTCAGTTCTGGTGGATTCTAGCCTCCACGGTCTTCCCTTGTAATTTTGCCCTTGCTCTCATCCATTGCACTTGACCCCTAAATTTAGATTCCAAATTTGAACCTCAGAGCTCTTTACTCACTGTAGTAGATTGGATTCACTCATCACCAAATATTCTGATTCTCTTCCCTATGAGAGGATTCTAAAAGCTGGCTCCATTTACCTGCACAATAGCCATGGGCTCAGTGGACCAATGAAGAGTGGGCAGAAGTGACATGGTTTGCCATCTTTCTTTTCCTTCTGTCTCGATGACCGAACAGGTTCTAGGAGAGGCCACTCTATCAGCCTGGTCCCAGCAGGCAGATGTGGAGTGGCAGTGAGCCATGTTGGACACAGGAGTGAGAAATAACCCTTTGTTATCATAAACATGGAGATTTGGGAGTCTTATCTGTTATGATAGTGTAACTGACTCACACATCCTTGGATTCCCACCCCTTACAGAAACTCTAGACAGACAAGATGCATAGACTGCCAGACTCGACTCCAGCCCCAACGCACCGTGATGTTCAGAGAAAAAACGTAGACCATCCGCCCGGGAAAAGCAACATCCTCAGGTATGCTATGACGACTCAGCACCTGAAGTGGTATGTAATGTTCTCAGCCCCCTTGATGTCATCTGTCTTTCTGGGTTTATGGCCTTTGAACAAAACCTCATCCCAGAATCCAGCAGGATACAGAATGCCAAGATCCCCTTTGAATAAATGAGGCATTATCATCCGAGAAGGCCGTCCCTAAATCTCATGATATGGCCCTCTTCCAGGTCTTATATGAAATTACCCATCAGGCCTTGCCCGGGCCATCTACTCACCTAGAAAATTACCGAACTCCATCCAACACTATAGAATTGCATTTCTAAAAACCCAGCAGCAATCATTAGAAGTGTTACTTTTTATGTTAAATTTTCTTCATGTATGAATTTTCCTTTCTTCTCTTTATTCACCTTCTCAACCATATAAATAAGGTGGCAAATTCAAAAGACAGCTGCTATAGGTTCTGACAAACGTAGGTTCTGATTATGTCATGTTCTCCCAGTGCGACCTTGGGAATGTTTGTAGCTTCCTAGGGCTGCCCCACCTTGCCTGTGAGTCTGAGATAACTATTCAGAGCCCGCCACTGCTGGGAGTTGTGCCTGACACTGAGTACAAAGGCTTTCCCAAAGTGGGGGCTGCCCACTGTCACCACATTTTCTGAGCCCCAACTTTCCTCCTTATTGTAAACAGATACATCCCAGGGGGGTGTATTTTGGGGAGGCATTTCCTTCATTAAGTCAATGTGTAAAAGTTGTGTATTTCTGTGTTTTAGCTCCTATCCCCACCCCCTACCTCTGGGAGACTGTATTATCTTGAGGATTGAAGTTGTGATAGACTCAGTGGCTCCAAATGTCTCAATAGTATAATAAATGTTCAATACGGGCTGTTAAATAAAGTCATGAATGAACTGACTCAAAATGGTGAGTCTTACTACTCAAAATAATTTACTACTACTTATTCTTTCTACTTCTTTCCCCTTAGTTCTCTCAAAAGAAGGGAACGTGAATGTGTGTGTCCCACACTGAGCTCTTTAGAAGTGGAGTGTTATGTCAGAAAAGTCTGTTCAAAATATATTCTGTTGACGTCCAATTGGAGAGGAGAAGGTCCGCCCTCTGTAGCTAGTGATTGTTCATCGTTCTTGAATTCTGCCATGCCCCAAGGGGGTCAGCCATAAACAGACCGATTCTGCTGTGCTGGCTGATTTTTCACTGTGTTCAGGGTGTACACAATTTATGAGCTAGAGTTACAGCCATCCAGTGGTTTAAATTATACGTGAAATCATAACACAAATTTTAAAAGGTAGCCAACCTCCCAGCCTACGTTCAATTTTGTAGATTGTGAAAAATAACAAGCTTCTGGTTTTGTTCTTAAATAGATGCCGATCTTTCCCTTCCTGACCTCAGTGTCTGGCTGGTACTCAACCCAACCCTTGCTTTGGGACATCTGTCCAGCTATAGTGGAACTCCGGCTCCTCCCAAAACCTGGGATGGTTCCAGAGGCTTCCAGGGGATCTGGGCCCATCTAAGTAAAGAAAAATCTTTGTTACTATCAACCACACCACCCTTTTGAATTGCTCTGGAAATACAGGGTGGCTCCCCTCCCAAAAGCACATTCAGAAAGTAGGCTACAATGCAGTGCTTTGCAAACTGTGTTCTGTGACCACCTGCCTCAAAATCCCTAGGATGGGTGGGTTAAAATGCTGACTTCTCAGCCCTGCCCAGATGGGCTGGAGCAGAATTTCAGGGAAGGAAGCATGGAGATCAATATTTTTCATAAGCTCTCTAGAAAATCTTCCACCCATGAAATTATGAGAATCACTAGAACCTCTGTTAAGAGCACAGGTTCTAGAGCCAGGTGGGACCTAGTTTGAATTCTTACTAGCTATGCGATCTTAGGCAAGTACTTAACTTTCCTACACCTCAGTGCCCACACATCTGGAAAATGCCCCCACAGTGTGGGGGAAAGATAAAATGGAATGAGATTAGGCATGTAAGGCAGGGGTTCTCAAACTCCACGTGCACAGGAATCCCTGGGGGTCTCGTTAACGTGCAAATTCTGATTCAGTGGGTGTGGGCTGCAGCTTGAGATGCTGACTTTTTCTAGCAAATGTCTCAGTACCCTGTCCACACTTTGAGTAATTGCCAGACGCACAGTAAATTCTAAAAAATGTTAGCTATTCCAATATAAGAATTGGCTGGGCAAGAATGAAAAGACAAAGAAGAGAGCAGTGATTTTTTAAAATCATGATCATCCACTGTAATTATCTCTGGTGCTTTGAAAAAAACGCAGGTGCCTGGGCTTCCATCTTCAAAGGTTCTGATTCAGTGCCTTCACGGGGGAGCCCAGAAGTCTCTGTGTTTAAAGTGCAACAAGTGGCCCTAACCGGTTTGGCTCAGTGGATAGAGCATCGGCCTGCGGACTGAAGGGTGCCAGGTTTGATTCCGGTCAAGGGCATGTACCTTGGTTTCGAGCACATCCCCAGTAGGGGGTGTGCAGGAGGCAGCTGATCGATGTTTCTCTCTCATCAATGTTTCTAACTCTCTATACCTCTCCCTTCCTCTCTGTAAAAAATCAATAAAATATATTTTAAAAATAAAAATAAAAAATCAAGTGCAGCAAGTGAGCCAAGATGAAGAACCACTGGATCTAAAAGAATAAGTGTCTCAGATAAAACTTATTTTGCAGCTACTAAGATGTTAAAGTGTCCCACTAGTACAAAATGTTTATTCATCATTGCTATAGACTGAATGTGTGGGTCTTCCCCAAAATGTATATGTTGAAATCCTAATCTCCAGGTGATGATGTTTGGAAGAGAGCCCTGGGAGGTGACTGGGTCATAAAGGTGGAACCCTCATGAGTGAGATAGTGTCATAAAAGCAGCCCCAGAGAGCTCCCTAGCCCAGCCGTGGGCAAACTACGGCCCACGGGCCGGATCCGGCCCGTTTGAAATGAATAAAACTAAAAAAAAAAAAGACCGTACCCTTTTATGTAATGATGTTTACTTTGAATTTATATTAGTTCACACAAACACTCCATCCATGCTTTTGTTCCGGCCCTCCGGTCCAGTTTAAGAACCCATTGTGGCCCTCGAGTCAAAAAGTTTGCCCCCCCCTGCCCTAGCCCCTTTTCCTTGTGAGAAGATGCCACCAATGAACCAGGAGGGAGGCTCTCACCAGACACTGAATCTGCTGGTGCCTTGCTCTTGGACTTCACAGCCTCCAGAACTGTGAGAAATACGTTTCTGTTGTTTATAAACCACCCAGCCTACAGTATTTTGTTACAATGGCCCAGACAGACTAGGACACTATGATGCCAGTCTAAAGCATACTGCCTGAGTCATGGCCATCAACAAAGGAAAGAGGAAACTTTGGTCTCGGCTCCTAGACTGCTCTAGCAGTTCATTATAGGGTCAGTCTCAGTTGCTCTTCTGTCTTTTACTGCACAAAGGACAAAAGGGTTACAAGAGGCAAACACCTTAAAGCAGCGGTTCTCAACCTGTGGGTCGAGAACAATGAAAATACATCCTGCATATTAGATATTTACATTACTATTCATAACAGTAGCAAAATTACAGTTAGGAAGTAGCAACAAAAATAATTTTATGGTTGGGGGTCACTACAACATGAGGAACTGTATTAAAGGGTCACGGCATTAGGAAGGTGGGTCCATCCAACTCCATCACTTAAAAGCTGTGGGATCTTGGACATCCTACATTAACTCCCTGCTCCTCAAATACTTCATCTGTGAAATAGGGAGAACAGCTAGCCCACCTACCTCATAAGCTTGTAAGAGTCCAGTGAATACTCTATAACTTTGCTACTCAAAGTGTAGTCCATGGACCAGCAGTATCAGCATCGCCTGAGAGCTTATGGAAACGCAGAATCTCAGAGCTACTGAATAAGAATTCGCATTTTAACTAGACACTCCCTCCCCACCCAGGGATTCCTTTGCCAAACACTGCTTTATGGTACTAAAAAATTATAAGGAAGTGTTGAAAGATGAAATAGCCCTTGTCCCTAAGGGTCCTACAGATTCGCTGGAAGTCATATATTATACATGAACAATTAGAGATGGGTACAAAGCCAACAAAATCAAGTGCGAAGGAGTGCCCACATTTTCCAGAAACCAAAGCCATTAGAAAACAACAGCAGCAACCACAGCATTGCCATTCTTTCCAGCTCAGATAATAAGTGCTTCCCAGATGTTTCCACAACCAAGAAACAGATAAGGAAATGAAGAATGATGTTTATACGTCGCAGTGGGATCAAGGGACGGGGTGGCTCAGGACCAGAGTTAATTGTCTTGGGCACTGCTTCTGAAACTTAAATGGGCATCTCATGAAAATGCAGATTCTGAGATGAGGCCTGAAATTCTGCTTTTCTAACGAGCTCCCAGAAGTTGCCCAGGCTACTTGTCCACGAGGGGTGAGGATTGGGGATTCAGGCCGCCCAGCCCAGTACCAGCAGCCCTAAGGGCCAGAGAGAAATCAAAATCTTAGTACACCTTAACACATCTATGGCTCAGTGGATGGGAAGCACTATTCTCACTCATATTAATTTGCGCTAATTCATCATTTATATTGTGACCAGAAAGTGTTGTTCCTGCACCCGAGGGCTTCTCTATTTTATTTATTAATTTTTAAAATAAAGTTTACTGGGGTGACATTGGTTAATAAAATTATATAGGTTTCAGGTAATTCTATAATACATCATCTGTATATTGTACTGTGTGTTCACCACCCCAAGTCAGGTTTCCTTCCATCACCATTTACCGCTCCCCCCTTTACCCTCTTCTGCCTCCCCCCACCCCCCTTCCCCTCTGGTAATCACCATACTGTTGTAGGTCTATGAGGTTTTTTGTTTTGTTTTGTTTTGGGTTTTTGCTTAATCCCTTTCACCTAGTCCCTCTTCCCTCTCCCCTTTGACAGCTGTCAGTCTGTTGGCTGTATTTACAAAGTCTGTTTCTGTTTTGTTGGTTAGTTTATTTTGTTCATTAGATTCCACCTATAAGTGAAATCATGTGCTATTTATCTTGCTCTGACTGACTTATTTCACTTACAATAGCCAAGATTCAGAAGCAACCGAAGTGTCCATCAGTGACTGAGTGGCTAAAAAACCTGTGGTACATTTACACAATGGAATACTACTTGGCCATTTAAAAAAAAAGGAAAGACCTTTGGGAGGCAGCATGGATGGATCTGGAGAGTATTATGCTACCTGAGGGCATCTCTTTTGTTTGGTTTGGTTAATCCTCACAGGAGGATATTTTTTCCATTGATTTTTAGAGAGTGGAAGGGAGGGGAGAGACTAAGAGAGAGAAACATGAATGTGAGAGAGAAGCACTGATTGGTTGCCTCCCACATGGGCCTGAACCAGGGATCAAGCCTTTAACTGAGGTATGTGTGCTTGACTGGAATTGAACCCGGGATCTTTAGGTCCGTGGGCTGACACTCTGTCCCCTGAGCCAAACCAGCTAGGGCTGAGGGCATCTTTAATACCTCACACACACAGGGTGAGGATGGACAGGAAGTCACCTACCTTAGTGCGTAAGTATAGCATCACCTTGTGGTCAGATATATGTCAGCCAGTACTGCTGACTGGAAGGGAACTAGCTCAGTGGTTCTCAACCTTCCTAATGCTGCGACCCTTTAACACAGTTCCTCATGTTGTGGTGACCCCCAATTTCATTGTTACAAATTGAACATAATTAAAGCATAGTGATTAATCACAAAAACAATATGTAATTATATATGTGTTTTCCGATGGTCTTAGGCGACCCCTGTGAAAGGGTCGTTCGACCCCCAAAGGGGTCTCGACCCACAGGTTGAGAACCGCTGAACTAGCTGGTGATGACATGGTTCTGCAAGCTGAGAAACCTGTCAAGGCAAACCTTTCCGAGGCTCCAGAACTGTGTAGTTATGTTCATTTGCAAGTCTCTCCTTGGAGCAGAACAATGTGAGTGCACACTTCCAGGAGCTACACAATGTTCTCTCTCTGGCACCTGCTTTATGCATAGATGCTAACAGCCGTGTCAGTTCACCCTTCTGTGAACTCCCCAGGGGACTGGTTTCATGGCATTTTTTTTTCTTGGCATAGTATTTGTACCCCCCCCCCCAGATTCCTGGGACTATATAACTCATATAGTCATACTGACTCATGATATAATTTTAGCAGGAAATTTATCTATAAGAAAAGAATACGCCGAAACCGGTTTGGCTCAGTGGATAGAGCATCGGCCTGCGGACTGAGGGGTCCCGGGTTCGATTCCGGTCAAGGGCATGTACCTGGGTTGCGGGCACATCCCCAGTGGGAGATGTGCAGGAGGCAGCTGATCGATGTTTCTCTCTCATCAATGTTTCTAACTCTCTATCTCTCTCCCTTCCTCTCTGTAAAAAATCAATAAAATATATTTTTAAAAAAAGAAAAAAGAAAAGAATACCTTCAGTAAACATTTCCAAGAAAGCAAGCCTGAGCAATCTCAATATCCTTATTGGAGAAATTAAAAATCACCAGTGAAAAATGCATAAATTTGACTGCAAAATATATTGTTAACTTCTCTTTGGCAAAAACAAGGTTGAAAGACAAATAGAAAACGGGAAAATACTATCAATTTAAACAAAGATTTAATACTCAAAGAATAAATCAATAAGGGAAATAATCATAATAGAAAAGTAGACAAATAACATAGTCTAGAAACTCACACAAACATGTACAAATGATTGATAAATCTATACGTAAACATTCAAATAACCTTGAAATGCAAATGAAAAGAAAATATTTTGTCTATGAGATTCCTAAAGATGAAAAGTATTGACAAAATGCCTTTTGGTGAGTATTGGGTCAATGGCACTGTCGTGTACTCTGTGGGTGAGAATATAAATCAGTCAAATGTGTCAAATATGCCTTTAAAATTCAGATCTTGTAGTCAGTACTCCCACTCCTAGAAATCTACCTTAACGAGATAATCTCAACTAGAAGATGAATATTCACTCGTTTGTAGTATTGAGTCTTTTTACATGTGCGAGGCATTGGATTGAAAACTAGTGGTACAGCTGAGAACAAAACAAGCAAAATGCCTGCCTTCAAGGAGTATGCACTGTAGTCTGGGGAGACAAATGGCAAAACAATCAATTGTGTGTGTGTGTGTGTGTTTGTGTGTGTGGTGGTGGTGGTGGTGGTGGTGGTGGTAGTGGTGGTGGTGATATTCACAAGAAGAATAAAGCAGGGTAAGGGCAATAAGAAATGGAATGCACTGGTCCTAGCAGGGTGATTAGGAAAGGCCTCTCTGATGAGGAGACACAGAGCAGAGGCTTGAGGAAGTAGGGAAGCAGGGTGTAGGAATATCGATAGAAAGATGCTTCCAGACAGAGGAAAAGCAGGTACAAAGGTGGGACCAGTGAGTCTGGAGCAGAGTGAGGAAGAACAAAGTGGTCGGAGCTGAGGGAGTGGTCCTCTGAGACTACACAGGGCCTTGTTCACCACAGTGAGGCCACTGGGGTTTCACCATTAACAAAACAAGCAGAATTACTTGTGGGAACAATGGAGGGCTTTGAGCAAAGCAACTGTGGTCTATGACTTGAGTTTGTAAAGATCCTCTGGCTCCCGGTGAAGAATAGACTGGAAGTGGGCAAAAGTGTAAGCAGGAAGACCACTCAGAATGTGATTACAATGATCCAGGTGAGACACGAGGACGGAGAGTGACCGTGGAGATTGTTGAAAGTGCTTGAATTCTAGATATGTTTTGAAGGCAGAGCAGATATGAGTCATAAGAGATATAAAGGAGTCAAGTTTGGCTCTGAGATTTTTGGCTGAGAGGGACATTTATTGAGCGGGAAAACTTGTAGAAAGAGAACTTAGGTGAGATGAGGTCAGAGAAATCAAGGGCTTTGAATTTGTCAAGTTTGCATAGTCTGTTAGACATCTGAGTAGAGATGTCAGGTAAGCACCTGGATTAGGAATCTGGAGTTCAGAGAGAGGTCTGGGCATCTGGATAGTGTTTAGCTCTGAGACCAGATGAAATTTCCTAAGGAATGAATGGAGAAGGAGAAAAAAAGAGGTCTGAGATCTGAACAATGGGATGCACCCAAACTGGAGGTGAGGAGAAACTATGGACAGTGAAAGGCAGTGGCTAATAAAATGGGGAAAAAACCAAGAAAGTGGTTTCATGGAAGGCAAGTGAAGAATTCCAAGAAAGAAAGGAATGCTTAATGTGTCAAATGCTGCAAGAAAGTCAAAAACGAAGGACCAGCTATTGGGTTGGACAGCATGGTGGCCACTAATGACTTTGTAAGGTCTGTGGAGGGCTGTGGGTGAACACCTGATGGGAATGGATTCAAGAGACAGCAGGAGGATAGAAAGTGAGGTTGGCAAGTATAAACACCTCTTTTAAAAATGTAAGGTGACTAGGGAAACAAAGAACATGGGTGTAGCTGGAGGTGGAGTGACATCAAGGAAGATTTATTTTAAAGATGGGAGCTATTTATCTGATATCTATTTCTAAAGAAAAGGTATGGCAGAACAGAAATAACGACAAAGGAATTAAGGGAGATGAGATAGAATGCCTTGGATAGAAGCAGATGCAAAGAATTTGTTACCCAATTGTTTATAATAAAAAACTGGATATTAATGAAAAGCTTATCAATAGGAACTGGATATGTGATAAAATACAATCATTAAAATTTATAGTAAAGATTCTGTATTTATCTGCACAGTAATGTATCTACAATAAAAAATGATGAGCCCTAGCTGGTTTGGCTCAGTGCTGACTGAAGTGTCCCAGGTTCAATTCCAGCCAAGGGCACATGCCCGGGTTGCCTGCTCAATCCCATGCAGCAGGCAGCCGATCAATGATTCTCTCTCATCATTGATGTTTCTATCTCTCTCCCTCTCCCTTCTTCTCTGAAATCAATAAATATATATATTTTTTAAATATAAATTTTTTACACTGAGTACATATATAATTTGCTTATTTTCTCCACTTAGAGTTGCTGCGATAAGAAAGACAATGCCCTGCCCTGAAGCCCTCTCAGAGGTTTTGAATGATTTATCCATCCCTTCAACCCTTTTCCCATCTACGCCCTCCTTAACAAACATCAATTCAAATCCCAAGTCTGCCACTAATTAGCTTCTTACTTTTGACCAATATATTTAACCTTCATAAGCCTGTTTCTTCATCTATAAAATAATTATTTTAAAAATTTGCCACAAAAGACTGTTGGGAGGATCAAAGATGATGATGATGCAGGTAAAATGCCTAGCATAGTGCCTAGCACATTACAGGTACTAAATACTAGGCTGTTACTACCTGGATGTGCTGATACCTGTTCACTTCCCTAGGGCAAGACTAGTATGCAAGCTTAGTACACAATTAGAGAAAAAATGCGGAGGAGGATCCACCATTATCAATAACATGCCTCTGACTTTGCTTTTTCCTATTTCTGGTCTCTTGTCTAATGCAGGGGGATTTTTTGAAAGCAAGAAAAAAAAATTCGCCAGGCTTCACAATGGCCAGCAAACATTCCAAAATTTGACTAATCCGCCCTCTAGTGGTAGACATAATAATTGCCACTTCTTTTCCTCCAATTGGAGTTGCTATAGAAAATGCCCCAAAAGGGTAGCATCTGAGGTGTTTGCCTCACCCCCCACTACTGGTCCTGCCACCACCACGGAAAGGTGCAAAAGTGCCTACCTACAACTGGCCCAGTGCTCACTACCTGTGCTAAGACTTTGAAGCTCCTCCTTAAAATACAAACCTGTATCTGTGCCTGGGAGGAGTGGTCTGCCTGTGAATCCTTCAGCTTGGACTTAGCAGCGGGATCCGTGGGATGAGAGTCAGCAAGCCCATGGGATGTTAGCCATAAACGTGAGCTTAAAGGGGCCCCTGGCTATTCCGAAGGTGGTGAGTAGAAGATGAGAATCCCCAACATGCTTCTTCTGTTCCCTCAAAAATTGTAATTGTCTATCTAGAAGTAACACCTCAAAACAGCAGTTGGTATAATACGATTGGAGATTAAGTCTTGAAGTAAAGGAATGCATAAATTTTCCTAGCCTGAAAGGTGATTCATATCTATATCTATATCTATACCTATATATCTATCTACATCTATATATCTACCTCTATATCTATGTCTATATCTATCTATATCTATCTATATATATATATATGTTAGTATGCATTTGTGCTGGTATAAAGAACTTTATATTTTGGGCCAAAAGTCCAGGGATTGAGAACCAATGAATTGGAGATAGGGGACTTAACTCATAGACAAAGGATAGGCTTTTTTAAAATTAACATACAGAATTATTTTTGAAGCTGGACCATATTATAATAATCAGAACACAGAACTGGAAAGAATTGAATACCTAATATTTGTAGGTGTATATACTCTTTCACTTGTTAATTGGATATTTATGGAGGCCCACAAAATTCAAACACTGTATGCTCTTCTCAGCCCTGTAGGGGTGCAAGATAAATTAGACATGCAGTTTCCTCCAAGGTGTTTGCAGTCTACCAGAGGATGTGGCATACTTATAATTACAAAACTAGGTAGAAGGCACCATTAATGCTGAGTAGAGATAGTTCAAAATATAATCTCATCACAGCTGGCTTAAAGAAAGCATTGTTCCCACAAGTAATAAATATTTATTGAATGATTGGAGTGGAGCAGAAAATAGAGTGAATAGGGAGCAAAGGGACGAGTATGGATTTTAGTGTCAGAAATACATGGGTAGAAACTCAGCTCAAGTGTCACTTGAGCCATGTAACACTTGGGCAACTTCAGGGCTCAATAATATTAGATATTAGAATGTCTAAGATTACCTTGGTCTTGAAAGATGGGTAGGTTACAGATATGTGGAAATAAAGAGAAGGGCACTTGTTTCCCACTACTTATCAAGTGCATACTTGGCTTGACACTCTAAGGCAGTGGTTCTCAACCTTCTGGCCCTTTAAATACAGTTCCTCATGTTGTGACCCAACCATAAAATTATTTTCGCTGCTACTTCATAACTATAATGCTGTTACTGTTATGAATCGTAATGTAAATATCTGATATGCAGGATGGTCTTAGGTGACCCCTGTGAAAGGGTCGTTCGACCGTCAAAGGGGTCGAGACCCACAGGTTGAGAACCGCTGCTCTAAGGAATCATCCTTCTGAACACATATAAGCAAGCAGCAGGCAGCGTGCTAGGAAGATTAAAGCAACCCTGGGAGTTACACAACATTGGCCCCACACTAGTAAGATGCAAGGAATCTCACACACTTTGCACATCTCTGATTCGACGCTGTGAAGCACTGAGTTGTGAGTGTGTAAACCAGTGATGGCGAACCTTTCGAGCTCGGCGTGTCAGCATTTTGAAAAACCCTAACTTAACTCTGGTGCCGTGTCACATATAGAAATTTTTTGATATTTGCAACCATAGTAAAACAAAGGCTTATATTTTTTATATTTATTTTATATATTTAAATGCCACTTAACAAAGAAAAATCAACTAAAAAAATGAGTTCGCGTGTCATAGGTTCGCCATCACTGGTATAAACAGTCATTTTCGTGTAGGTCACTGTCCTTGCACTAGCTACAAGAGGAAGTGTTATGTGTTTAATTGGGCCCCCCAAGAATTCATGTTTTGAATACCATAGACTAGGTGGCTTATAAACAACAGAATTTACTTCTCACAGTTCTGGAGGCTGGGAAATCCAAGATCAAGACATCAGCAGATGCGGTGTCTGGTGAGCATCCACTTTCTGGGTCACAAATGACTGTCCTGTTGTGTTGTGTCCTCACCTGGTAAAAGGGACAAGGACACGCTGGGGCCTCCTTTATAAGAATACGAATTCCACCCCAGGGGCTACCCTCATGATCTAATCATCTCCCAACAGCCCCACCTCCAAACACCATCACATTGGGGGTGGGTATGAATGGGGGGACATAAACAATCCATCAATAGAACTACCTTCCTGTAATTGTCTGCTTGGTCATCTGGCCACAGATGGGGAAGTGATCTTCTTTCCTACTAACCATGAGCATCTCGAGAGAGAAGGCTCTGTGTCTTACATAACTTTATTCTCATTGTCTAGGAAAGAGCCTGGTAATAGTGGGTGTTCATTAAGTGCTGAATTTATGACCTAAAGGGAGAACAATGACCTCACTAAATAATAAACAGTTAGCCTGGGTGACACGGACTCTAGGTGTCACATTTCATGAGTAGAGGAAGACTTCATGGAGGAGATAGGACATGAACTAGAACTGAGAGGCATGAAGGGTATGAAGAGCACATGCCACAACAGGGCCAGGTGTGACAGCAGCCGGGAGCACTTACATAACACTGTGTGCCAGGCACTGTCCTAAGGACTTTAAACCAGTAACTCACTTAATCCTCATCACAGTCCTGTAAGCAAGTACCACTATCATCCAGTCCCCAGGCAGTCTGGCCTAGGGTCTGCTCTCTCCTCACCATGCTGAGGCATGACACCAGCTCAGGCACTCAGACACGGGAATGGTCACCGCTTGGGGTGGCTCGGCTGAAGAGCAGCGAAAGGGGTGTCCTAAGACAAGGTTGGCTGGATAAGAGCACCATAATAATAATAATGTTTGCATAGTATTTGGTGGTTTGCAAAGTGCTTTCAGATGCATCATTTTGTTTTGACTCTCACAGTCCTGTGAATTTGGCATGGTGGGTATTATTACTCCTGTTTTACAAATAAAGAAATGGCCGAAACTGGTTTGGCTCAGTGGATAGAGCGTCGGCCTGCGGACTGAAGGGTCCCAGGTTCGATTCTGGTCAGGGGCATGTACCTGGGTTGCAGGCACATCCCCAGTGGGAGATGTGCAGGAGGCAGCTGATCGATGTTTCTCTCCCATCGATGTTTCTAACTATCTATCTCTCTCCCTTCCTCTCTGTAAAAAATCAATAAAATATATTTTTTAAAAAAAAGAAATGAAGGCTCAAAGCTATTAGCAATCAACTCAAACCCTGAGCTCTGTTCTTTCTAATGACATAGTCTAGAGGATTTGGAAAGCTATTAAGAGACATTTGGAGTTGATGCATTATGTAAAAGAGAATCCCTGTAGGTTTAAGCAGGGCAGGAATGCTTACAGAGGAATGCTTGGCTGAAAGATTTGTCCCATGTCACCACTTTCTGGAATGCGGAGGGGGAAAACAAGCCCAAACATACAGACACTGAAGCAAGCATAAATTTATACTGTCAGCTGTGCTTGGCAGCATCCCAGAAGAGCAGAATTCCCTTCAATATGCCTGTTTAACCAATCTACAATCATCTAAGTAAATATTTTACACCACCAATACACAATAATACCCGGTGCATTACATTAACAAGACATTGCTCCCTTTGAAATTGCTAGAATATCTTAGATCCCCACCTGTCTTCTTCCCGGTGCCAAAGATTTATTACTGGAATCCCTTCTTTCTGGAAAACATAAAGTGCTCACCATATGTGCTGGATCTCTGGCACAGCAGAACCATCAATTGTCTCCTTGGTAGTCACTGTCCCCTTCCTTCTGCTAATCCTAGCCTTCAGTTTAACAGTTATGTGGGGCCCCCACTTTAGGCCCAAACAGGGCGTGGTTGGGTACACAGGTATGTAAGGAATGAACAGGCTGTTGCACTTACCATTTGGTCTTTTAAGAGCCGTTCACATGCCTGCATTGCCTTTTTGAGGTCAGGATCATGTCTATCATGTGCACTGCTGTCTCCTCAATATCTGGTTAATCACTGTATTCTCAACCAAAGTACTGGCACTTAGTAAATGCTCAATGAATATTCAATGAATGAACACAATGCAGCCAAAATGCTTATAAATGGGTAAGTACCATCTTGTTAAGATGCCCAGTACATAGATACATCCCAGGTTTGGGGGTGAGAGCTCCCATATTTCTGTAGTGAAATATGATACATCATAAAGACAGCACCAATTCATTGTATTATTACTCTTCTAGACACTCTCCATTGGGGGTGAGGGGGGATGAAAAGAACAGTGGGTTCTCTGTTCTGTGCTAATGCTTCGTGTACATTATAGATATTACAACCCCATTTTATAGGTGAGGAAATTGAGTGACTGGTTTTCTAAATTAAGTGGCAGAGCTAGGACAAGAACTCCAAATCCAGAATACTCTTTCTACCACACCTCATACCTGCACCACAAGTGGCCAAGGTCTTCATTTGTAAAAGGAACCACTATCCTCATTTTAATGGTGGCATGGTCTGTCTCTGTTCCTTGTTCATGTGCTTCCCCTTTTCTATTCTGTTACCCTGTCCCAAGTTTATCTCACATGGGACTTTGTGCAGAGCACAGCTTCTTCTCCAACTTTAATGTGAGTACGGACTGCCTGCAGATCTCGTTCAAATGCAGACTCTGGTTCAGCAGCTCTGGGTGGGGCCAGAAAGTCTGCATTTCTAACCAGCTCCCAGGTGCTGAGGATGCTCTGGTCCTCACCCACACTTTGGTAGATCAGTGTTGTGCTCACAGGTAAATGGAAATAATTTTGGATGATGAGAACTCTGACCCCATCGTACGGATTCATGGTATATAAGAGCTGGATCAGCTAAAGCAGGTTAAATGGCAGAAACAAAGAAACTGCAGTGCAGAAGTTACCTGCCCAGAGTCTGTACTGGTGGCCAAACTGTAGTACGGTCTTTTATAGTTAACTAGAGGCCCTGCTGCCTCAAGGCCCCGCCCCCCCGCCTACACCTGCCTTGGCCTGGCGCTGCCTGCATCCACCACCACACACCCCCAGTTCCCTGGAGCCTCCCAATCGATCGCCCGCAGAGGGTGGCCTGGGCCTCCTCTTTGGGAGGATCACAGAGCCCCCCGCCAATTGATCGCCCTGCTGGCCAGTGGTCTGGGCCTTCCTCTGTGGGGTGATCGTGGGGCTATGGCAGGCCCCCTGACCAATCGCATGGCACCCGCCTTGGCTGGCCTGGTGCCAGTGCGTGTCATAGCATGGTCATCTGGAAAGTCGTCCGACGGCTGTTTTGCTGTTCAGTCGATTTGCATATTACTCTTTTATTATTATAGATTATATGCTTCTATGTAGGATATTTACAGCTTTTTCTGTTTGGTCTTTACAACTGCTCTATTAGATAGGATGGGTATTCAAATTCCTGGCACATAGAATGCTCAATACATTTGGGGTATTTTTATCCCTGCTTTATAGAGACTGAGCCTCAGAGAGATTAACTGTTGATCAAGCAGATGTTCAAATCCACATCTTCTGACTACAGCTGCAACTCTTCCCCACCCCACCCAATCCTCCCCAACTGCTACACACTCTTCTGGGTGGTAAATAATTTCCTTTTTCTCCCTTTTTCATTTAGGCATCCTGTCTTTTTACGTATGTAACTCACAGTCACTCATTATGAGGCCCCGCACTCCCCCACCACACACACTTTAATGTCAGTCTCTCCTATTCAATATGGATAAAGATGAAAGGAAACTCAGAACAGTGAAACTGTTAGCATCACAGAAACATCTTAAAGGGCTCCAATCCTAACTGGCTTCAGTTGCACTCTGAGATGAGGCAGCATTACATGGTGACCAGTCACACTAAAGCCATTACTTCCTAGGGGCAACTCTTCCTCTTAATCACTATTTATTAACATTCATTCCTAGTGTGATAACAACATTAGAAGCTTAACATCCATACTTCTCCCTAGGCCAAAAGGACCTAATTAAAAATTAAACTCAAAACACCATTAAACACAATGAAAAGTTGTTGGGGTTTTTTGCCTCCTGTAGTCTAAAATGAATGTATTAAAATAAAAGTGAAAAAAGATAACATTTAGTGCACACTTTGTGCCAGGTATTGCCTTAAGAGCTCTAAACCTCACAATAACCTTTTGAGTGCTATTACTACATCCCCTTTAAAGATGGGAAAAATGACTTCTGGGGAGGTTCAGGGACTAGTTCAAGGTCACAGACTTGCTAAGCCAGAAATCTAAATCCAGGCAGTTGGTCTCTAAGTCCAACATCTTAACTTTTATTCTACAGTATTTCCCAAGATGCCCAGATGCTGTTTGCGAGAATTTAAATATAAATCTACAGCCTCTTTTAATTTGGGGGGGAAAAGAGTGAAACTCCCATTCAAAGCAGCTTAAGTAAAAGGGAGTGATGTAATGGCTCTTATCGGTGACTTACAGAATGGGCTGACATCAGGGACAGCTGGACCCAGGGACTTGAACACCTGTCAGGATTCTCTGTGTGTATTCCTTGCTGAATGTCAGGCTCTTTCTCCCAGACCAGTTTATGGGAGCCCACATGGTGGGGTCATTTGGGGAAGCTCCAGTTTCCTCTCCTAACATGAGTCCAAACAGGAAAATATCTGTCCCTCATGGCTCAGGTAAGAAAAACTCACATGGAAGGCTCTGATTGACCCATTTTAGATTATGTACCCATCCCCGGGTCATCCCAATAGCAAGGGAGATAGGGAACTACGATTTGCCCGGTCTGAGTTACATGCCTTCCCCTGTGGTCTGGAGGGCTGGGTCTGTCCCAGAAGAGGGCAGAAAGGTGCCAGACAGAAAAAATACAATAGTTGTTAAACTACCTCTTTAGAGTTTACAAAATGCTCCTATATGATTTGTGCACCTTGAGTCTCACAACGACCCTATGAAGGTAGCAGGGTAAGTATTACTAAGAAAACGTGGGCTACCATTGCACTCCTGTTTACCGCACATCACTGGATGCTCCACGGGCATGTGAAGTTCAAGGTGTCCAGAGCTGAGCTCCTCACCTTGTCACTTCACGGACTCCCATTTGATTTCGTCCTTGGTTGGTGGCACCAGCATCAACATTGCTCCCCAAGCTAAGTAGCCTGTGAGGTTCACTTCGCTCTCCCTTTTCCCTCCACCTCACGTGCAAGTTTGTTAGTACTGCTAATGTTGCCTCCTAAGTATTTCTGCAATGTATTCCTTTGTCTCAGTATCCCATACACACCACAAAATGAAAACATGGAGAGCTTACCTCCTCCCTCACAACCGCTCTGCTTCCCATGTTGCAGTTAGGATGTTCTCCCCATCCACTCAGTTGTCAAATATGGAATTGGGTGTCAAGGTTGACTTCTCCTTCGCCTTTGACTTCCATGCTTATGCGACTACCAGTTCCTAATGTTTGGCATCCTATTTGTCTCTGAAACCTACCCGCCTCTCTCCATTCACAGTGAGTGCCATCAGCTCTCACTCCCTGCAGCAGCATCCTCGCTGGTGCCCCCACCCCCACCCCCCTGCAATCTTCACTCCCTCTGACCCCTTCCACAGGAGGAAGCCAGAACGGATCACGCCAGCCACTTCCCTCTCCCCACTCCCCACTTTCTAATCCTTTGTTTCCTCGTATGCATGGTTAACCAGACCACAAAATCTAGTGTGAGGGCCATAATTCATACACCCGGTCTCCCTTCCATGTAGCACACTGCACTTGGCACAATAAATGCGACACTGCGCTCCTCCCCTTTCTGATTATAGCTTGTTTGCAGCAGATACATCCCTGACATGTTCTAGGTGTGTCGGACCTGGGGAGGCACAGAGTCTCCGGATACGGTTTCCTGGAGTACGAGCTGGAGGCCCTTAAAGGAAGCATCAGACTAGCGTCCTCGTCCCAAACCACGAAAGGATGCAAATCCCAAGGCATCTTCAGGCCCGACCGCCGCCCTCGCGGCTCTGGACAAACATCTTCCCCACTCGGGACCTCTGTCTCCTAACGTGTGAAAAGTGCATGTTGAGCGAGAGAAAGTGAAACTTCAGTGAGAAACCAGACAGATCCACTTGGGGGCCGGCGCGTCCCCGTGCGAGTGCGAGTGCGCATGCGCGTGCGCGGCCGTCCCGGCGGCCCCCGGGGGAGGCGGGAGCAGGCGGGTTCCCGCGGTTCGGCCCCGCCATTGGCGGGCGGTTTGAATGACGGAAATGACGGCGTCTCGGCGATGGTCGTCCCGCAGGCGCACGAACGGCTGTTGGGAAGCTGAGCGGCGGCGGCCGCCGGGGCCTTCCCTGGCGGAGCTGCGCCTCCTGGCTCCCGGCCCCCGGCTCCCAGGTGAGTGACGGCCGCACCGCCTCCCCGCGACCCGGGCGTGCATAGTACGCCCGGAAGCCTGGGAGCTGGGGGTGCGCCGGGAGGGGACG